>NW_028270151.1:115396952-115707012 GCF_037043375.1 Chiloscyllium plagiosum
CTCTGGGATTCCCTCTCTCACACACACTCTGGGACTCTCCGGGATTCCCTCTCTCTCACACAGTCTGGGATTCCCTCTCTCACACACACTCTGGGACTCTCCAGGATTCCCTCTCTCTCACACAGTCTGGGATTCCCGCTCTCGCACACACTCTGGGATTCCCTCTCTCACACACACACTGGGACTCTCCAGAATTCCCTCTCTCTCACACAGTCTGGGATTCCCGCTCTCGCACACACTCTGGGATTCCCTCTCTCACACACACACACTGGGACTCTCCGGGATTCCCTCTCTCTCACACAGTCTGGGATTCTCTCACACACACTTTAGGATTGGCTATCTCTCACGCACTCTGGGATTCCCTATCTCACACACATTCTGGGACACTCTGGAATTCCCTCTCTGACACACACTCTGGGACTCCCTCTCTCACACACACTCTCGGATTACCTCTCTCACACACACTCTGGGACTCTCCCGGATTCCCTCTCTCTCACACAGTCTGGGATTCCCGCTCTCGCACACACTCTGGGATTTCCTCTCTCTCACACACACTCTCAGATTCCGTCTCACACACACACTCTCAGATTCCGTCTCACGCACACACTCTAAGATTCCCTCTCTCGCACACACTCGCGGATTCCCTTTCTCTCTCGCGCACACTCTAGGATTCCCCCTCTCAGACACTCTCTGTGATTCCTAATCTCTCACACAAACTCGGGGACGCTCTGGGATTCCCTATCTCTCACACACACTCGGGGACGCTCTGGGATTCCCTATCTCTCAAACACACTCGGGGACACTCTGGGATTTCCTATCTCTCACACACACTCGGGGACACTCTGGGATTCCCTATCTCTCACACACACTCGGGGACACTCTGGGATTCCCTATCTCTCACACACACTCGGGGACACTCTGGGATTCCCTATCTCTCAAACACACTCCGGGATTCCATATCTCTCACACAAACTCGGGGACGCTCTGGGATTCCCTATCTCTCACACACACTCGGGGACGCTCTGGGATTCCCTATCTCTCACACACACTCGGGGACGCTCTGGGATTCCCTATCTCTCACACACACTCGGGGATGCTCTGGGATTCCCTATCTCTCACACACACTCGGGGACACTCTGGGATTCCCTATCTCTCACACACACTCTGGGATTCCATCTCTCTCACACACACTCTGGGATTCCCTCTCTCACACACAATCAGGGATTTCCTCTCGCACACACTCTCTGGGATTCCCCCACTCACACACACTCGGGATTCCCTCTCTCACGCACAATCTGGGATTCCCTCTCTCACACACACACTCTCGAACTCTCTGGGATTCTCTCACACACACTCTGGAATTCCCTTTCCCTCACACTCTGGGATTCCCACCCTTACACACACTCTGGGAATCTGAGATCCCATTTCTCTCAGATACTCTGGGATTCCCTCTCCCAAACACACTCTGGGATTCTCACTCTCACACACACTCTGGGATTTCCTCTCTCACATAGACTCTGGGATTCCCACTCTTTCACGCTCTGGGATTCTCTCATGCACACTCTGGTACACTCTGGGATTCCCTCACTCTCACACACAATTTGGAATTCCCACTCTCACACCCACTCCGGGATTCCCACACGCACACTCTGGGATTCCCTCTCTCACACACACTCTGGGATTCCAGCTCTCACGCACAATCTGGGATTCCCACTCTTACACACACTCTGGGAATCTGAGATCCCATCTCTCTCAGATAGTCTGGGATTCCCTCTCTCACACAAACACTTGGATTCTCTCACACACACTCGGGGACTCTCTGGGATTCCCTCTCTCACACACTCTGGAATTCCCTCTCTACCATACAGTCTGGGATTCCCTCTCTCACACACACTCTGGGACTCTCCCGGATTCCCTCTCTCTCACACAGTCTGGGATTCCCGCTCTCGCACACACTCTGGGATTTCCTCTCTCTCACACACACTCTCAGATTCCGTCTCACACACACACTCTCAGATTCCGTCTCACGCACACACTCTAAGATTCCCTCTCTCGCACACACTCGCGGATTCCCTTTCTCTCTCGCGCACACTCTAGGATTCCCCCTCTCAGACACTCTCTGTGATTCCTAATCTCTCACACAAACTCGGGGACGCTCTGGGATTCCCTATCTCTCACACACACTCGGGGACGCTCTGGGATTCCCTATCTCTCAAACACACTCGGGGACACTCTGGGATTTCCTATCTCTCACACACACTCGGGGACACTCTGGGATTCCCTATCTCTCACACACACTCGGGGACACTCTGGGATTCCCTATCTCTCACACACACTCGGGGACACTCTGGGATTCCCTATCTCTCAAACACACTCCGGGATTCCATATCTCTCACACAAACTCGGGGACGCTCTGGGATTCCCTATCTCTCACACACACTCGGGGACGCTCTGGGATTCCCTATCTCTCACACACACTCGGGGACGCTCTGGGATTCCCTATCTCTCACACACACTCGGGGATGCTCTGGGATTCCCTATCTCTCACACACACTCGGGGACACTCTGGGATTCCCTATCTCTCACACACACTCTGGGATTCCATCTCTCTCACACACACTCTGGGATTCCCTCTCTCACACACAATCAGGGATTTCCTCTCGCACACACTCTCTGGGATTCCCCCACTCACACACACTCGGGATTCCCTCTCTCACGCACAATCTGGGATTCCCTCTCTCACACACACACTCTCGAACTCTCTGGGATTCTCTCACACACACTCTGGAATTCCCTTTCCCTCACACTCTGGGATTCCCACCCTTACACACACTCTGGGAATCTGAGATCCCATTTCTCTCAGATACTCTGGGATTCCCTCTCCCAAACACACTCTGGGATTCTCACTCTCACACACACTCTGGGATTTCCTCTCTCACATAGACTCTGGGATTCCCACTCTTTCACGCTCTGGGATTCTCTCATGCACACTCTGGTACACTCTGGGATTCCCTCACTCTCACACACAATTTGGAATTCCCACTCTCACACCCACTCCGGGATTCCCACACGCACACTCTGGGATTCCCTCTCTCACACACACTCTGGGATTCCAGCTCTCACGCACAATCTGGGATTCCCACTCTTACACACACTCTGGGAATCTGAGATCCCATCTCTCTCAGATAGTCTGGGATTCCCTCTCTCACACAAACACTTGGATTCTCTCACACACACTCGGGGACTCTCTGGGATTCCCTCTCTCACACACTCTGGAATTCCCTCTCTACCATACAGTCTGGGATTCCCTCTCTCACACACACACTGGGACTCTCCAGGATTCCCTCTCTCACACACACTCTGGGATTCCCTCACTCACAAACACTCTGGGATTCTCTCACACACTCACTCTGGGATTCCCTCTCCCTCACACACTCTGGGATTCTCTCTCACACACACTCCGGGACACTCTGGGATTCCCTATCTCTCACACACACTCGTAGACTCTCTGGGATTCTATCACACACACTCGGGGACACTCTGGGATTCCCTATCTCTCACACGCACTCTGGGATTCTCTCTCTCACACACACTCGGGGACTCTCTGGGATTCCCTATCTCTCACACACATTCGGGAACACTCTGGGATTCCCTATCTCTCACACACACTCGGGGACTCTCTGGGATTCTGTATCTCACACACACTCGGGGACTCACTGGGATTCTGTATCTCACACGCACTCGGGGACTCACTGGGATTCTGTATCTCTCACACACTCGGGGACTCTCTGGGATTTTATCACACGCTCCGGGACTCTCTGGGATAGTCTATCTCTCACACACATTCTGGGATTCCCTCTCTTTCAGACACACTCGGGGACTTTCTGGGATTCCCGACCTCTCACACACACTCGGGGACTCTCTGGGATTCTATCACACACACTCGGGGACACTCTGGGATTCCCTCTCACACACACTCTGGAATTCCCTCTCCCTCACACTCTGGGAATCTCTCTCTCACATAGACTCTGGGATTCCCTCTCTCTCACACACACTCTCGGATTCCCTCTCTCACACACACTCTGGGACTCTCCCGGATTCCCTCTCTCTCACACAGTCTGGGATTCCCGCTCTCGCACACACTCTGGGATTCCCTCTCTCGCACACACTGTGATTTCCTCTCTCTCACACACTCTGGGATTCTCTCACACACACACTGGGATTCTCTCACACACTCTGGGATTGGCTATCTCTCACGCACTCCGGGATTCCCGCTCTCATACACATTCCGGGACAGTCTGGAATTCCCTCTCTGACACACACTCTGGGATTCCCACTCTTACACACACTCTGGGAATCTGTGATCCCATCTCTCTCAGATACTCTGGGATTCCCACTCTCACACAAACACTTGGATTCTCTCACACACACTCGGGGACTCTCTTGGATTCCCTCTCTCACACACTCTCTGGGATTCCCTCTCTCTCACACAGACTCTGGGATTCCCTATCTCTCACAGAGACTCTGGGATTCCCCATCTCTCTCACACACTTTGGGATTCCCTCTCTCACACACACTCTGGGATTCCCACACTCTCACACTCTGGGATTCTCTCATACACACTCTGGGATACTCTGGGATTCCATCTCTCTCCGACACTCTGGGAATCTCTGGGATTCCCCCACTCACACACACTCTGGGATTCCCTCTCTCACGCACAATCTGGGATTCCCCCTCTCACACACACACTCTGGAACTCTCTGTGATTCTCTCACACACACTCTGGAATTCCCTTTCCCTCACACTCTGGGTTTCCCACCCTTACACACACTCTGGGAATCTGAGATCCCATTTCTCTCAGATACTCTGGGATTCCCGCTCTCACACACACTCTGGGATTCCCACTCTCACATAGACTCTGGGATTCCCGCTCTCACACACGCTCTGGGATTTCCTCTCTCAAAAGGGCTCTGGGATTCTCTCATGCACACTCTGGGACACTCTGGGATTCTCTCACTCTCACACACAATTTGGAATTCCCACTCTCACACCAACTCCGGGATTCCCACACACACACTCTCGGATTCTCTCTCTCACACACACTCTGGGATTCCCGCTCTCACGCACAATCTGGGATTCCCACTCTTTCACACACTCTGGGAATCTGAGATCCCATCTCTCTCAGATACTCTGGGATTCCCTCTCTCACACAAACACTTGGATTCTCTCACACACACTCGGGGACTCTCTGGGATTCCCTCTCTCACACACCCACTCTGGAATTCCCTCACACACACTCTGGAATTCCCTCTCTCTCATACAGTCTGGGATTCCCTCACTCACAAACACTCTGGGATTCTCTCTCACACACACTCCGGGATACCCTATCTCTCACACACACTCTGGGATTCCCTATCTCTCACACACACTCGTAGACTCTCTGGGATTCTATCACACACACTCGGGGACACTTTGGGATTCCCTATCTCTCACACACATTCTGGGATTCCCTATCTCTCACACACACTTTGGGATTCCCTTTCTCTCACACGCACTCGGGGACTCTCTTGGATTCTCTCACACACTTTTGGGGACTCTGGGATTCCCGACCTCTCACACGCACTCGGGGACTCTCTGGGATTCTATCACACTCACTCGGGGACACTCTGGCATTCCCTCTCACACAGACTTTGGAATTCCCTCTTCCTCACACTCTGGGAATCTCTCTCTCACATAGACTCTGGGATTCCCTCTCTCTCACACACAGTCTGGAATTCCATCACTCACACACTTGGATTCCTTCTCTCGCACACAGTCTCGGATTCCCTGTCTCACACACCCTAAGGGATTCCCACACACACACGCACTCTGGGCTTCCCACTCTCACACATACTCTTGGATTCCCTCTCCCTCACACACTCTGGGATTCCCACTCTCACACAAACTCTGGGATTCTCTCACACACACTCTGCGAATCTCTGAGATTCCATCTTTCTCAGATACTCTGGGATTCCCTCTCCCTCACACACTCCGGGACACTCTGGAATTCCCTGACTCTCTAACACTGTGATTCTCTCACACGGACTCTGGGATTCTCTCTCACTCACACACTGCGGGTCACTCTGGGATTCCCTATCTCTCACACACACTCGGTGATTCCCTTCCTATCACACACCCTCGGGGACTCTCTGGGATTCTCTCACACACTCCAGGGGACACTCTGGGATTTCCCATCTCTAACACACTCGCGGGGATTCCCTATCTCTCATACAACTCGGGGATTCCCTATCTCAAACACACACTCGGGGACTCTCTGGTATTCCCTATCTCTCAGACACACTCGGGGACTCTCTGGGATTCCCTATCTCTCACACACACTCCGGGACACTCTGGGATTCCCTATCTCACACACATACTCGGGGACACTCTGGGATTCCCTCTCTCACACACTCGGGGACTCTCTGGAATTCCCTCTCACACACACTCGGAAACTCTCTGGGATTCCCTATCTCTCATACACACTCGGGGACACTCTGGGATTCCCTATCTCTCACTCACACACTCTGGGATTCCCTATCTCTCACACACACTCGGAAGCTCTCTGGGATTCGCTATCTCTCACACACACTCGGGGACTCTCTGGGATTCTATCACACACTCTCGGCGACTCTCTGAGATTCCCTATCTCTCACACACACTCGGGGACTCTCTAGGATTCCCTATCTCTCACACACACTCGGGGACACTCTGGGATTCCCTATCTCTCACACACCCTCTGGGATTCCATCTCTCTCACACACACTCTGGGATTCCCTCTCTCACACACACTCTGGGATTCCCTCTCTCACACACACTCTGGGAAACTCACACACGCACACTCGGGGATTCCCTCTCTCTCTCACAATCAGGGATTTCCTCTCGCAAACACTCTCTGGGATTCCCACTCTCTCACACAGACTCTGGGATTCCCTATCTCTCACACAGACTCTGGGATTCCCCATCTCTCTCACACACTCTGGGATTCCCTCTCTCACACACACTCTGGGATTCCCACACTCTCACACTCTAGGATTCTCTCATACACACTCTGGGATACTCTGGGATTCCATCTTTCTCCGACACTCTGGGAATCTCTGGGAGTCCCCCACTCACACACACTCTGGGATTCCCTCTCTCACGTACAATCTGGGATTCCCTCTCTCACACACACTGGAACTCTCTGGGATTCGCTCACACACACTCTGGAATTCCCTCTCCATCACACTGGGTTTCCCACCCTTACACACACTCTGGGAATCTGAGATCCTATTTCTCTCAGATACTCTGCGATTCCCGCTCCCACACACACTCTGGGATTCCCACTCTCACATAGACTCCGGGATTCCCTCTCTTACACACACTCTGGGATTCCCGCTCTCACGCACAATCTGGGATTCCCACTCTTACACAAACTCTGGGAATCTGAGATCCCATCTCTCTCAGATACTCTGAGATTCCCTCTCTCACACAAACACTTGGATTCTCTCACACACACTCTGGGACTCTCTGGGATTCCCTCTCTCACACACACACTCTGGAATTCCCTCACATACACTCTGGAATTCCCTCTCTCTCATACAGTCTGGGATTCCCTCTCTCACACACACTCTGGGACTCTCCAGGATTCCCTCTCTCACACACACTCTGGGATTCCCTCACTCACAAACACTCTGGGATTCTCTCACACACTCACTCTGGGATTCCCTCTCCCTCACACACTCTGGGATTCCCTCTCACACACACTCCGGGATTCCCTCTCACACACACTCCGGGATTCCCTATCTCTCACACACACTCGTAGACTCTCTGGGATTCTATCACACACACTCGAGGACACTCTGGGATTCCCTATCTCTCACACACATTCGGGGACACTCTGGGATTCCCGATCTCTCACACACACTCGGGAACTCACTGGGATTCTGTATCTCACACACACTCGGGGACTCACTGGGTTTCTGTATCTCTCACACACTCGGGGACTCTCTGGGATTTTATCACACGCTCCGGGACTCCCTGGGATACCCTATCTCTCACACACATTCTGGCATTCCCTATCTCTCACACACACTCTGGGATTCTCTGGGATTCTCTCACACACTCTCAGGGACTCTCTGGGATTTCCAATCTCTAACACACTCGCGGGGATTCTGTATCTCTCATACAACTCGGGGATTCCCTATCTCTCGCACACACTCGGGGACACTCTGGGATTCCCTATCTCTCACACACTCTCGGGGACACTCTGGGATTCCCTATCTCTCACACACACTCGTGGAGACTCTTGGGATTCCCTATCTCTCACACACACTCGGGGACTCTCTGGGATTCCCTATCTCTGACACACACTCGGGGACTCTCTGGTATTCCCTATCTCTCACACACACTCGGGGACACTCTGGGATTCCCTATCTCTCACACCTACTCGGGGACACTCTGGGATTCCCTATCTCTCTCACACACACTCTGGGATTCCCTATCTCTCACACACACTCGGGGACTCTCTGGGATTCCCTATCTCTGACACACACTCGGGGACTCTCTGGTATTCCCTATCTCTCACACACACTCGGGGACACTCTGGGATTCCCTATCTCTCACACCTACTCGGGGACACTCTGGGATTCCCTATCTCTCTCACACACACTCTGGGATTCCCTATCTCTCACACACACTCGGAAAATCTCTGGGATTCCCTATCTCTCACACAATCTCAGGGATACTCTGGGATTTCCTATCTCTCACACACACTCGGGGATTCCCTATCTCTCTCACACACACTCGGGGATTCCCTATCTCTCACACACACTCGGGGATTCCCTATCTCTCAACACACACTCGGGGACTCTCTGGGATTCGCTATCTCTCACACACATTCGGGGACACTCTGGGATTCCCGATCTCTCTCACACACACACACACTCGGGGACTCTCTGGGATTCTGTATCTCACACACACTCGGGGACTCACTGGGATTCTGTATCTCACACGCACTCGGGGACTCACTGGGATTCTGTATCTCTCACACACTCGGGGACTCTCTGGGATTTTATCACACGCTCCGGGACTCTCTGGGATACCCTATCTCTCACACACATTCTGGCATTCCCTATCTCTCACACACACTCTGGGATTCCCTTTCTCTCACACACACTCGGGGACTCTCTGGGATTCCCTATCTCTCACACAAACTCGTGGATTCCCTCTCTTTGCAGACACACTCGGGGACTCTCTGGGATTTCCGACCTCTCACACACACTCGGGGACGCTCTGGGATTCTATCACACACACTCGGGGACACTCTGGGATTCCCTCTCCCTCACACTCTGGGAATCTCTCTCTCACATAGACTCTGGGATTTCCTCTCTCTCACACACAGTCTGGAATTCCCTCACTCACACACTTGGAATCCTTCTCTCTCACACAGTCTAGGATTCCCTGTCTCACACACCCTAAGGGATTCCCACACACACTCTCTGGGATCTCCTCTCACACACGCACTCTGGGCTTCCCACTCTCACACACACTCTGCGAATCTCTGAGATTCCATCTCTCTCAGATACTCTGGGATTCCCTCTCCCTCACACACTCTGGGATTCCCTCTCTCACAAACACTCTGGGAAACTCACACACACATTCTGGGATTCCATCTCTCACACACACTCCGAGACACTCTGGGATTCCCTCACTCTCAAACACTCTAGGATTCTCTCACATGCACTCTGGGATTCTCTCTCACTCACACACTGCGGGACACTCTGGGATTCCCTATCTCTCACACACACTCGGGGATTCCCTTCCTCGCACACACACTCGGGGACTCTCTGGGATTCTCTCACACACTCGGGGACTCTCTGGGATTTCCCATCTCTAACACACTCGCGGGGATTCGCTATCTCTCATACAACTCGGGGATTCCCTATCTCTCACACACACTCGGGGACTCTCTGGGATTCTGTATCTCTCACAAACTCGGGGAATTTCTCGGATTCTATCACACACTCCTGGACTCCCTGGGATACCCTATCTCCCTCACACACTAGGGGATTCCCTATCTCTCACACACACTCTGGGATTCCCTATCTCTCACACAATCTCGGGGACTCTCTGGGATTCCCTATCTCTCAGACACACTCGGGGACTCTCTGGGATTCCCTATCTCTCACACACATTCGGGGACTCTCTGGGATTCCCTATCTCTCACACACACTCGGGGATTCCCTTCCTCGCACACACACTCGGGGACTCTCTGGGATTCTCTCACACACTCGGGGACTCTCTGGGATTTCCCATCTCTAACACACTCGCGGGGATTCCCTATCTCTCATACAACTCGGGGATTCCCTATCTCTCACACACACTCGGGGACACTCTGGGATTCCCTATCTCTCACACACACACTCGGGGACTCTCTGGGATTCCATATCTCTCACACACTCGGGGAGACTCTGGGATTCCCTATCTCTCACACCTACTCGGGGACACTCTGGGATTCTCTATCTCTCTCACACACACTCTGGGATTCCCTATCTCTCACACACACACTCGGGGATTCCCTATCTCTCTCACACACACTCGGGGATTCCCTATCTCTCACACACACTCGGGGATTCCCTATCTCTCTCACACACACTCGGGGATTCCCTATCTCTCACACACACTCGGGGATTCCCTATTTCTCAACACACACTCGGGGACTCTCTGGGATTCCCTATCTCTCACACATACTCGGGAACTCTCTGAGATTCACTATCTCTCACACACTCTCGGCGACTCTCTGGGATTCCCTATCTCTCAGACACACTCGGGGACGCTCTGGGATCCCTATCTCTCTCACACACTCGGGGACGCTCTGGGATTCCCTATCTCTCACACACACTCGGGGATATTCTGGGATTCCCTATCTCGCACACATACTCGGGGATTCCCTATCTCTCACACACACTCGGGGTTTCCCTATCTCTCAACACACACTCGGGGACTCTCTGAGATTCCCTATCTCTCACACATACTCAGGAACTCTCTGGGATTCACCATCTCTCACCCAGACTCGGGGATTCCCTTTCTCTCGCACACACTCGGGGATTCCCTTTCTCTCGCACACACTCGGGGATTCCCATTCCCTCGCACACACTCTGGGATTCCCTTTCTCTCGCACACACTCTGGGATTCCCTATCTCTCGCACACCCTCTGGGATTCCCTATATCTCACACACACTCTGGGATTCCCTATCTCTCACACACACTCTGGGATTCCCTATCTCTCACACACTCTCGGGGACTCTCTGGGATTCCCTATCTCTCACACACACTCGGGGACTGTCTGGGAATCTATCACACACTCTCGGGGACACTCTGGGATTCCCCACCTCTCACACACACTCTGGAATTCCCTATCTCAAACACACACTCGGGGACTCTCTGGTATTCCCTATCTCTCACACAATCTCAGGGATACTCTGGGATTCCCTATCTCTCACACACACTCGGGGATTCCCTATCTCTCTCACACACACTCGGGGATTCCCTATCTCTCAACACACACTTAGGGGACTCTCTGGGATTCCCTATCTCTCACATATACTCGGGAACTCTCTGGGAGTCACTATCTCTCACACACACTCGGCGACTCTCTGGGATTCTATCACACACACTCGGGGAGACTCTGGGATTCCCAATCTCTCACACACACTCGGGGACTCTCTGGGATTCCCAATCTCTCACACACACTCGGGGACAGTCTGGGATTCTGTATATCACACTCACTCGGGGACTCTCTGGGATACCCTATCTCTCACACACACTCTGGGATTCCCTATCTCTCTCACACACTCTGGGATTCACTATCACTCACCCAGGCTCTGGGATTCACTATCTCTCACCCAGACTCGGGGATTCCCTCTCTCTCGCACACACTCGGGGATTCCCTCTCTCTCGCGCACACTCTGGGATTCCCTCTCTCTCGCGCACACTCTGGGATTCCCTCTCTCTCGCGCACACTCTGGGATTCCCTATCTCTCACACACACTCTGCGATTCCCTATCTCTCGCACACACTCTGCGATTCCCTATCTCTCGCACACACTCTGCGATTCCCTATCTCTCGCACACACTCTGCGATTCCCTATCTCTCACACACACTCGGGGACTCTCTGGGAATCTGTATGTCACACACACTCTGGGACACCCTGGAATTCCCTCACTCACACACTGGGATTCCCGACCTCTCACACAGTCTATGATTCCCTGGCTCACACATCCTAAGGGATTCCCACACACACTCTCTGGGATTCCCTCTCACACACGCACTCTGGGCTTCCACTCTCACACACACTCTGGGATTCCCTCTCCCTCACACATTCTGGGATTCCCTCTCTCTCACACACTCCGGGACAATCTGGGATTCCCTCACTCTCAAACACTCTGGGATTCTCTCACACGCACTCTGGGATTCTCTCTCTCACACACACTGCGGGACACTCTGGGATTCCCTATCTCTCACACACACTCGGGGATTCCCTTTCTCTCACACACCCTCGGGACTCTCTGGGATTCTCTCACACACTCTCAGGGACTCTCTGGGATTTCCCATCTCTAACACACTCGCGGGGATTACCTATCTCTCATACAACTCGGGGATTCCCTATCTCACACACACTCGGGGACACTCTGGGATTCCCTATCTCTCACACACACTCGGGGACACTCTGGGATTCCCAATCTCTCACACACACTCGGGGACTATCTGGGATTCTGTATCTCTCACAAACTCGGGGAATTTCTCGGATTCTATCACACACTCCTGGACTCCCTGGGATACCCTATCTCTCTCACACACTCGGGGATTCCCTATCTCTCATACACACTCTGGGATTCCCTATCTCTCACACACTCTCGGGGACTCTCTGGGATTCCCTATCTCTCACACAATCTCAGGGATACTCTGGGATTCCCTATCTCTCACACACACTCGGGGATTCCCTATCTCTCTCACACACACTCGGGGATTCCCTATCTCTCAACACACACTCGGGGACTCTCTGGGATTCCCTATCTCTCACATATACTCGGGAACTCTCTGGGAGTCACTATCTCTCACACACACTCGGCGACTCTCTGGGATTCTATCACACACACTCGGGGACACTCTGGGATTCCCAATCTCTCACACACACTCGGGGACTCTCTGGGATTCCCAATCTCTCACACACACTCGGGGACAGTCTGGGATTCTGTATCTCACACTCACTCGGGGACTCTCTGGGATACCCTATCTCTCACACACACTCTGGGATTCCCTATCTCTCTCACACACTCTGGGATTCCCTATCTCTCTCACACACTCTGGGATTCACTATCACTCACCCAGGCTCTGGGATTCACTATCTCTCACCAGGACTCGGGGATTCCCTTTCTCTCGCACACACTCGGGGATTCCCTCTCTCTCGCGCACACTCTGGGATTCCCTCTCTCTCGCGCACACACTGGGATTCCCTATCTCTCGCGCACACTCTGCGATTCCCTATCTCTCGCGCACACTCTGCGATTCCCTATCTCTCGCACACACTCTGCGATTCCCTATCTCTCGCACACACTCTGCGATTCCCTATCTCTCACACACACTCGGTAACTCTCTGGGATTCCCTATCTCTCACACACACTCTGGGATTCCCTATCTCTCACCCAGACTCGGGGATTCCCTTTCTCTCGCACACTCTCGTGGATTCCCTATCTCTCACACACACCCAGGGATTCCCTATCTCTCACACAAACTCTGGGATTCACTTTCTCTCACACACACTCTGGGATTCACCATTTCTCACTCAGGCTCGGGGGTTCACTATCTCTCACCGAGAATCGGGGATTCCCTTTCTCTCTCACACACTCGGGGATTCCCTTTCTCTCTCACACACTCGGGGATTCCCTTTCTCTCGCACACACTCAGGGATTCCCTTTCTCTCGCACACACTCAGGGATTCCCTTTCTCTCGCACACACTCAGGGATTCCCTTTCTCTCGCACATACTCAGGGATTCCCTATCTCTCATACACACTCGGGGACTCAGTGGGATTCCCTATCTCTCACGCACACTCGGGAACTCTCTGGGATTCCCAATCTCTCACACACTCTCAGGTACTCTCTGGGATTCCCTATTTCTCTCACACATTCGGGGACCCGCTGGGATTCCCTATCTCTCACACACACTCAGGGACACTCCGGGATTCCCTATCTCTCACACACACTGGGGGATTCCCTATCTCTCACACACACTCGGGGACTCGCTGGGATTCCCTTCCTCTCACACACACTCGGTAACTCTCTGGGATTCCCTATCTCTCACACACACTCTGGGATTCCCTATCTCTCACCCAGACTCGGGGATTCCCTTTCTCTCACACACACCCAGGGATTCCCTATCTCTCACACACACTCTGGGATTCACCATTTCTCACTCAGGCTCGGGGGTTCACTATCTCTCACCGAGAATCGGGGATTCCCTTTCTCTCTCACACACTCGGGGATTCCCTTTCTCTCGCACACACTCAGGGATTCCCTTTCTCTCGCACACACTCAGGGATTCCCTTTCTCTCGCACACACTCAGGGATTCCCTTTCTCTCGCACATACTCAGGGATTCCCTATCTCTCATACACACTCGGGGACTCTCTGGGATTCCCTATCTCTCACACACACTCGGGGACACTCTGGGATGCCCTATCTCTCACACACACGCGGGAATTCCCTATCTCTCACACTCGGGGACTCAGTGGGATTCCCTATCTCTCACGCACACTCGGGAACTCTCTGGGATTCCCAATCTCTCACACACTCTCAGGTACTCTCTGGGATTCCCTATTTCTCTCACACATTCGGGGACCCGCTGGGATTCCCTATCTCTCACACACACTCAGGGACACTCCGGGATTCCCTATCTCTCACACACACTCCGGGATTCCCTATATCTCACACACACTGGGGGATTCCCTATCTCTCACACACACTCGGGGAATCGCTGGGATTCCCTTCCTCTCACACACACTCGGTAACTCTCTGGGATTCCCTATCTCTCACACACACTCTGGGATTCCCTATCTCTCACCCAGACTCGGCGATTCCCTTTCTCTCACACACACCCAGGGATTCCCTATCTCTCACACACACTCTGGGATTCACTATCTCTCACACACACTCTGGGATTCACCATTTCTCACTCAGGCTCGGGGGTTCACTATCTCTCACCGAGAATCGGGGATTCCCTTTCTCTCTCACACACTCGGGGATTCCCTTTCTCTCGCACACACTCAGGGATTCCCTTTCTCTCGCACACACTCAGGGATTCCCTTTCTCTCGCACATACTCAGGGATTCCCTATCTCTCATACACACTCGGGGACTCTCTGGGATTCCCTATCGCTCACACACACACTCGGGGACACTCTGGGATGCCCTATCTCTCACACACACTCTGGGATTCACTATTTCTCACTCAGGCTCGGGGATTCACTATCTCTCATCCAGAATCGGGGATTCCCTTTCTCTCGCACACACTCGGGGATTCCCTTTCTCACGCACACACTCGGGGATTCCCATTCTCTCTCACACTCTCTGGGATTCCCTTTCTCTCGCACACACTCTGGGATTCCATATCTCTCACACACGCTCGGGGACACTCAGGGATTCCCTATCTCTTACACACACTCGGGGACACGCTGGGATTCCCTATCTCTCACACACACTCGGGTCACTCTAGGATTCCCAATCTCTCACATAAACTCAGGGACTCTCTGGGATTCTATCACACACACTCGGGGACACTCTGGGTTTCCCTATCTCTCACACACAATCCGGGATTCCCTATCTCTCACACACACTCGGGGACTCGCTGGGAATCCCTATCTCTCACACACACTCGGTAACTCTCTGCGATTCCCTATCTCTCACACACACTCTGGGATTCACTATCTCTCACCCAGACTCGGGGATTCCCTATCTCTCACACACACCCAGGGATTCCCTATCTCTCACACACACTCTGGGATTCCCTATCTCTCACACACACTCTGGGATTCACTATTTCTCACTCAGGCTCGGGGATTCACTGTCACTCACCCAGAATCGGGGATACCCTTTCTCTCGCACACACTCTGGGATTCCCTATCTCTCACACACACTCGGGGACTCTCTGGGATTCCCTATTTCTCACACACACTCGGTGACACTCTGGGATTCCCTATCTGTCACACACTCGGGGACACTCTGGGATTCCCTCTCTCACGCACACACTCGGGGACTCTCTGCGATTCCCTAGCTCTCACATATACTCGGGAACTCTCTGGGATTCCTTATCTCTCACACACACTCCGGGACACGCTGGGATTCCCTAGCTCTCACACACTCGGGGACTCACTGGGATTCTATCACACACACTCGGGGACTCTCTAGGATTCCCAATCTCTCACACACTCTAAGGGACTCTCTGGGATTCTATCACACTCAGTCAGGGACACTTTGGGATTCCCTATCTCTCACACACACTGGGGGACTCTCTGGGATTCTGTATCTCACATACACTCGGGGACTCACTGGGATTCTATCACACACACACTCGAGGACACTCTGGGATTCCCTATCTCTCACACACACTCCGGGTTTCCCTATATCTCACACACACTCGGGGATTCCCTATCTCTCACACACACTCGGGGATTCCCTATCTCTCACACACACTCGGGGATTCCCTACCTCTCACACACACTCAGTAACACTCTGGGATTCCCTATCTGTCACGCACACTCTGGGATTCCCTATCTCTCACGCACACTCTGGGATTCACTATCTCACACCCAGGCTCGGGGATTCACTATCTCTCACCCAGACTCGGTGATTCCCTTTCTCTCGCACACTCTCGGGGATTCCCTTTCTCTCGCACACTCTCGGGGATTCCCTTTCTCTCGCACACTCTCGGGGATTCCCTTTCTTTCGCACACTCTCGGGGATTCCCTTTCTCTCGCACACACTCGGGGATTCCCTACCTCTCACACACACTCAGTAACACTCTGGGATTCCCTATCTGTCACGCACACTCTGGGATTCCCTATCTCTCACGCACACTCTGGGATTCACTATCTCACACCCAGGCTCGGGGATTCACTATCTCTCACCCAGACTCGGTGATTCCCTTTCTCTCGCACACTCTCGGGGATTCCCTTTCTCTCGCACACTCTCGGGGATTCCCTTTCTCTCGCACACTCTCGGGGATTCCCTATCTCTCGCACACTCTCGGGGATTCCCTATCTCTCGCACACTCTCGGGGATTCCCTATCTCTCACACACAACCGGGGATTCCCTATCTCTCACACACAACCGGGGATTCCCTATCTCTCACACACAACCGGGGATTCCCTATCTCTCACACACACTCTGGGATTCCCTATCTCTCACACACACTCTGGGATTCCCTATCTCTCACACACACTCTGGGATTCCCTATCTCTCACACACACTCAGTAACTCTCTGGGATTCCCTATCTCTCACGCACACTCTGGGATTCACTATCTCACACCCAGGCTCGGGGATTCACTATCTCTCACCCAGACTCGGGGATTCCCTATCTCTCGCACACACCCGGGGATTCCCTATCTCTCACACACACCCGGGGATTCCCTATCTCTCACACACACTCTGGGATTCCCTATCTCTCACACACACTCTGGGATTCCCTATCTCTCACACACACTCTGGGATTCCCTATCTCTCACACACACTCTGGGATTCACTATTTCTCACTCAGGCTCGGGGATTCACTGTCACTCACCCAGAATCGGGGATACCCTTTCTCTCGCACACACTCTGGGATTCCCTATCTCTCACACACACTCGGGGACTCTCTGGGATTCCCTATTTCTCACACACACTCGGGGACACTCTGGGATTCCCTATCTGTCACACACTCGGGGACACTCTGGGATTCCCTCTCTCACGCACACACTCGGGGACTCTCTGCGATTCCCTAGCTCTCACATATACTCGGGAACTCTCTGGGATTCCTTATCTCTCACACACACTCCGGGACACGCTGGGATTCCCTAGCTCTCACACACTCGGGGACTCACTGGGATTCTATCACACACACTCGGGGACTCTCTAGGATTCCCAATCTCTCACACACTCTAAGGGACTCTCTGGGATTCTATCACACTCAGTCAGGGACACTTTGGGATTCCCTATCTCTCACACACACTGGGGGACTCTCTGGGATTCTGTATCTCACATACACTCGGGGACTCACTGGGATTCTATCACACACACACTCGAGGACACTCTGGGATTCCCTATCTCTCACACACACTCCGGGTTTCCCTATATCTCACACACACTCGGGGATTCCCTATCTCTCACACACACTCGGGGATTCCCTATCTCTCACACACACTCGGGGATTCCCTACCTCTCACACACACTCAGTAACACTCTGGGATTCCCTATCTGTCACGCACACTCTGGGATTCCCTATCTCTCACGCACACTCTGGGATTCACTATCTCACACCCAGGCTCGGGGATTCACTATCTCTCACCCAGACTCGGTGATTCCCTTTCTCTCGCACACTCTCGGGGATTCCCTTTCTCTCGCACACTCTCGGGGATTCCCTTTCTCTCGCACACTCTCGGGGATTCCCTTTCTCTCGCACACTCTCGGGGATTCCCTTTCTCTCGCACACTCTCGGGGATTCCCTATCTCTCACACACAACCGGGGATTCCCTATCTCTCACACACAACCGGGGATTCCCTATCTCTCACACACACTCTGGGATTCCCTATCTCTCACACACACTCTGGGATTCCCTATCTCTCACACACACTCTGGGATTCCCTATCTCTCACACACACTCAGTAACTCTCTGGGATTCCCTATCTCTCACGCACACTCTGGGATTCACTATCTCACACCCAGGCTCGGGGATTCACTATCTCTCACCCAGACTCGGGGATTCCCTATCTCTCGCACACACCCGGGGATTCCCTATCTCTCACACACACCCGGGGATTCCCTATCTCTCACACACACCCGGGGATTCCCTATCTCTCACACACACTCTGGGATTCCCTATCTCTCACACACACTCTGGGATTCCCTATCTCTCACACACACTCTGGGATTCCCTATCTCTCACACACACTCTGGGATTCCCTATTTCTCACTCAGGCTTGGGGATTCCCTTTCTCTCTCACACACTCTGGGATTCCCTTTCTCTCGCACACACTCTGGGATTCCCTATCTCTCACACACACTCGGGGACACTCTGGGATTCCCTGTCTCTCACTCACACTCGGGGACACTCTGGGATTCCCTATCTCTCACACACACTCGGGGACTCTCTAGGATTCCCTATCTCTCACACACTCTCAGGGACTCTCTGGGATTCTATCACACACACTCGGGGAGTCTCTGGGATTCCCTATTTCTCACACACACTCGGGGACTCTCTGGGATTCCCTATTTCTCACACACACTCGGGGACTCTCTGGGATTCCCTATTTCTCACACACACTCGGGGACAATCTGGGATTCCCTAGCTCTCACACACTCGGGGACACTCTGGGATTCCCTATCTCTCACACACACTCGGTACTCTCTAGGATTCCCTATCTCTCACACACTCGGGGACTCACTGGGATCCTATCACACACACTCGGGGACATTCTGGGATTGCCTATCTCTCACACACACTCGGGAACTCTCTGGGATTCCCTTTCTCTCTCACACACTCGGCGACTCTCTGGGATTCTATCACACACACTCAGGGACACTCTGGGATTCCCTATATCTCACACACACTCTGGGATTCCCTATCTCTCACCCATGCTCGGGGAGTCACTATCTCTCACCCAGACTCGGGGATTCCCTTTCTCTCACCCAGACTCGGGGATTCCCTTTCTCTCGCACACACTCGGGGATTCCCTTTCTCTCACACACTCTCGGGGATTCCCTTTCTCTCACACACTCTCGGGGGTTCCCTTTCTCTCACACACTCTCGGGGATTCCCTTTCTCTCACACACACCCAGGGATTCCCTATCTCTCACACACACTCTGGGATTCACTATTTCTCACTCAGGCTCGGGGATTCACTATGTCTCACCCAGAATCTTGGATTCCCTTTCTCTCGCACACACTCTGGGATTCCCTGTCTCTCACACACATTCGGGGACTCTCTGGGATTCCCTATCACTCACACACACGCGGGAATTCCCTATCTCTCGCACCCGGCGACTCATTGGGATTCCCTATCTCTCACGCACACTCGGGGAGTCTCTGGGATTCCCTATCTCTCACACACACTCGGGGTCACTTTTGTATTCCCCATCTCTCACACACACTCGTTGACTCTCTGGGATTCTATCACAAACACTAGGGGACACTCTGGGATTCCCTACCACTCACACACACTCGGGGACACTCTGGGATACGCTATCACTCAACCAGACTCGGGGATTCCCTTTCTCTCGCACACTCGCGTATGCCCTTTCTCTCGCACACACTCGGGGATTCCCTATCTCTCAGACACACTCGGGGACTCTCTGGCATTCCCTATCTCTCATACACACTCTGGGATTCAATCACACACACTCGGGGACACTCTGGGATACCCTATCACTCTACCAGACTCGGGATTCCCTATCTCTCTCACACATACTCGGGGATTCCCTATCTCTCACACACACTCAGGGACTCTGGGATTCTATCACACACACTCGGGGACATTCTGGGATTCCATATCTCTTACACACACTCGGGGATTCCCTATCTCTCAGACACACTCGGCGACTCTCTGGCATTCCCTATCTCTCACACACACTCGAGACTCTCTGGGATTCAATCACACACACTCGGGGACACCCTGGGATTCCCTACCACCAAGACACACTCGGGGTCACTATGGGTTTCCCTATATCTCACACACACTCGGGGACACTCTGGGATTCCCTATCTCTCACACACACTCAGGGATTCCCTATCTCTCACACTCTCTCAGGGATTCCCTATCTCTCACACACACTCTGGTTTTCCCTATCTCTCACACACACTCTGGGATTCACAATCTCTCACCCAGGCTTTGGGATTCAATATCTCTCACCCAGAGTCGGGGATTCCCTTTCTCTCGCACACACTCGGGGATTCCCTTTCTCTCACACACACTCTGGAATTCCCTATCTCTCACACACACTTGGGGACTCTCTGGGATTCCCTATCTCTCACACACACTCGGGAACACTCTGGGATTCCCTATCTCTCACACACACTCAGGGACTCTCTGGGATTCTTTCACACACACACCGGGACACTCTGGGTTTCCCTATCTCTCACACACCCTCGGGGATTCACTATCACTCCACCAGACTCGGGGATTCCCTTTCTCTCGCACACACTCGGGGATTCCCTTTCTCTCGCACACTCGGGGATTCCCTTTCTCTCGCACACACTCGGGGATTTCCTTTCTATCGCACACACTCGGGGATTCCCTTTCTATCGCACACACTCGGGGATTCCCTTTCTCTCGCGCACACTCGGGGATTCCCTTTCTCTCGCACACTCGGGGATTCCCTTTCTCTCGCACACTCGGGGATTCCCTATCTCTCACACACACTCAAGACTCTCTGGGATTCTATCACAAACACTCGGGGACACTCTGGGATTCCCTACCACTCACACACACTCGGGGTCACTTTGGGATTCCCTATCTCTCACACACAATCGGGGACTCTCTGGGATTCTATCACAAACACTCGGGGACACTCTGGCATTCCCTACCACTCACACACACTCGGGGACACTCTGGGATACGCTATCACTCAACCAGACTCGGGGATTCCCTTTCTCTCGCACACTCGCGTATGCCCTTTCTCTCGCACACACTCGGGGATTCCCTATCTCTCAGACACACTCGGGGACTCTCTGGCATTCCCTATCTCTCATACACACTCTGGGATTCAATCACACACACTCGGGGACACTCTGGGATACCCTATCACTCTACCAGACTCGGGATTCCCTATCTCTCTCACACATACTCGGGGATTCCCTATCTCTCACACACACTCAGGGACTCTGGGATTCTATCACACACACTCAGGGACATTCTGGGATTCCATATCTCTTACACACACTCGGGGATTCCCTATCTCTCAGACACACTCGGCGACTCTCTGGCATTCCCTATCTCTCACACACACTCGAGACTCTCTGGGATTCAATCACACACACTCGGGGACACCCTGGGATTCCCTACCACCAAGACACACTCGGGGTCACTATGGGATTCCCTATATCTCACACACACTCGGGGACACTCTGGGATTCCCTATCTCTCACACACACTCAGGGATTCCCTATCTCTCACACTCTCTCAGGGATTCCCTATCTCTCACACACACTCTGGTTTTCCCTATCTCTCACACACACTCTGGGATTCACAATCTCTCACCCAGGCTTTGGGATTCAATATCTCTCACCCAGAGTCGGGGATTCCCTTTCTCTCGCACACACTCGGGGATTCCCTTTCTCTCGCACACACTCTGGAATTCCCTATCTCTCACACACACTTGGGGACTCTCTGGGATTCCCTATCTCTCACACACACTCGGGGACACTCTGGGATTCTCCATCTCTCACACACACTCAGGGACTCTCTGGGATTCAATCACACACACTCGGTGACACTCTGTGATTCCCTATCTTTCACACACACTCAGGGATTCCCTATCTCTCACACACACTCGGGAACTCTCTGGAATTCCCTATCTCTCACACACACTAGGGGCCTCTCTGGGATTCCCTATCTCTCACACACACTCGGCGACTCTCTGGCATTCCCTATCTCTTACACACACTCGGGGACGCTCTGGGATTCCCTATCTCTCACACACTCGGGGATTCCCTTACGCTCGAACACACTCGCGGATTCCCTATCTCTCAGACACACTCGGGGACTCTCTGGCATTCCCTACCTCTCACACACACTCGAGACTCTCTAGGATTGAATCTCACACACTCGGGGACACCCTGGGATTCCCTACCACTCACACACACTCGGGGTCACTATGGGAATCCCTGTCTCTCGCACACACTCGGGGACTCTCTGGGATTCCCTACCACTCACACACACTCGGGGTCACTATGGGAATCCCTGTCTCTCGCACACACTCGGGGACTCTCTGGGATTCCCTATCTCTCAGACACACTCGGGCACTCTCTGGGATTCCCTATTTCTCACACACACTCGGGGACTCTCTGGGATTCCCTATCTCTCTCACACACTCGGGGATTCCCTATCTCTCACACGCACTTGGGGATTCCCTATATCTCACACGCACTCGGGGTTTCCCTATCTCTCACACACACTCAGGGACTCTCTGGGATTCCATCACACACACTCGGGGACACTCTGGGATTCCCGATCTCTCACACACACACGGGGACACTCTGGGATTCCCTATCTCTCACACACACTCGGGGACACTCTGGGATTCTCCATCTCTCACACACACTCGGGGACACTCTGGGATTCCCTATCTCTCACACACACTCGGGGACACTCTGGGATTCTCCATCTCTCACACACACTCAGGGACTCTCTGGGATTCAATCACACACACTCGGTGACACTCTGTGATTCCCTATCTTTCACACACACTCAGGGATTCCCTATCTCTCACACACACTCGGGAACTCTCTGGAATTCCCTATCTCTCACACACACTAGGGGCCTCTCTGGGATTCCCTATCTCTCACACACACTCGGGGACATTATGGGATTCCATATCTCTTACACACACTCGGGGATTCCCTATCTCTCAGACACACTCGGCGACTCTCTGGCATTCCCTATCTCTTACACACACTCGGGGACGCTCTGGGATTCCCTATCTCTCACACACTCGGGGATTCCCTTACGCTCGAACACGCTCGCGGATTCCCTATCTCTCAGACACACTCGGGGACTCTCTGGCATTCCCTACCTCTCACACACACTCGAGACTCTCTAGGATTGAATCTCACACACTCGGGGACACCCTGGGATTCCCTACCACTCACACACACTCGGGGTCACTATGGGAATCCCTGTCTCTCGCACACACTCGGGGACTCTCTGGGATTCCCTACCACTCACACACACTCGGGGTCACTATGGGAATCCCTGTCTCTCGCACACACTCGGGGACTCTCTGGGATTCCCTATCTCTCAGACACACTCGGGCACTCTCTGGGATTCCCTATTTCTCACATACACTCGGGGACTCTCTGGGATTCCCTATTTCTCACACACACTCCGGGACTCTCTGGGATTCCCTATCTCTCACACACACTCGGGGTCACTTTTGTATTCCCCATCTCTCACACACACTCGGTGACTCTCTGGGATTCTATCACAAACACTAGGGGACACTCTGGGATTCCCTACCACTCACACACACTCGGGGACACTCTGGGATACGCTATCACTCAACCAAACGCGGGGATTCCCTTTCTCTCGCACACTCGCGTATTCCCTTTCTCTCGCACAAACTCGGGGATTCCCTATCTCTCAGACACACTCGGGGACTCTCTGGCATTCCCTATCTCTCACACACACTCGAGACTCTCTGGGATTCAATCACACACACTCGGGGACACCCTCGGATTCCCTACCACTCACACAAACTCGGGGACACTCTGGGATACCCTATCACTCTACCAGACTCGGGATTCCCTATCTCTCTCACACACACTCGGGGATTCCCTATCTCTCACACACACTCAGGGACTCTGGGATTCTATCACACACACTCGGGGACATTCTGGGATTCCATATCTCTTGCACACACTCGGGGATTCCCTATCTCTCGCACACACTCGGGGACTCTCTGGGATTCCCTATCTCTCAGACACACTCGGGCACTCTCTGGGATTCCCTATTTCTCACACACACTCGGGGACTCTCTGGGATTCCCTATTTCTCACACACACTCCGGGACTCTCTGGGATTCCCTATTTCTCACACACACTCGGGGACACTCTGGGATTCCCTATCTCTCACACACACTCGGGGACACGCTGGGATTCCCTATCTCTCACACACACTGGGGGACTCTCTGGGATTCTGTATCTCACACACACTCGGGGACTCACTGGGATTCTATCACACACACTCGGGGACACTCTGGGATTCCCTATCTCTCACACACACTCTGGGATTCCCTATCTCTCACACACACTCGGGGATTCCCTTTCTCTCACACACACTAGGGGACTCGCTGGGATTCCCTACCTCTCACACACACTCGGTAGCTCTCTGGGATTCCCTATTTCTCACACACACTCTGGGATTCTCTATCTCTCACACACACTCTGGGATTCACTATCTCTCACACACACTCTGGGATTCACTATCTCTCACCCAGGCTCGGGGATTCCCTATCTCTCACCCAGACTCGGGGATTCCCTTACTCTCGCACTCTCTCGGGGATTCCCTATCTCTCACACTCGGGGACTCAATGGGATTCCCTATCTCTCACGCACACTCAGGAACTCTCTGGGATTCCCTATCTCTCACACACAGTCGGGGACACTCTGGGATTCCCTATCTCTCACACACACTCGGGGACTCTCTAGGATTCCCAATCTCTCACACACTCTCAGGGACTCTCTGGGATTCTATCACACACACTCGGGGACTCTCTGGGTTTCCCTATTTATCACACACACTCGGGGACTCTCTGGCATTCCCTATCTCTTACGCACACTCGGGAACTCTCTGGGATTCCCTATCTCTCAGACACACTCGGGGACTCTCTGGGCTTCCCTATTTCTCACACACACTCGGGGACTCTCTGGCATTCCCTATCTCTCACGCACACTCGGGAACTCTCTGGGATTCCCTATCTCTCAGACACACTCGAGGACTCTCTGGGATTCCCTACTTCTCACACACACTCGGGGACAATCTAGGATTCCCTATCTCTCATACACACTCGGGGACACGCTGGGATTCCCTATCTCTCTCACACACTCGGGGACACTCTGGGATGCCCTATCTCTCACACACACTCTGGGATTCACTATTTCTCACACACACTCGGGGATTCCCTATCTCTCACACACACTCGGGGACTCTGGGATTCTATCACACACACTTGGGGACATTCTGGGATTCCATATCTCTTACACACACTCGGGGATTCCCTATCTCTCACACACACTCGGGGACTCTCTGGGATTCCCTATCTCTCAGACACACTCGGGCACTCTCTGGGATTCTCTATTTCTCACACACACTCGGGGACTCTCTGGGATTCCCTATTTCTCACACACACTCCGGGACTGTCTGGGATTCCCTATTTCTCACACACACTCGGGGACACTCTGGGATTCCCTATCTCTCACACACACTCGGGGACACGCTGGGATTCCCTATCTCTCACACACACTGGGGGACTCTCTGGGATTCTGTATCTCACACACACTCGGGGACTCACTGGGATTCTATCACACACACTCGGGGACACTCTGGGATTCCCTACCTCTCACACACACTCAGTAACACTCTGGGATTCCCTATCTGTCACGCACACTCTGGGATTCCCTATCTCTCACGCACACTCTGGGATTCACTATCTCACACCCAGGCTCGGGGATTCACTATCTCTCACCCAGACTCGGTGATTCCCTTTCTCCCGCACACTCTCGGGGATTCCCTTTCTCTCGCACACTCTCGGGGATTCCCTTTCTCTCGCACACTCTCGGGGATTCCCTATCTCTCGCACACTCTCGGGGATTCCCTATCTCTCACACACAACCGGGGATTCCCTATCTCTCACACACAACCGGGGATTCCCTATCTCTCACACACACTCTGGGATTCCCTATCTCTCACACACACTCTGGGATTCCCTATCTCTCACACACACTCTGGGATTCCCTATCTCTCACACACACTCAGTAACTCTCTGGGATTCCCTATCTCTCACGCACACTCTGGGATTCACTATCTCACACCCAGGCTCGGGGATTCACTATCTCTCACCCAGACTCGGGGATTCCCTATCTCTCGCACACACCCGGGGATTCCCTATCTCTCACACACACCCGGGGATTCCCTATCTCTCACACACACTCTGGGATTCCCTATCTCTCACACACACTCTGGGATTCCCTATCTCTCACACACACTCTGGGATTCCCTATTTCTCACTCAGGCTTGGGGATTCCCTTTCTCTCTCACACACTCTGGGATTCCCTTTCTCTCGCACACACTCTGGGATTCCCTATCTCTCACACACACTCGGGGACACTCTGGGATTCCCTGTCTCTCACTCACACTCGGGGACACTCTGGGATTCCCTATCTCTCACACACACTCGGGGACTCTCTAGGATTCCCTATCTCTCACACACTCTCAGGGACTCTCTGGGATTCTATCACACACACTCGGGGAGTCTCTGGGATTCCCTATTTCTCACACACACTCGGGGACTCTCTGGGATTCCCTATTTCTCACACACACTCGGGGACTCTCTGGGATTCCCTATTTCTCACACACACTCGGGGACAATCTGGGATTCCCTAGCTCTCACACACTCGGGGACACTCTGGGATTCCCTATCTCTCACACACACTCGGGACTCTCTAGGATTCCCTATCTCTCACACACTCGGGGACTCACTGGGATCCTATCACACACACTCGGGGACATTCTGGGATTGCCTATCTCTCACACACACTCGGGAACTCTCTGGGATTCTATCACACACACTCAGGGACACTCTGGGATTCCCTATATCTCACACACACTCTGGGATTCCCTATCTCTCACCCATGCTCGGGGAGTCACTATCTCTCACCCAGACTCGAGGATTCCCTTTCTCTCACCCAGACTCGGGGATTCCCTTTCTCTCGCACACACTCGGGGATTCCCTTTCTCTCACACACTCTCGGGGATTCCCTTTCTCTCACACACTCTCGGGGGTTCCCTTTCTCTCACACACTCTCGGGGATTCCCTTTCTCTCACACACACCCAGGGATTCCCTATCTCTCACACACACTCTGGGATTCACTATTTCTCACTCAGGCTCGGGGATTCACTATGTCTCACCCAGAATCTTGGATTCCCTTTCTCTCGCACACACTCTGGGATTCCCTGTCTCTCACACACATTCGGGGACTCTCTGGGATTCCCTATCACTCACACACACGCGGGAATTCCCTATCTCTCGCACCCGGCGACTCATTGGGATTCCCTATCTCTCACGCACACTCGGGGAGTCTCTGGGATTCCCTATCTCTCACACACACTCGGGGTCACTTTTGTATTCCCCATCTCTCACACACACTCGTTGACTCTCTGGGATTCTATCACAAACACTAGGGGACACTCTGGGATTCCCTACCACTCACACACACTCGGGGACACTCTGGGATACGCTATCACTCAACCAGACTCGGGGATTCCCTTTCTCTCGCACACTCGCGTATGCCCTTTCTCTCGCACACACTCGGGGATTCCCTATCTCTCAGACACACTCGGGGACTCTCTGGCATTCCCTATCTCTCATACACACTCTGGGATTCAATCACACACACTCGGGGACACTCTGGGATACCCTATCACTCTACCAGACT
This sequence comes from Chiloscyllium plagiosum, assembly GCF_037043375.1. NCBI lineage: Eukaryota > Metazoa > Chordata > Chondrichthyes > Orectolobiformes > Hemiscylliidae > Chiloscyllium > Chiloscyllium plagiosum. The sequence continues at coordinate 115,425,649 of NW_028270151.1, forward strand.
CGGGATTCCCTATCTCTCTCACACATACTCGGGGATTCCCTATCTCTCACACACACTCAGGGACTCTGGGATTCTATCACACACACTCGGGGACATTCTGGGATTCCATATCTCTTACACACACTCGGGGATTCCCTATCTCTCAGACACACTCGGCGACTCTCTGGCATTCCCTATCTCTCACACACACTCGAGACTCTCTGGGATTCAATCACACACACTCGGGGACACCCTGGGATTCCCTACCACCAAGACACACTCGGGGTCACTATGGGATTCCCTATATCTCACACACACTCGGGGACACTCTGGGATTCCCTATCTCTCACACTCTCTCAGGGATTCCCTATCTCTCACACACACTCTGGTTTTCCCTATCTCTCACACACACTCTGGGATTCACAATCTCTCACCCAGGCTTTGGGATTCAATATCTCTCACCCAGAGTCGGGGATTCCCTTTCTCTCGCACACACTCGGGGATTCCCTTTCTCTCGCACACACTCTGGAATTCCCTATCTCTCACACACACTTGGGGACTCTCTGGGATTCCCTATCTCTCACACACACTCGGGAACACTCTGGGATTCCCTATCTCTCACACACACTCAGGGACTCTCTGGGATTCTTTCACACACACACCGGGACACTCTGGGTTTCCCTATCTCTCACACACCCTCGGGGATTCACTATCACTCCACCAGACTCGGGGATTCCCTTTCTCTCGCACACACTCGGGGATTCCCTTTCTCTCGCACACTCGGGGATTCCCTTTCTCTCGCACACACTCGGGGATTTCCTTTCTATCGCACACACTCGGGGATTCCCTTTCTATCGCACACACTCGGGGATTCCCTTTCTCTCGCGCACACTCGGGGATTCCCTTTCTCTCGCACACTCGGGGATTCCCTTTCTCTCGCACACTCGGGGATTCCCTATCTCTCACACACACTCAAGACTCTCTGGGATTCTATCACAAACACTCGGGGACACTCTGGGATTCCCTACCACTCACACACACTCGGGGTCACTTTGGGATTCCCTATCTCTCACACACAATCGGGGACTCTCTGGGATTCTATCACAAACACTCGGGGACACTCTGGCATTCCCTACCACTCACACACACTCGGGGACACTCTGGGATACGCTATCACTCAACCAGACTCGGGGATTCCCTTTCTCTCGCACACTCGCGTATGCCCTTTCTCTCGCACACACTCGGGGATTCCCTATCTCTCAGACACACTCGGGGACTCTCTGGCATTCCCTATCTCTCATACACACTCTGGGATTCAATCACACACACTCGGGGACACTCTGGGATACCCTATCACTCTACCAGACTCGGGATTCCCTATCTCTCTCACACATACTCGGGGATTCCCTATCTCTCACACACACTCAGGGAGTCTGGGATTCTATCACACACACTCGGGGACATTCTGGGATTCCATATCTCTTACACACACTCGGGGATTCCCTATCTCTCAGACACACTCGGCGACTCTCTGGCATTCCCTATCTCTCACACACACTCGAGACTCTCTGGGATTCAATCACACACACTCGGGGACACCCTGGGATTCCCTACCACCAAGACACACTCGGGGTCACTATGGGATTCCCTATATCTCACACACACTCGGGGACACTCTGGGATTCCCTATCTCTCACACACACTCAGGGATTCCCTATCTCTCACACTCTCTCAGGGATTCCCTATCTCTCACACACACTCTGGTTTTCCCTATCTCTCACACACACTCTGGGATTCACAATCTCTCACCCAGGCTTTGGGATTCAATATCTCTCACCCAGAGTCGGGGATTCCCTTTCTCTCGCACACACTCGGGGATTCCCTTTCTCTCGCACACACTCTGGAATTCCCTATCTCTCACACACACTTGGGGACTCTCTGGGATTCCCTATCTCTCACACACACTCGGGGACACTCTGGGATTCTCCATCTCTCACACACACTCAGGGACTCTCTGGGATTCAATCACACACACTCGGTGACACTCTGTGATTCCCTATCTTTCACACACACTCAGGGATTCCCTATCTCTCACACACACTCGGGAACTCTCTGGAATTCCCTATCTCTCACACACACTAGGGGCCTCTCTGGGATTCCCTATCTCTCACACACACTCGGGGACATTATGGGATTCCATATCTCTTACACACACTCGGGGATTCCCTATCTCTCAGACACACTCGGCGACTCTCTGGCATTCCCTATCTCTTACACACACTCGGGGACGCTCTGGGATTCCCTATCTCTCACACACTCGGGGATTCCCTTACGCTCGAACACACTCGCGGATTCCCTATCTCTCAGACACACTCGGGGACTCTCTGGCATTCCCTACCTCTCACACACACTCGAGACTCTCTAGGATTGAATCTCACACACTCGGGGACACCCTGGGATTCCCTACCACTCACACACACTCGGGGTCACTATGGGAATCCCTGTCTCTCGCACACACTCGGGGACTCTCTGGGATTCCCTACCACTCACACACACTCGGGGTCACTATGGGAATCCCTGTCTCTCGCACACACTCGGGGACTCTCTGGGATTCCCTATCTCTCAGACACACTCGGGCACTCTCTGGGATTCCCTATTTCTCACACACACTCGGGGACTCTCTGGGATTCCCTATCTCTCTCACACACTCGGGGATTCCCTATCTCTCACACGCACTTGGGGATTCCCTATATCTCACACGCACTCGGGGTTTCCCTATCTCTCACACACACTCAGGGACTCTCTGGGATTCCATCACACACACTCGGGGACACTCTGGGATTCCCGATCTCTCACACACACACGGGGACACTCTGGGATTCCCTATCTCTCACACACACTCGGGGACACTCTGGGATTCTCCATCTCTCACACACACTCGGGGACACTCTGGGATTCCCTATCTCTCACACACACTCGGGGACACTCTGGGATTCTCCATCTCTCACACACACTCAGGGACTCTCTGGGATTCAATCACACACACTCGGTGACACTCTGTGATTCCCTATCTTTCACACACACTCAGGGATTCCCTATCTCTCACACACACTCGGGAACTCTCTGGAATTCCCTATCTCTCACACACACTAGGGGCCTCTCTGGGATTCCCTATCTCTCACACACACTCGGGGACATTATGGGATTCCATATCTCTTACACACACTCGGGGATTCCCTATCTCTCAGACACACTCGGCGACTCTCTGGCATTCCCTATCTCTTACACACACTCGGGGACGCTCTGGGATTCCCTATCTCTCACACACTCGGGGATTCCCTTACGCTCGAACACACTCGCGGATTCCCTATCTCTCAGACACACTCGGGGACTCTCTGGCATTCCCTACCTCTCACACACACTCGAGACTCTCTAGGATTGAATCTCACACACTCGGGGACACCCTGGGATTCCCTACCACTCACACACACTCGGGGTCACTATGGGAATCCCTGTCTCTCGCACACACTCGGGGACTCTCTGGGATTCCCTACAACTCACACACACTCGGGGTCACTATGGGAATCCCTGTCTCTCGCACACACTCGGGGACTCTCTGGGATTCCCTATCTCTCAGACACACTCGGGCACTCTCTGGGATTCCCTATTTCTCACACACACTCGGGGACTCTCTGGGATTCCCTATTTCTCACACACACTCCGGGACTCTCTGGGATTCCCTATCTCTCACACACACTCGGGGTCACTTTTGTATTCCCCATCTCTCACACACACTCGGTGACTCTCTGGGATTCTATCACAAACACTAGGGGACACTCTGGGATTCCCTACCACTCACACACACTCGGGGACACTCTGGGATACGCTATCACTCAACCAAACGCGGGGATTCCCTTTCTCTCGCACACTCGCGTATTCCCTTTCTCTCGCACAAACTCGGGGATTCCCTATCTCTCAGACACACTCGGGGACTCTCTGGCATTCCCTATCTCTCACACACACTCGAGACTCTCTGGGATTCAATCACACACACTCGGGGACACCCTCGGATTCCCTACCACTCACACAAACTCGGGGACACTCTGGGATACCCTATCACTCTACCAGACTCGGGATTCCCTATCTCTCTCACACACACTCGGGGATTCCCTATCTCTCACACACACTCAGGGACTCTGGGATTCTATCACACACACTCGGGGACATTCTGGGATTCCATATCTCTTGCACACACTCGGGGATTCCCTATCTCTCGCACACACTCGGGGACTCTCTGGGATTCCCTATCTCTCAGACACACTCGGGCACTCTCTGGGATTCCCTATTTCTCACACACACTTGGGGACTCTCTGGGATTCCCTATTTCTCACACACACTCCGGGACTCTCTGGGATTCCCTATTTCTCACACACACTCGGGGACACTCTGGGATTCCCTATCTCTCACACACACTCGGGGACACGCTGGGATTCCCTATCTCTCACACACACTGGGGGACTCTCTGGGATTCTGTATCTCACACACACTCGGGGACTCACTGGGATTCTATCACACACACTCGGGGACACTCTGGGATTCCCTATCTCTCACACACACTCTGGGATTCCCTATCTCTCACACACACTCGGGGATTCCCTTTCTCTCACACACACTAGGGGACTCGCTGGGATTCCCTACCTCTCACACACACTCGGTAGCTCTCTGGGATTCCCTATCTCTCACACACACTCTGGGATTCTCTATCTCTTACACACACTCTGGGATTCACTATCTCTCACACACACTCTGGGATTCACTATCTCTCACCCAGGCTCGGGGATTCCCTATCTCTCACCCAGACTCGGGGATTCCCTTACTCTCGCACTCTCTCGGGGATTCCCTATCTCTCACACTCGGGGACTCAATGGGATTCCCTATCTCTCACGCACACTCAGGAACTCTCTGGGATTCCCTATCTCTCACACACAGTCGGGGACACTCTGGGATTCCCTATCTCTCACACACACTCGGGGACTCTCTAGGATTCCCAATCTCTCACACACTCTCAGGGACTCTCTGGGATTCTATCACACACACTCGGGGACTCTCTGGGTTTCCCTATTTATCACACACACTCGGGGACTCTCTGGCATTCCCTATCTCTTACGCACACTCGGGAACTCTCTGGGATTCCCTATCTCTCAGACACACTCGGGGACTCTCTGGGCTTCCCTATTTCTCACACACACTCGGGGACTCTCTGGCATTCCCTATCTCTCACGCACACTCGGGAACTCTCTGGGATTCCCTATCTCTCAGACACACTCGAGGACTCTCTGGGATTCCCTACTTCTCACACACACTCGGGGACAATCTAGGATTCCCTATCTCTCATACACACTCGGGGACACGCTGGGATTCCCTATCTCTCTCACACACTCGGGGACACTCTGGGATGCCCTATCTCTCACACACACTCTGGGATTCACTATTTCTCACACACACTCGGGGATTCCCTATCTCTCACACACACTCGGGGACTCTGGGATTCTATCACACACACTTGGGGACATTCTGGGATTCCATATCTCTTACACACACTCGGGGATTCCCTATCTCTCACACACACTCGGGGACTCTCTGGGATTTCCTATCTCTCAGACACACTCGGGCACTCTCTGGGATTCCCTATTTCTCACACACACTCGGGGACTCTCTGGGATTCCCTATTTCTCACACACACTCCGGGACTGTCTGGGATTCCCTATTTCTCACACACACTCGGGGACACTCTGGGATTCCCTATCTCTCACACACACTCGGGGACACGCTGGGATTCCCTATCTCTCACATACACTGGGGGACTCTCTGGGATTCTGTATCTCACACACACTCGGGGACTCACTGGGATTCTATCACACACACTCGGGGACACTCTGGGATTCCCTATCTCTCACACACACTCTGGGATTCCCTATCTCTCACACACACTCCGGGATTCCCTATATCTCACACACACTCGGGGATTCCCTTTCTCTCACACACACTAGGGGACTCGCTGGGATTCCCTACCTCTCACACACACTCGGTAGCTCTCTGGGATTCCCTATCTCTCACACACACTCTGGGATTCACTATCTCTCACACACACTCTGGGATTCCCTATCTCTCACCCAGACTCGGGGATTCCCTTACTCTCGCACTCTCTCGGGGATTCCCTATCTCTCACACTCGGGGACTCAATGGGATTCCCTATCTCTCACGCACACTCAGGAACTCTCTGGGATTCCCTATCTCTCACACACAGTCGGGGACACTCTGGGATTCCCTATCTCTCACACACACTCGGGGACTCTCTAGGATTCCCAATCTCTCACACACTCTCAGGGACTCTCTGGGATTCTATCACACACACTCGGGGACTCTCTGGGTTTCCCTATTTATCACACACACTCGGGGACTCTCTGGCATTCCCTATCTCTTACGCACACTCGGGAACTCTCTGGGATTCCCTATCTCTCAGACACACTCGGGGACTCTCTGGGCTTCCCTATTTCTCACACACACTCGGGGACTCTCTGGCATTCCCTATCTCTCACGCACACTCGGGAACTCTCTGGGATTCCCTATCTCTCAGACACACTCGAGGACTCTCTGGGATTCCCTACTTCTCACACACACTCGGGGACAATCTAGGATTCCCTATCTCTCATACACACTCGGGGACACTCTGGGATTCCCTATCTCTCACACACACTGGGGGACTCTCTGGGATTCTGTATCTCACACACACTCGGGGACTCACTGGGATTCTATCACACACACTCGGGGACACTCGGGGATTCCCTATCTCTCTCACACACTCGGGGACTCGCTGAAATTCCCTACCTCTCACACACACTCGGTAACTCTCTGGGATTCCCTATCTCTCACACACACTCTGGGATTCACTATCTCTCACACACACTCTGGGATTCCCTATATCTCACCCAGACTCGGGAATTCCCTTTCTCTCGCACACTGTCGGGGATTCACTATTTCTCACTCAGGCTCGGGAATTCACTATTTCTCACCCAGAATCGGGGATTCCCTTTCTCTCGCACACACACAGGGATTCCCTATCTCTCACACACACTCTGGGATTCCCTATCTCTCATACACACTCTGGGATTCCCTATCTCTCATACACACTCTGGGATTCCCTATCTCTCACACACACTCTGGGATTCACTATTTCTCACTCAGGCTCGGGAATTCACTATCTCTCACCCAGAATCGGGGATTCCCTTTCTCTCGCACACACTCTGGGATTCCCTTTCTCTCGCACACACTCTGGGATTCACTATCTCTCACACGCAGTCGGGGACACTCTGGGATTGCCTATCTCTCACACACACTCGGGGACTCTCTGGGATTCCCTATCTCTCACGCACACTCGGGAACTCTCTGGGATTCCCTGTCTCTCACGCACAATCGGGGACACTCTGGGATTCCCTATCTCTCACACACACTCGGGGACTCTCTAGCATTCCCAATCTCTCACACACACTCGGGGACTCTCTAGCATTCCCAATCTCTCACACACACTCGGGGACTCTCTGGGATTCCCTATTTCTCACACACACTTGGGGACACTCTGGGATTCCCTATTTCTCACACACATTCGGGGACACTCTGGGATTCCCTATCTCTCAGATATACTCGGGAACGCTCTGGAATTCCCTATCTCTCATTATACTCGGGAACTCTCTGGAATTCCCTATCTCTCACACACACTCGGGGATCCCCTATCTCACACACACACTCGAGGACTCTCTGGGATTCCCTATCTCTCACATATACTCGGGAACTCTCTGGAATTCCTTTTCTCTCACACATACTCGGGGACTCTCTGGGATTCCCTGTCAGTCACACACAATCTGGGACACTCTGGGATTCCCTAGCTCTCACACACTCGGGGACACTCTGGGATTCTCTATCTCTCACACACACTCAGGGCCAATCTGGGATTCTCTCTCACACACTCGGGACATCTCTGGGATCCTTATCTTTCACACACACTCGGGAACTCTCCGGGATTCCCTATCTGTCACACACACTCGGGGACTCTCTGGGATTCCCTATCTCTCACATATACTCGGGAACTCTCTGGAATTCCCTATCTCTCACACACACTAGGGGACACTCTGGGATTCCCTATCTCTCACACACACTAGGGGACGCCATGGGATTCCCTATCTCTCACACACTCGGGGATTCCCTTACGCTCGAACACACTCGCGGATTCCCTATCTCTCAGACACACTCGGGTACTCTCTGGCATTCCCTATCTCTCACACACACTCGAGACTCCCTGGGATTCAATCACACACACTCGGGGACACCCTGGGATTCCCTACCACTGACACACACTCGGGGTCACTATGGGAATCCCTATCTCTCGCACACACTCGGGGACTCTCTGGGATTCCCTATCTCTCACACACACTCAGGGACACTTTGGGATTCCCTATCGCTCACACACACTGGGGGACTCTCTGGGATTCTGTATCTCACACACACTCGGGGACTCACTGGGTTTCAATCACACACACTCGGGGACACTCTGGGATTCCCTATCTCTCACACACTCTCGGGGATTCCCCATCTCTCACACACACGCGGCGACTCTCTGGGATTCCTTATCTCTCACATATACTCGGGAACTCTCTGCGATTCCCTATCTCTCACACATGTACTCGGGGACTCTCTGGAATTCCCTATCTCTCACACACACTCGTGGACTCTCTGGGATTCCCTATCTCTCACACACACTCCAGGACACTCTGGGATTCCCTACCTCCATCACACACTCGGGGACTATCTGGGATTCTGCATCTCACACACACTCGGAGACTCACTGGGATTGTATCACACACACTCGGGGACACTCTGGGATACACTATCTCTGACACACACTCGGGGATTCCCTCTCACACACACTTGGGGTTTCCCTATATCTCACACACACTCAGGGACACTCTGGGATTCAATCACACACACTCTCACACACATTCGGGGACACTCTGGGATTCCCTATCTCTCACACACACTCGGGGACACTCTGGGATTCCCTATCTCTCACACACACTCAGGGCCTATCTGGGATTCTCTCTCACACACTCGGGGAATCTCTGGGGTCCCTATCTCTCAGACACAATCGGGGACTCTCTGGCATTCCCTATCTTTCACACACACGCGGGGACTATCTAGGATTCTATCACACACACTCGGGGACATTCTGGGATTCCCTACCTCTCACACACACTCGGTGACTCTCTGGGATTCCCTACCTCTCACACACACTCGGGGACACTCTGGGATTCCCTCCCACACTCCGGGACTCCCTGGGATTCCCTATCTCTCACAAACACTCGGGGAATCCCTATCTCTCACACACACAGTCGGGGATTCCCTGTCGCTCACATACTCTCGGGGATTCCCTATCTCTCACACACACTCGGGGATTCCCTATATCTCACACACACTCGGGGACACTGGGATTCCCCATCTCTCACACACACTCGGGGACAGTCTGGGATTCTGTATCTCACACACACTCGGGGACTCTCTGGGATTTATCACACACTCCGGGACTCTCTGGGATACCCTATCTCTCACACACACTCTGGGATTCCCTATCTTTCACACACTCTCGGGAACTCTCTGGGATTCACTATCTCTCACCCAGGCTCTGCGATTCACGACCTCTCACCCAGACCCGGGGATTCCCTTTCTCTCGGACAAACTCGGGGATTCCCTTTCTCTCACACACACTCGGGGATTCCCTTTCTCTCGCACACACTCGGGGGATTCCCTTTCTCTCGCAACACTCTGGGATTCCCTTTCTCTCCCACACACTCTGGGATTCCCTTTCTCTCACATACATTCGGGGACACTCTGGGATTCCCTATCTCTCACACACACTCGGGGACACTCTGGGATTCCCTATATCTCACACACACACCGGGACACTCTGGGATTCCCTATATCTCACACACACACCGGGACACTCTGGCATTCCCTATCTCTCACACACACTCGGGGATTCCCTATCTCTCACACACACTCGGGGATTCACTATCTCTCACCCAGGCTCTGGGATTCACTATCTCTCACCCAGAGTCGGGGATTCCCTTTCTCTCACACACTCGGGGATTGCCTTTCTCTCGCACACACTCGGGGATTCCCTGTCTCTCAGACACACTCGCGGTCTCTCTGTCATTCCCTATCTCTCACACACACTCGAGACTCTGTGGGATTCAATCACATACACTCGGGGACACCCTGGGATTCCCTACCACTCACACACACTCGGGGCCTCTCTGGGATTCCCTATCTCTCACACACACTCGGGAACTCTCTGGGATTCTGTATCTCACACACACTCGGCGACTCTCTGGGATTCTGTATCTCTCACAAACTCGGGGACTCTCTGGGATTCTATCACACACTCCGGGACTCCCTGGGATACCCTATCAATCTCACATACTCTGGGATTCCCTATCTCTCACACACTCGGGGATTCCCTATCGCTCACACACACTCGGGGACAGTCTGGGATTCTGTATCTCACACACACTCGGGGACTCTCTGGGATTTTATCACACACTTCGGGACTCTCTGGGATACCCTATCTCTCACACACACTCTGGGATTCACTATCTCTCACCCAGGCTCTGGGATTCACAATCTCTCACCCACCCTGGCATTCCCTTTCTCTCGCACACACTCGGGGATTCCCTTTTTCTCGCACACACTCGGGGGATTCCCTTTCTCTCGCACACACTCTGGGATTCCCTTTCTCTCGCACACACTCTGGGATTCCCTTTCTCGCGCACACACTCCTGGATTCCCTTTCTCGCGCACACACTCCTGGATTCCCTTTCTCGCGCACACACTCCTGGATTCCCTATCTCTCACACGCACTCTGGGATTCCTTATCTCTCACACGCACTCTGGGATTCCCTATCTCTCACACACATTCGGGGACACTCTGGGATTCCCTATCTCTCACACACATTCGGGGACACTCTGGGATTCCCTATCTCTCACACACATTCGGGGACACTCTGGGAGTCCCTATCTCTCACACATACTCCGGGACACTCTGGGATTCCCTATCTCTCACACACACTCGGGGATTCCCTATCTCTCACACACACTCTGGGATTCACTATCTCTCAACCAGACTCGGGGATTCCCTTTCTCTCGCACATCCGGAGATTCCTTTACGCTCGCACACACTCGGGGATTCCCTGTCTCTCAGACACACTCGCGGACTCTCTAGCATTCCCTATCTCTCACACACACTCGAGACTCTCTGGGATTCAATCACACACACACTCGGGGACACCCTGGGATTCCCTATCTCTCACACACACTCGGGGACTCTCTGGGATTCTGTATCTCTCACAAACTCGGGGACTCTCTGTGATTCTATCACACACTCCGGGACTCCCTGGGATACCCTATCAATCTCACATACTCTGGGATTCCCTATCTCTCACACACTCTCGGGGATTCCCTATCTCTCACACACACTCGGGGATTCCCTATCTCTCACACACACTCGGGGATTCCCTCTCTCTCACATATACTCGGGGCCTCTCTGGAATTCCCTATCACTCACACACACTCGGGGACTCTCTACGATTCCCTATCTCTCACACACACTCCGGGACACTCTAGGATTCCCTATCTTGTCACACACTCGGGGACTCACTGGGATTCTATCACACACATTTGGTGACACTCTGGGATTGCCTTTCTCACACACACACTCGGGGACTCTCTCGGATTCATTATCTCTCTCACACACTCAGGGACTCTCTGTGATTCTATCACACACACTCGGGTACACTCTGGGATTCCCTAACTCTCACATATTCTCGGGAACTTTCTGGAATTCCCTATCTCTCACACACACTCGGGGACTCTCTGGGATTCCCTATCTCTCACACACACTCCGGGACTCTCTGGGATTCCCTATCTCTCGCACACACGCCGGGACTCTCTGGGATTCCCTATCTCTCACACATACTTGGGGACACTCTGGGTTTCCCTATCTCTCACACACACTCGGGGACACTCTGGGATTCTGTATCTCACACAAACTCGGGGATTCTCTGGGATTTTATCACACACTCCGGGACTCTCTGGGACACCCTATCTCTCACACACACTCAGGGATTCACTATCTCTCACCCAGGCTCTGGGATTCACTATCTCTCACCCAGACCCGGGTATTCCCTTTCTCTCGCTCACACTCGGGGGATTCCCATTCTCGCGCACACACTCTGGGATTCCCTTTTTCTCGCACACACTCTGGGATTCCCTTTTTCTCGCACACACTCTGGGATTCCCTTTTTCTCGCACACACTCTGGGATTCCCTTTTTCTCGCACACACTCTGGGATTCCCTATCTCTCACACACACTCAGGGACACTCTGGGATTCCCTATCTCTCACACACACTCGGGGACTCTCTAGGATTCCCAATCTCTCACACACACTCAGAATCCCAGAGAGTCCCTGAGTGTGTGTGAGAGATTGGGAATCCTAGAGAGTCCCTATCACACAGACTCCGAGACACTCTGGGATTCCCTATCTCTCACACACACTCGGGGATTCTCTATCTCTCACACACAGTCTGGGATTCACTATCTCTCACCCTGGTTCTGGGATTCACTATCTCTCACCCAGGTTCTGGGATTCACTATCTCTCAAGAGACTCGGGGATTCCCTTTCTCTCGCACACTCGGGGATTCCCTTTCTCTCGCACGCACTCGGGGATTCCCTGTCTCTCAGACACACTCGTGGACACTCTGACATTCCTTATCTCTTACACACACTCGAGACTCTCTGGGATTCAATCACACACACTCGGTGTCACTATGGGATTCCCTATCTATCACACACACTCGGGGCCTCTCTGGGATTCCCTATCTCTCACACACACTCGGGGCCTCTCTGAGATTCCCTACCTCTCACACACACGCTTGGATTCCCTATCTCTCACACTCGGGGACTCTATGGGAGTCCCTATCTCTCATGCACACTCGGGAACTCTCTGGGATTCCCTATCTCTCAGACACACTCGGGGACTCTCTGGGATTCCCTATTTCTCACACACACTCGGGGACTCTCTGGAATTCCCTATCTCTCACACACACTCGGGGACTCTCTGGGATTCCCTATTTCTCACACACACTCGGGGACTCTCTGGAATTCCCTATCTCTCACACACACTCGGGGATTCCCTATCTCTCACACACACTCGGGGACTCTCTGGGATTCCCTACCTCACACACACACTCCGGGACACTCTGGGATTCCCTATCTCTCTCACACACGCGGGGACTCTCTGGGATTCTATCACACACACTCGTGGAAACCGTGGGATTTCCTATCTCTCACACACACTCCGGGACACTCTGGGATTCCCTATCTCTCACACACTCGGGGACTCACTGGGATTCTATCACACACACTTGGGGACTCTCTCGGATTCCCTATCTCTCACACACACTCGGGGACTCTCGGGGATTCCCTATCTCTCTCACACACTCGGGGACTCTCTCGGATTCTATCACACACACTCGGGGACATTCTGTGATTCACTATCTCTCACACACACTCGGGGATTCCCTATCTCTCACACACACTCAGGGCATTCCGGGATTCCCTATCTCTCACACACGCTCAGGGACACTCCGGGATTCATATCTCACTCACACACTCGGGGATCCCTATCTCTCAGAGCCACTCGGGGACTCTCTGGGATTCCTTATCTCTCACACACACTCGGGGACTCGCTGGGATTCCCTACCTCTCACCCACATTCTGGGATTCCCTCTCTCTCGCACACACTCGGGGACTCTCTGGGATTCTCTATCTCTGACACACTCGGGGACACTCTGGGAATCCCTAACTCTCACGCACACTCGGGGAAACTCTGGGATTCCCTATCTCTCACACACACTCGGGGACTCGCTGGGATTCCCTCTCTCTCACACATACTTGGGGACAGTCTGGGATTCCCTTCCTCACACACTCGGGGATTTCCTATCTCTCACACACACTCGGGGACACTCTGGGATTCCCAAACTCTCACTCACCTTCGGGATTCCCTATCTCTCATACACACTCGCGGACAGTCTGAGATTCCCTCTCTCACACACACTCGGGGACTCTCTGAAATTCCCTATCTCTCACGCACAGTCGGGAACTCTCTGGGAATCCCTAACACTCACACACACTTGGGGACACTCCGGGATTCTCGATCTCTCACACACTCTCGCGGACACTCCAGGATTCCCTATCTCTCACACACTCTCGGGGACACTTCAGGATTCCCTATCTCTCACACACTCTCGGGGACACTTCAGGATTCCCTATCTCTCACACACTCTCGGGGACCCTCCAGGATTCCCTATCTCTCGCACACACTCGGGGACACTCTGGGATTCCCAATCTCTTATTCAACTTCGGGGATTCCATATCTCTCACACTCACTCGGCGACTCTCTGGGAATCCCTATCTCTCACGCACACTCGGGAACTCTCTGGGAATCCCTAACTCTCACGCAGACTCGGGGACACTCTGGGATTCCCTATCTCTCACACACAATCGGGGATTCGCTATCTCTCACACACATTCGGGTAACTCCGGGATTCCCTATCTCACACACTCTCGGGGACACTCCGGGATTCCCTATCTCTCACGCGCACTCGGGGACAGTCTGGGATTCCCTATCTCTGACACACTCGGGGACACTCAGGGATTCCCTATCTCTGACACACTCGGGGACACTCAGGGATTCCCTATCTCTGACACACTCGGGGACACTCAGGGATTCCCTATCTCTCACACACACTCGGGGACTCTCTGGGATTCTATCACACACACTCGGGGACGCTCTGGGATTCCCTATCTCTCACGCACACTCGGGAACTCTCTGGGAATCCCTAACTCTCACGCACACTCGGGGACACTCTGGGATTCCCTATCTCTCACACACACTCGGGGACTCTCTGGGACTCCCCATCTCTCACACACACTCGGGGATTCACTATCTCTCACACATGCTCGGGTCACTCCGGGATTCCCTATCTCGCACACACTCTCGGGGACACTCCGGGATTCTCTATATCTCTCTCACTCTCGGGGACCCTCCAGGATTCCCTATCTCTCACACACTCTCGGGGACCCTCCAGGATTCCCTATCTCTCACACACTCTCGGGGACCCTCCAGGATTCCCTATCTCTCACACATACTAGGGGACACTCGGATTCCGAATCTCTTACTCACCCTCGGGGATTCCGTATCTCTCACACACACTCGGGAACTCTCTGCGAATTCCTAACTCTCACGCACACTCGGGCACACTCTGGGATTCCCTATCTCTCACACACACTCGGGGATTCCTTATCTCTCTCACACACACTCGGTTACACTCCGGGATTCCCTATCTCTCTCACACACACTCGGTTACACTCCGGGATTCCCTATCTCTCACACAGTCGGGGACACTCCTGGATTCCCTAACTCTCACACACACTCGGGGACACTCTGGGATTCCCTATCTCTCACACACACTCGGGGACATTCTGGGATTCCCTATCTCTGACACACTGGGGACACTCCGGGATTCCCTATCTCTCACGCACACTCGGGGACACTCTGGGATTCCCTATGGCTCTCACACACTCGGGGACAGTCTGGGATTCCCAATCTCTTACTCAACTTCGGGGATTCCATATCTCTCACACACACTCGGGAACTCTCTGTAATTCCCTATCTCTCACACACTCTCCGGGACACTCTGGGATTCCCGATCTCTCACACCCACTCGGCGACTCTCTGGGAATCCCTATCTCTCACGCACACTTGGGAACTCTCTGCGAATCCCTAACTCTCACGCAGACTCGGGGACACTCTGGGATTCCCTATCTCTCACACACATTCGGGTAACTCCGGGATTCCCTATCTCTCACACACTCTCGGGGACACTCCGGGATTCCCTATCTCTCAGGCACACTCGGGGACACTCTGGGATTCCCTATGTCTCTCACACACTCGGGGACACTCCGGGATTCCCTATCTCTCACACACTCTCGGGGACACTCCGGGATTCCCTATCTCTCACACACTCTCGGGACACTCCGGGATTCCCTATCTCTCACGCACACTCGGGGACACTCCGGGATTTCCTATGTCTCTCACACACTCGGGGACAGTCTGGGATTCCCTCTCTCACATACAGTCGGGGATTCCCGATCTCTCACACACACTCGAGGACACTCTGGGATTCCCTATCTCTCACACAAACTCGGGGACAGTCTGGGATTCCCTCTCTCACACACACTCGGGAAATCTCTGGGATTCCATATCTCTCACACACACTTGGGGACACGCCGGGATTCCCTATCTCTCACACACTCTCGCGGAAACTCCAGGTTTCCCTATCTCTCACACACACTCGGGGACACGCTGGGATTCCCAATCTCATACTCAACTTCGGGGATTCCATATCTCTCACACACACTCGGGGACTCTCTGGAATTCCCTATCTCTCACGCACACTCGGGGACACTCCGGGATTCCCTATCTCTCACACCCACTCGGCGACTCTCTGTGAATCCCTAACTCTCACGCACACTCGGGGACACTCTGGGATTCCCTATCTCTCACACACACTCGGGTAACTCCGGGATTCCCTATCTCTCACACACTCTCGGGGACACTCTGGGATACCCTATCTCTCACACACATTCGGGGACAGTCTGGGATTCCCTCTCTCACACACACTCGGGGACTCTCTGGGATTCCATATCTCTCACACACTACCGGGGACACTCTGGAATTCCCTATCTCTCACACACACTCGGGACTCTCTGGGATTCCCTATCTCTCGCACACACTCGGGGACAATCTGGGATTCCCTATCTCTCACACACTCCCGGGGACACTCCGGGATTCCCTATCTCTCAGACACTCTTGGGGACATTCCGGGATTCCCTATCTCTCACACACTCTCGGGGACACTCCGGGATTCCCTATCTCTCACACACTCTCGGGGACACTCCGGGATTCTCTATATGTCACACACTCTCGGGGACACTCCGGGCTTCTCTATATCTCACACACTCTCGGGGACCCTCCGGGATTCCCTATCTCTTACACATACTCGGGGACACTCTGGGATTCCCAATCTCTTTCTCACCCTCGGGGATTCCGTATCTCTCACACACACTCGGGGACTCTCTGGGATTCCCTATCTCTCACACACACTCGGGGACTCTCTGGGATTCCCTATCTCTCACACGCACTCGGGGACACTCAGGGATTCCCTACCTCTCACACGCACTCGGGGACACTCTGGGATTCCCTATCTCTGACACACTCGGGGACAATCTGGGAGTCCCTATCTCTGACACACTCGGGGACACTCTGGGATTCCCTATCTCTCACGCACAGTCGGGAACTCTCTGGGAATCCCTAACTCTCACGCACACACGGGGACACTCTGGGATTCCCTATCTTTCACACACTCTCGGGGACACTCCGGGATTCCCTATCTCTCACACACTCTCGGGGATCCCTATCTCTCCGAGACACTCGGGGACTCTCTAGGATTCCCTATCTCTCACCCACATTCTGGGATTCTCCATCACTCGCACACACTCGGGGACTCTCTGGGATTCCCTATCTCTCACGCACACTCGGGAACTGTCTGGGAATCCCTAACTCTCGCGCACACTCGGGGACTCTCTGGGAATCCCTAACTCTCGCGCACACTCGGGGACACTCGGGGATTCCCTATCTCTCACCCACACTCGGGGATTCCCTATCTCTCACCCACATTCGGGGATTCCCTATCTCTCACCCACACTCGGGGATTCCCTATCTCTCACCCACACTCGGGGATTCCCTATCTCTCAGAGACACTCGGGGAGTCTCTGGGATTCCCTATCTCTCGGGGAGTCTCTGGGATTCCCTATCTCTCGGGGAGTCTCTGGGATTCCCTATCTCTCACGTACACTCGGGGATTCCCTTTCTCTCACGTACACTCGGGGATTCCCTATCTCTCTCACCCACTCGGAAACTCTCTGGGATTTCCTATCTGTCAGAGACACTCGGGGACCCTCTGGAAATCCATATCTCTCACGCACACTCGGGGACTCTCTGGGATTTCCTCTCTCACACACACTCTAGGACTCACTGGGATTCCCTTTCTCTCTTATACTCTGGTATCCCCTCTCTGACACACTCTGGGACTCACACACACACACACTCTGGGACTCTTGCTCTCTTTCTCTCGCTCTCTCTCTCACACACACACGGACTCTCACACACACACAGGGACTCTCTCTCTCTCTCTCACTCTCACACACACACTCTTGGACTCTCTCTCTCTCACACACACACACTCTTGGACTCTCACACACACACTCTTGGACTCTCTCTCTCTCACACACACACACACTCTTGGACTCTCACACACACACTCTTGGACTCTCTCTCACACACACTCTTGGACTCTCTCTCACACACACACACTTGGACTCACACACACACTCTTGGACTCACACAGACACACTACGCTGGGTCTCAGGGATTCTCTCTCTCTCACATACACTGGGACTCTCACAGACACACTACGCTGGGTCTCACAGATTCACACACACACACTCTCTCTGCGACACACTCACATCATCTGGGACTCTCTGGGATTCCCTCTCACAAACTCTTGGACTCCCTCTGCCACTTTCTGGGGCTCTCTTACACTCTGGCACAGCCTGGGACTCTCTCACACACACCCTGAGATACTGTTCCACACTCACGGATTCTCTGGGATTCCCTTACACACTCTGGCACACTCAGAGATTCTCTCATACACTCGGGGCTTCCGTTACAGACTCTGGGACTCTCTCTCACTCACTGTGGGATTCTGTTTCACATTCTGGGATTCCCTTCACACACTCTGGGATACTGGGACTCTCTCACACCCCCTGGGACACTCTCAAATTCTTTCACACACTCAAGTATCCCAAACACACTTTGGGACAATCTGGGATTCCGTTACGCAATCTGGGACACTGGGACCCTCTCCCACACACTCTCGGTACACAGTCTGGGACACACTGGGATTCGTTCACCAACTCTGGGACACTGTGGGACTCTCTCGGACACTCTTGGACGCTCTGGGATTGCCTCACAGACTCTGGGATTCCATTACACTCTGGGTCACCCTGGGACGCTCTCTCTTGCGCGCTGACACCCTGGGACACGCTCTTGCACGCGCGCACACACACTGGGATGCTCTCTCTCTAGTGCGCGTGCACATACCCTGGGATATTCTGTGATTCTCTCACAAACCATGGGACTCTCTCACGCACTCAGAGTGGTGGCAACGGTGTTGGGGCAATGGGTTTGGGGGCAAAGGAGCTGGATGGGGTGGGGTGGAATGGCGTTGCACGGGGTTGGGGGGGGAAGGGCGTTGCACGGGGTTGGGGGGGAGAAACGGCGTTGCACGGGGTTGGGGGGGAGAAACGGCGTTGCACGGGGTTGGGGGGGAGAAACGGCATTGCACGGGGTTGGGGGGGAGAAACGGCATTGCACGGGGTTGGGGGGGGAGAAACGGCGTTGCACGGGGTTGGGGGGGAGAAACGGCGTTGCACGGGGTTGGGGGGGAGAAACGGCGTTGCACGGGGTTGGGGGGGAGAAACGGCGTTGCTCGGGGTTGGGGGGGGAGAAACGGCGTTGCTCGGGGTTGGGGGGGAGGAACGGCGTTGCTCGGGGTTGGGGGAGAACGGCGTTGCATGGGGTTGGGGGAGAACGGCGTCGCACGGGGTTGGGGGAGAACGGAGTCGCACGGGGTTGGGGGAGAACGGAGTCGCACGGGGTTGGGGGAGAACGGAGTCGCACGGGGTTGGGGGAGAACGGAGTCGCACGGGGTTGGGGGAGAACGGAGTCGCACGGGGTTGGGGGAGAACGGAGTCGCACGGGGTTGGGGGAGAACGGAGTCGCACGGGGTTGGGGGAGAACGGAGTCGCACGGGGTTGGGGGAATGGCGTCACACGGGGTTAGGGGAACGGCGTCGCACGGGGTTAAGGGGAACGGCGTCGCACGGGGATGGGGTGAACGGCGTCGCACGGGGATGGGTGGACTGTGGATGGGGGAATGGCGATGCACAGGGTTGGGGGAACGGGGTTGTGGGGGGCAGAATGGCATTGCACAGGGTTGGGGGGGGTCGGCGATGCACGGGGTTGGGGGAAACGGCGTCGCACGGGGTTGGGGGGGAATGGCGTTGCACGGGGTTTGGGGGGAATGGCGTTGCACGGGGTTTGGGGGGAATGGCGTTGCACGGGGTTTGGGGGGAATGGCGTTGCACGGGGTTTGGGGGGAATGGCGTTGCACGGGGTTTGGGGGGAACGGCGTTGCACGGGGTTTGGGGGGAACGGGATTGGGGGAACGTCGTCGCACAGTGTTGGGGGATGGGGATCGGGGAACGGCGTTGTACGGGTTTGTGGGGAACAGGGTTGGGGGAGCAGCCTTGCACGGTGTTGGCGGGGTGGGGGGACAGGGTTTGGGGAACGGCATTGCACGGGGTTGGAGGGGAACGGTGTTGCACGGGGTTGGGGGACGGGTTTGGGGGAACGACGTTGCACAGTGTTGGGGGATGGGGTTGGGGGAACGGCATTGCACGGGGTTGGGGATACGGCGTTGCACGGGGTTGGGGAGAATGGCATTGCACAGGGTGGGGGAAAAGCGTTGCACGGGGTGGGGCGGAACGGTATTGCACGGGGTGGGGGGGACGGGGTTGTGGGCGAACGGAATTGGGGGAGAACAGAGTTGCACGTGGTGGAGGGAACGGCATTACACGGGGTTGGGGGGAACAGGGTTGGGGGAGCAGCCTTGCACGGTGTTGGCGGGACGGGGTTGGGGGCACGCGGTTGCATGGGGTGGGGGGGACAGGGTTTGGGGAACGGCATTGCACGGGGTTGGGGGACGGGTTTGGGGGGAAAGGCATTGCACGGCGTTGGGGAGAAACGGCGTTGCACAGGATTGGGAGAACGCCATTGCACGTGGATGGGGGAAACGGTGTTGCACAGGGTTGGAGGGATGGGGTTGGGGGAACGGCGTTGTACGGGGTTGTGGGGAACAGGGTTGGGGGAGCAGCCTTGCACGGTGTTGGCGGGACGGGGTTGGGGGAACGTCGTTGCACAGTGTTGGGGGACGGGGTTGGGGGAACGGCGTTGGACGGGTTTGGGGGGGAATGGAGTTGCACGGAGTTGGGGGATGGGGTTGGGGGGGATGGCATTGCACGGAGTGGGGGGAAACGCGTTGCACGGGGTGGGGGGGACGGCATTGAACGGGGTGGGGGGGATTGCGTTTCATGGGGTGGAGGGGACGGCGTTGGGGACGAACAGCGTTGGGGGAGAACAGTATTGCATGTGGTGCGGGGGAATGGCGTTGCATGGGTTTGATGGGACAGAGTTGGGGGGGAGCGGCGTTGCATGGGGATGGAGGACAGGATGGGGGGGAATGGGTTGGGGGAACGGGTTTGCACGGGATGGGGGGACAGGTATGGGGGGACAGGGTTGGAGGGAACGGCGTTGCACGGGGTTGGGGACGGGGTTTGTGGGAATGGCATTGCAGGAAAACCGCGTTGCATGGGGTTGGGGGAACGGCGTTGCACGGGGTTGGGGGACAGGGTTGGGAACAGCGTTGCACGGGGTTGGTGGGATGGGGTTGGGGGAGCGGGTTTGCACGGGGTGGGGGGACAGGGTTGGGGGGAATGGCGTTGCACGGGGTTGGGGGAACGGTGTTGGAGGAGGTTGGGGGGGAACTGTGTTGCCCGCGTTTGGGGGGACGGGGTTGGGGGAAACGGCATTGCACAGGATTGGGGGAGCGGCGTCGCACGGGGTTGGAGGGGAACGGCGTCGCACGGGGTTGGGGGGGGAACGGCGTCGCACGGGGTTGGGGGAATGGGGTTGTGGGGGGCAGAATGGCATTGCACAGGGTTGGGGGGGTCGCCGTCGCACGGGGTTGGGGGGAACGGCGTCGCACGGGGTTGGGGGGAACGGCGTCGCACGTGGTTGGGGGGGGAACGGCGTCGCACGGGGTTGGGGGGGAAACGGCGTCGCACGGGGTTGGGGGGAACGACGTCGCACGGGGTTGGGGGGAACGACGTCGCACGGGGTTGGGGGGGAACGACGTCGCACGGGGTTGGGGGGAACGACGTCGCACGGGGTTGGGGGGGAACGACGTCGCACGGGGTTGGGGGGAACGACGTCGCACGGGGTTGGGGGCACGGCGTCGCACGGGGTTGGGGGGAACGACGTCGCACGGGGTTGGGGGGAACGACGTCGCACGGGGTTGGGGGGGAACGACGTCGCACGGGGTTGGGGGGAACGACGTCGCACGGGGTTGGGGGGAACGACGTCGCACGGGGTTGGGGGGAACGACGTCGCACGGGGTTGGGGGGAACGACGTCGCACGGGGTTGGGGGGAACGACGTCGCACGGGGTTGGGGGGAACGACGTCGCACGGGGTTGGGGGGAACGACGTCGCACGGGGTTGGGGGGAACGACGTCGCACGGGGTTGGGGGGAACGACGTCGCACGGGGTTGGGGGGAACGACGTCGCACGGGGTTGGGGGGAACGACGTCGCACGGGGTTGGGGGGAACGACGTCGCACGGGGTTGGGGGGAACGACGTCGCACGGGGTTGGGGGGAACGACGTCGCACGGGGTTGGGGGGAACGACGTCGCACGGGGTTGGGGGGAACGACGTCGCACGGGGTTGGGGGGAACGACGTCGCACGGGGTTGGGGGGAACGACGTCGCACGGGGTTGGGGGGAACGACGTCGCACGGGGTTGGGGGGAACGACGTCGCACGGGGTTGGGGGGAACGACGTCGCACGGGGTTGGGGGGAACGACGTCGCACGGGGTTGGGGGGAACGACGTCGCACGGGGTTGGGGGGAACGACGTCGCACGGGGTTGGGGGGAACGACGTCGCACGGGGTTGGGGGGAACGACGTCGCACGGGGTTGGGGGGAACGACGTCGCACGGGGTTGGGGGGAACGACGTCGCACGGGGTTGGGGGGAACGACGTCGCACGGGGTTGGGGGGAACGACGTCGCACGGGGTTGGGGGGAACGACGTCGCACGGGGTTGGGGGGAACGACGTCGCACGGGGTTGGGGGGAACGACGTCGCACGGGGTTGGGGGGAACGACGTCGCACGGGGTTGGGGGGAACGACGTCGCACGGGGTTGGGGGGAACGACGTCGCACGGGGTTGGGGGGAACGACGTCGCACGGGGTTGGGGGGAACGACGTCGCACGGGGTTGGGGGGAACGACGTCGCACGGGGTTGGGGGGAACGACGTCGCACGGGGTTGGGGGGAACGACGTCGCACGGGGTTGGGGGGAACGACGTCGCACGGGGTTGGGGGGAACGACGTCGCACGGGGTTGGGGGGAACGACGTCGCACGGGGTTGGGGGGAACGACGTCGCACGGGGTTGGGGGGAACGACGTCGCACGGGGTTGGGGGGAACGACGTCGCACGGGGTTGGGGGGAACGACGTCGCACGGGGTTGGGGGGAACGACGTCGCACGGGGTTGGGGGGAACGACGTCGCACGGGGTTGGGGGGAACGACGTCGCACGGGGTTGGGGGGAACGACGTCGCACGGGGTTGGGGGGAACGACGTCGCACGGGGTTGGGGGGAACGACGTCGCACGGGGTTGGGGGGAACGACGTCGCACGGGGTTGGGGGGAACGACGTCGCACGGGGTTGGGGGGAACGACGTCGCACGGGGTTGGGGGGAACGACGTCGCACGGGGTTGGGGGGAACGACGTCGCACGGGGTTGGGGGGAACGACGTCGCACGGGGTTGGGGGGAACGACGTCGCACGGGGTTGGGGGGAACGACGTCGCACGGGGTTGGGGGGAACGACGTCGCACGGGGTTGGGGGGAACGACGTCGCACGGGGTTGGGGGGAACGACGTCGCACGGGGTTGGGGGGAACGACGTCGCACGGGGTTGGGGGGAACGACGTCGCACGGGGTTGGGGGGAACGACGTCGCACGGGGTTGGGGGGAACGACGTCGCACGGGGTTGGGGGGAACGACGTCGCACGGGGTTGGGGGGAACGACGTCGCACGGGGTTGGGGGGAACGACGTCGCACGGGGTTGGGGGGAACGACGTCGCACGGGGTTGGGGGGAACGACGTCGCACGGGGTTGGGGGGAACGACGTCGCACGGGGTTGGGGGGAACGACGTCGCACGGGGTTGGGGGGAACGACGTCGCACGGGGTTGGGGGGAACGACGTCGCACGGGGTTGGGGGGAACGACGTCGCACGGGGTTGGGGGGAACGACGTCGCACGGGGTTGGGGGGAACGACGTCGCACGGGGTTGGGGGGAACGACGTCGCACGGGGTTGGGGGGAACGACGTCGCACGGGGTTGGGGGGAACGACGTCGCACGGGGTTGGGGGGAACGACGTCGCACGGGGTTGGGGGGAACGACGTCGCACGGGGTTGGGGGGAACGACGTCGCACGGGGTTGGGGGGAACGACGTCGCACGGGGTTGGGGGGAACGACGTCGCACGGGGTTGGGGGGAACGACGTCGCACGGGGTTGGGGGGAACGACGTCGCACGGGGTTGGGGGGAACGACGTCGCACGGGGTTGGGGGGAACGACGTCGCACGGGGTTGGGGGGAACGACGTCGCACGGGGTTGGGGGGAACGACGTCGCACGGGGTTGGGGGGAACGACGTCGCACGGGGTTGGGGGGAACGACGTCGCACGGGGTTGGGGGGAACGACGTCGCACGGGGTTGGGGGGAACGACGTCGCACGGGGTTGGGGGGAACGACGTCGCACGGGGTTGGGGGGAACGACGTCGCACGGGGTTGGGGGGAACGACGTCGCACGGGGTTGGGGGGAACGACGTCGCACGGGGTTGGGGGGAACGACGTCGCACGGGGTTGGGGGGAACGACGTCGCACGGGGTTGGGGGGAACGACGTCGCACGGGGTTGGGGGGAACGACGTCGCACGGGGTTGGGGGGAACGACGTCGCACGGGGTTGGGGGGAACGACGTCGCACGGGGTTGGGGGGAACGACGTCGCACGGGGTTGGGGGGAACGACGTCGCACGGGGTTGGGGGGAACGACGTCGCACGGGGTTGGGGGGAACGACGTCGCACGGGGTTGGGGGGAACGACGTCGCACGGGGTTGGGGGGAACGACGTCGCACGGGGTTGGGGGGAACGGTGTCGCACGGGGTTGGGGGGAACGGTGTCGCACGGGGTTGGGGGGGGAACGGCGTCGCACGGGGATGGGTGGAATGTGGATGGAGGAATGGCGATGCACAGGGTTGGGGGAATGGGGTTGTGGGGGGCAGAATGGCATTGCACAGGGTTGGGGGGGGCGGTCGCACGGGGTTGGGGGGAACGGCGGCGCACGGGGTTGGGGGGAACGGCGTCGCACGGGGTTGGGGGGGAACGGCGTCGCACGGGGTTGGGGGGGGAACGGCGTCGCACGGGGTTGGGGGGGGAACGGCGTCGCACGGGGTTGGGGGGAACGGCGTCGCACGGGGTTGGGGGGAACGCGTCGCACGGGGTTGTGGGGAACGGCGTCGCACGGGGTTGCGGGGTACTGCATTGCACGGGGCTGGGGGGACGGTGTTGCACAGGTATATGGGGAATGTGGTTGGGGGAATGGCGATGCTCAGGGTTGGGCAGAGCGGTATTGCATGGGGTTGGGGGGACAGCGTTGCACAGGGTTGGGGGAACAGTGTTGCACGGGGTTGCAGGGACAGTGTTGCACGGGGTTGGGGGGATGTGGTTGGAGGGAATGGTGATGCATGGGGTTTGGGGGAACGGCATTGTGGGGGTACGATGTTGCACGGGGTTAGGGGGAACGGCGTTGGGGAAACGGTGTTGCACGGGGTTGGGTGGAACGGCATTGCGCGGGATTGGTGGAACGGCGTTGCACAGGGTTCGGGGGGAACGGTGTTGCACAGGGGTTGGGGGGAACGGCATTGCATGGGATTGGGGGGAACGGCGTTGCACGGGATTAGGGGGAACGGCGTTGCACGGGATTAGGGGGAACGGCGTTGCACGGGGTTGGGGGGGAACAGTGTTGCATGGGGTTGGGGGAAACGGCGTTGCACGGGATTAGGGGGAACGGCGTTGCACGGGGTTGGGGGGAACAGTGTTGCATGGGGTTGGGGGAAACGGTGTTGCACGGGATTAGGGGGAACGGCGTTGCACGGGATTAGGGGGAACGGCGTTGCACGGGATTAGGGGGAACGGCGTTGCACGGGATTAGGGGGAATGGCATTGCATGTGTTTGGGAGCAATGGCATTGCACGGTGTTGGGGGGATGGGGATGGGGAAGGGTTTGGGGGGAAACGGGGTTGCACGGGGTTGGACGAACAATGTTGCATGGGGTTGGGGGGATGGCGTTGCACGGGGTTGGGGGGATGGGGATGGGGATGGCGTGGGACGGGTTTGGGGAGAAACAGCGTTGCACGGGATTGGGGAGAAACAGCGTTGCACGGGATTGGGGGAACGGCGTTGCATGGGGTTGGGGGGACAGAATTGCACGGGGTTGGGGTGAACGGCGTTGCACAGAGTTGGGGGAAAAGGCGTTGCATGGGGTTGGGGGAACGGCGTTGCACTGGGTTGTGGGGGTGGTGTTGCACGGGGTTGAGGGGAACGGGGTTGTGTGGCGGGAAACGGCATTGCACAGGGTTGGGGCAACAACGTTGCACGGGGTTGCGGGGACAGTGTTGCACAGGGTTGGGTGGAACGGTGTTGCACGGTGTTGTGGGGACGGCGTTGCACAGGTTTGGGGGATGTGGTTGGGGTAATGGTGATGCACGGGGTTGGGGGGTCGGAGTTGGGGGAATGGTATTGGGGGGTAGGGGGTTGCACGGGGTTTGGGGAACGGCATTGGGAGAACGGCGTTGCACCGGGTTGGGGGAATGGCGTTGCACGGGTTTGGGGGGAACGGCATTGGGGGTAGGGCGTTGCACGAGATTGGGGGGGACGAAAGGCGTTGTACGGGGTTGGGGGAAACGGTGTTGCACGGGGTTAGGGGCTCGGGGTTGGGGGGAACGGCGTTGCACGGGGTTGAGGGGGAACGGCGTAACACGGTTTTGGGGGGATGGGGATGGGGGAACGGCGTGGGATGGGTTTGGGGGGAATTGCGTTGCACGGGGTTGCGGGCGAACGGCGTTGGGGGGAACAGTGTTGCACCGGGTGGGGGGGGGAACGGTGTTACATGTGGTGGAAGGAAACGGTGTTGTATGGGGTTGGGGGGAACGGCGTCGCACTGGGTTGTGGGGGCGGTGTTGCACGGTGTTGGGTGACAGGCTTGGGAGGAACGGCATTGCACGGGGTTGTGGGGAGGGTTTTACACAGGGTTGGAGGGATGTGGTTGCAGGGAATGGTGATGCACGGGGTTGGGGGGAATGGCATTGGGGTGTACGGCGTTGCACGGGGTTGGGAGGACGGGGTTGGCTGGACCGGCATTGGGGGGTACGGCACTGCACGGGATTGAAGGGAACGGCGTTGCACGGGGTTGGGAGGACGGGGTTGGCTGGACCGGCATTGGGGGGAACGGCGTTGCACGGGATTGAAGGGAACGGCATTGCACGGGGTTGGGGTCAGGGTTGGGGGGAACGGTGTTGCACGGGGTTGGGGGGACGGGGTTGGGGGGAACGGCGTTGTACGGCTTGGGGGACAGGGTTGGGGGACAGGGTTGGGGGAAAGGCGTTGTATGGGGTTGGGGGACAGGGTTGGGGGGAATGGCGTTGTATGGGGTTGGGGGACAGGATTGGGGGGAATGGCGTTGTACGGGGTTGGGGGACAGGGTTGGGGGAAAGGCGTTGTATGGGGTTGGGGGACAGGTTTGGGGGGGAACGGCGTTGTATGGGGTTGGGGGACAGGGTTGGGGGGGAACGGCGTTGTACGGGGTTGGGGGACAGGGCTGGGGGTAAAGGCGTTGGGGGGAACGGCGTTAAACGGGGTTGGGGGGACGGGATTGGGGAAACGGGGTTGTGGTGGGGGGACGGCGTTGCACAGTGTTGGGAGGATGGGGTTGGGGGGACCGGCATTGGGGGGTACGGCATTGCACGGTGTTGGAGGGGCAGGGTTGCACGGAGTTGGGGGTGAACGGCGTTGCACGGGGTTGGGGGAACGGCGTTGCACTGGGTTAGGGGGAATGGCATTGCATGGATTTGGGGGGGGAAAACGGCGTTTCACGGTGCTGGGGGGAACGGCGTTTCACGGGGTTGGGGGGACGGGGTTGAGGGGGAACGGGGTTGCACAGTATTGGGGGGACGGGGTTGGGGGGAACGGGGTTGCGCGGGGTTGGTGGGACAGGGTTGGGGAACGGCGTTGCACGGGGTTGGGGGACAGGGTTGGGGGGAACGGCGTTGCACGGGGTTGGGGGGGATGGGATTGGAGGAACGGGGTTGTGGTGGGGGGAACGGCATTGCACGGGTTTGTGGGGGAACAGCGTTTCACGAGGTTGGGGGACGGGGTTGCACGGGGTTGGGGGTGAATGGCGTTGCACGGGGTTGGGGGAACGGCGATGCACGGGTTAGGGGGAACGGCGTTGCACTGGGTTAGGGGGAATGGCATTGCACGGGGCTGGGGGGGAACGGCGTTTCACGGTGCTGGGGGGAACGGCGTTTCACGGGGTTGGGGGGACGGGGTTGAGGGGGAACGGGGTTGCACAGTATTGGGGGGACAGGGTTGGGAGGAACGGGGTTGCGCGGGGTTGGGGGGACAGGGTTGGGGGAACGGCGTTGCACGGGGTTGGGGGACAGGGTTGGGGGGGACGGCGTTGGGGGGAACGGCGTTGCGCGGGGTTGGGGGACAGGGTTGGGGGGACGGCGTTGGGGGGAACGACGTTGCACGGGGTTGGGGGGATGGGATTGGGCGAACAGGGTTGTGGTGGGGGGAACGGCATTGCACGGGTTTGTGGGGGAACGGCATTTCACGAGGTTGGGGGGACGGGGTTGCATGGGGTTGGGGGTGAATGGCGTTGCACGGGGTTGGGGGAACGGCGATGCATGGGTTGGGGGAACGGCGATGCATGAGTTAGGGGGAACGGCGATGCACGGGTTAGGGGGAACAGTGTTGCACTGGGTTGAGGGGAACAGCGTTGCACTGGGTTAGGGGGAACGGCGTTGCACTGGGTTGGGGGAATGGCATTGCACGGGTTTGGGGGGATGGGGCTGAGGGGCAACAGGGTTGCTCAGTGTTGGGGGACGGGGTTGGGTGGGGACGGGGACGGCTTTGCACTGGGTTGGGGGGATGGCGTTGCACGGGGTTGGGGGGGAGCGGAGTTGGGGGTAATGGGGTTGCACAGGGTTTGGGGGACGGGGTTGGGTGGGGATGGGGTTGGGGGGAACGGTTTTGGGCGGGGACGGCGTTGCACAGGGTTGGGGGAACGGGGTTGGGGGGTCATTGCATGGGGTTGGACGGGGACGGAGTTGGAGGAACGGGGTTGCACAGAGTTGGGGGAATGGGGTTGGGGGGAACAGCATTGCACAGTGTTGGGGGACGGGTTTGGGCGGGGATGGCATTGCACGATGTTGGGCGGGTACAGGGATGGGGGAACGTGGTTGGGGGGGAACGGCGTTGCACGGGATTGGGGGACGGGGTTGGGAGGGCGGCGTTGGGGGGGACGGTGTCAGACGTGGTTGATGGGAGCAGCGTTGGACGCGGTTCGGGGTGGGTGGGGAGACAGGAGCCCCCTGTAAATTGAGATACATCCCACCCAGCCCCTCAGAGTCCCCTGTACACACTGACATTCCCCCTCCTCACCCCCCCAAACTCGGAGCCCCCTGGAAACACTGACACATTCCCCCCGCCCACCCCTCTCGGAGCCCCCTGGAAACACTGACACAATCCCCCCCACCCCTCTCGGAGCCCCCTGGAAACACTGACACATTCCTCTGGTGTATTAATCCGTTCCTGAAAGTTAGTGTCAACATCCCCACAATCACGGTAAATCCGCTTCTCTCAAGCTCCCACTCACATGGAAAGCAATAGCTCCCTCTACAAATGGGTGAAATGAACAATCCAAATGATACCTTTCCATTTCCTACACCAAAGCAGTGACTACTCTTCAAGCTGACAATCTGGGCCTCCAATGAATCTCTCTGTTCTAGGAATTCACTGAGTAAATATTAAAGAAATATCCATTATGAACCTGACAGACCACTTTTCAGGGATTCCCCCTGAGGGAGAATGTGTATATTGGGTATCTCCTGAATTGTCCCAACTGCTGGAACTGTTTCTCCATCGAGATCCTCTGATTCAGAGTCCAGAAGCCGGGGTGTGTGGAAGGACAGGACTGTGAGAGCTACTGTATACCACATCTGACTGTGTCAGTCACAAAAATAAATCTCTCGGTTTGAATCCTGTCATGGTCAGTGAGGATCAGTAATGGACGTCTGATTCCCTGTCTGGGAGAAAACCTTGCTATTTTGCAAGATCAGCATTTTAAATTGAATATTCCCATGTATCAGAACTGCCTCCAGAGTCAGCGATGAACAATGGACCCTAATTTACACCCAGACATCAATGAGACTCAGAAAGAGTCCTTGCTGTTTCAATAGCGCAATCACAGTGCCACAGCCAAGCCAAGCAAATGAGGGGATTGTTTCTCCCAAAAAAACTTTAGCAACACAGACAGAACAATACCATTTAGCCCCAGGAGCCTGACTGCAGCTTAATAACATTCTTTGTTCTGATTAAAAGATTGTAGGCAGCACGGTGGCACAGTGGTTAGAACTGCTGCCTCACAACGCCAGAGACCCGGGTTCATTTCCCGCCTTAGGCGACTGACTGTGCAAACTCCACCCATTCTCCCTGTGTCTGCATGGGTTTCCTCTGGGTGCTTGGGTTTCTTTCCACAGTCACAAAGATGTGCAGGTTAGCTGAATTGGCCATGCTGAATTGGCCGTAGTGTTAGATGTAGGAGAATGGGTCTGGGTGGTTTGCGCTTCGACGGGTCGGTGTGGACTTGTTGGGCCGAAGGGCCTGTTTCCACACTGTAAGTAATCTAATCTAATCAAATGCAAAACATTAACTCTGCTTGTCTCTCTCTACATTAGCTGCCGGTCTGTTTCAAATTTCCAGCAGCCACAGCATTTGTGTTCATTTTAGTAACATCATCGTTAACTTTTCAGAACTCACCCAGTTTCTGCAACATCTTTTGATCCACTTAGTATTGCAAACATTGCAAATTATTCTCTGGAATGTAGTCAGTGATTCCATTCTTGAGGTGGAAATGATCACAGATTCCCAGGTGTTTGAGTGAAGTCATTTCTCCTTATCTCAGTCACTCAGGCTGCTCTCCAGTCCTGAGACTGTGACCCATCGTAGATTCCTATCAGCAGAGACAGCTGCCAACATCAATCCTGCCAATCTCTTTGGTCATAATATCCAATTCAATGAAAACACCTCTTATCACATGCAGTACAGGATATCTGAATCTCACCCACTTATTCAACAATCTCCAGAACCAGGAATAAGTTGGTGCCCCTCTGTTACAAACACTCTGATGGCAACATGTGCTTCCTTCAGTGAGGAAAACAAATTTGCACCAATCCGGGTCTATCTGTCTGCCTGAGGTTCCAATAAGTGCATTGATGGAAATCACATTGGAAAACCAAATCCCTTTCCAGGTGTTTAAATCAATTCATGCAGAATTTACACAGGAAATCTGCATTATTGGGAGCATAATCTTATTAGTGACAGTCTGTTGCACACAGCAACATGATCCTCTCACAAACACACGCTATTGTTTTATGTTGAAATTGAAATATTAAGCTAAAAAGGTTATGTAAACAATCTACTGCTTGTCACTTTAATAAACGAACTTTCTGATAAGGTAATGCTCAAAGTGTTATAAAGTTGAAGGTGTGTACTCTATCTTTAAGAGGGAGGGAACACTCTTCTGAACTGTGTACTGTATATGACTAGCCAGCAAGCCAAAGTGTACTGGGAAAAGAAACAAATGTTACATTTGGCTGTGAAATATAGACCTATGTTGGTTGCTGTTTTGACAAAATTCAAATTTAACCTATCAGTTTAAATTATACCCCAAGATTCTAAAACCCAATTGAGTTTGAATTTATTGTTTTGCCAGCATCAAGCCAATGAGATGATCTGATGGGGGCGTATAAAATGTGGACATTTTAAAAATTGGTCAGAGAGTAACTGCTGTCTGGGAGAGTCAACATCTAGCTCACCAATAAATTAGGAAAGTCTCTCAATCAAAGGGTACCTTTTCATATGAAACATACTCGGAGTAAAAGAAGACAACGACGACCCAGGGAGATCCTCAGCCAGAAGCAGAAAGACACAAAATTCACGAGTCACTGTGTGGGTTCGATATTAAATTGATGTAATTTTAATAAGTGTCTTACTGAAATAACGTATAGTTATAGAGCTGGAGGCAGATAATATGCAGTGAAGAGAAAGGGAGAGCTTAGATTTATGAATAGTTGTTTAATATTCACTTTGAGTTAAAAATAGATTAATGCTATTTTCTTTAAATAGTGGAATGTGTGAGTTTTCTGTCACTCAGACTTTAACAGATTATGTGGGGAGGTGAACTTTTCTGGGTGTTTGGTTTAACTAACAGAGGGGGTCACCGTCATGTTGTAACAAAAGAAACACGACAAAGAACAGTACAGCACAGGAGCGGGCCCTTCAGCCCAGAATGTTGTGCTGAATGTGACACCAAATTAAACTCATCCTTTCTTCCTATCTTTGTTCCATATCCTTGCATATTCACATGCTCACCCAAAAACCCCTTAAACAACCCTCTCATTTCTGCCTCCTCCACCATCCCTGGCAACATGTTCCAAATTCCGACCACTCTCTGTGGAAAACATATTACCCCTCACATCTCCTTTGAGCTCTCCCCCTCTCACCTTAAATGCACATTCTCTAGTAAAGATATTTCAACTCTGGGTAAAACATTTTGACCAGCAACCTTGTGCATCTCATGGCGCTGCGCTGACTGTCCCTAATTAGGTCATTCTTTACTAAATACACATAAATCCTATCTGTAAAAATTCTGTCCAAAGCTTCCCAACCACTGAGGCGAGACTCACCAGGCTATAACTTCCTGGATTGTCCCTATTTCCCTTCTTGAAGAGAGGAACACCATAAGCTACTCACCAGTCCTCTGCGACCTTTCCGGTGGCAAGTGAGGACTCAAAAATCATGTTCAAGACCCCAAAAATCTCCTGTCTTGCCTTTCTCAATAACCTGGGGTAGCTACTGTCGGATCCTCGGGATTAATCCACTTCAATGCTGTTCAAGAAATCTAATGCTTCTTTCTCGACCTCAAAAATACCCGAGCACATTAGCATACTCCACACAAATCTCATTATCCCCAATATTCTTTTCCTGGGTGAATGCCGATGCAAAGTAATTATTTAGGATCTCGTCCACTTCCACTGACTTCAAGCACAAGTTCCTTCCTTTAGTCTTGACTGGCCCGACTTCTTTCCAAGTTATGTGGAAGCTGTGGAAAGAGTGCAGAGTAGATTTACTAGGATATTGCCTGGTATGAAAGGAAGGTCTTACAAGGAAAGGCTGAGGGAATGGAGGCTGTTTTAGTTGGAAAGAAGAAGGTCGAGAGGTGACTTAATTGCCTGCAACAGTAGTAGAATTGCCGACGCAAATGGCATTTAAATGGGCATTGGACATACATATGGGTAATATTGGAAGGTTGTAGGTTAGATAGGCATCAGATTATTTTCAAAGGTCGGTGCAACATTGAGGGCCAAAAGGCCTGTACTGCGCTGTAACGATCCATGTTCACATCCTCTTGTGGCTAATTATCTCCAGAACGATTTGGGATGCTCTTTAACCTTCCTTGCGAAGGGCATGCCCCTCCTTGCTCTGCTCATTCCCTGTTCAGGTTCCTTCCAGCTTTTGTTTTTTTTACGTTCATCACATGCCATGCCCGATTCTAGCTTCCCAAACCTTGCATAGGCTTGTTTTTTCCCCTTTTGACTAAATTCCCAGCCTCCCTTGTTATCCAAGGGGCCTTACATTACCAGCCTTATCCCTCCTCCTTACTGGAACATGCTGGTCGTGAACTCCAATCAGCAAGCCTTTAACTAACTCCCACGTGCCCAATATGGCATTGTCTGATGACAGCTCCTCCCAATTAACACTCCCCAGATCCTGCCTAATACTGACATCATTTGCAATCCCACAATTTAGAAACATCCCATTTATTCGTAGCTGCCTTAAAAAAAACTTACGTTGTGATCACTGTTTCCAAAATGGTCTCCCACTGAAAGGTCAGTCACCTGGCCAGGCTCATTCAGCAATATAAGGTCCACTATGGCCCCTACCCCTCCTTTACACTACTATTTCAAGAAACCCTCTTGGATACACTTAATAAACTCTGCACCGTCTCAGCCTCTTGCTCTAAAGTAGTGCCAGCAAATGGTGGGGAAGTTAAAGACACTTTGAGAACTCTGTTGTTATTGCCTCTGCCGAGATATTCTGCCAAGATATTTGTACCTCGAGGTATTGTTGGCAGATTGAGGGTCCTATAGCATAATCCCATTAACTGCATCCTTCTTATCCACATTGCCTCAGTGGGCGAGCCCCTCCAATATGTCCTGAGTGCAGACATAACATTCACCCGATTGGTAATGCAACTCCTCCACCTCTTTTACCCTCCTCTCCATCTCATCTGAAACAATGAAACCCTGGAATATTGAGCAGCCAGTCCTATCCTTCTCCAAACCAAATCTCTGGAATGGCCACAATATCGGATCTGTGCTCATCTACCTTAACTATGTTGCGCCTTGTGTTGAAATTAACACAATCAGCCCATTCGTACAATGGTGTTCATTTCTCTGTATTTCCTTTCTGATTGACTCGTATACATCTTCCGACCTTCCTTACCCCCCATGTGCTGCCCTGCTGCTGTGATTCCCAGGACCTTGCCATTCTAGGTTAAACCCTTCCCTTGTAGCAGGAACAAGCCTCCCAGTGAGGATATCAGTTCCCCTCTAGTTCAGGTCCCAATTATTCAAGATCCTGAAACTCTTCCCCCTATACCAGCTCTTCAGCCATGCATTCATCTCTGCTATCTTTCAATTCCTTGTCTCACAAGCACATGGGACTGGTGGTAACGCAATGATTACTAGCCTCAAGGTTCTGCTTTTCAGTCGTTCCCTACTTCCTGTGCTTACTCCTCAGGATCTCATCCCTCTTTCTACTCATGTCGTTGGTAGCAAAGACCTCTGGCCTCCCATTCTCCCAATTCAGAATTTCAAGCAAATGCTCAGAGATGTCCTTGACCCAGCCACCAGGGATACAACAGTCTCAGACGCAGCCACAGTAACACCTGTCTATGCCCCCAGCTAGTGCTTCTCCTCCCATTTTCGCTCCCTTGGATTTTGCCCGACCTTGGTCTACAGCACAGTCAGTTATAGAGTCATAGAGTCCTACAGCACAGAGAGAGGCCCTAAGGGCCAGACTGATCCCTGGCAACCATAATGTCCATCTATGGTCACCCCATTTCCCTGCCCGTGCCCCATCTCCTTCTAATCCTTTCCTATCCATGTATTTGTCCAAATGCCTTTTAAATGTTGTTAATGTACCTGCCTCAGCCACTTCCACTGACAGCTCATTCCGTATGAGAATCAGCATCTGTGTAAAAAAGTTGCTGCTAACGTTCCCTTTTATTCTTTCCCCTCTAACGTTAAACTGATGCCCTCTAGTCCTCAATTCTTCAACCCTGGGAAAAAGACTGAATGCATTCACCCTATCCATGCCTCTCATGATCATATACATTTCTATAAGATCTCCCTTATGTCTCCTGTCCTCTGAAGAAAAATGTCCCAGCTTGTCCAACCTCTTCCGATAACTCAGGCCATTGAGTATTATAGACCTGGCTACCGCTGTGCTACTCCCCTGAGAAGCTATCCCCAACAATACACCAGCTCTCTCTCCTTAAACATCCCACATCCAACCCCATCTTTGTCCCCTGTACGATCCTCAGTTTCCTGCTCTTGCTCCAACCCAACCACGCGGACACCCACCTACCTGATGGAACCTGGATGCTTGGACAGGACAAGATCATGGGTGTTTTTAAACGCAATGAATGGAATTCTGAAATTATATTTGGACTGAATGTAATGTAGAGCAGCGTGAAATGGAGGTGGATGACTTACGTGACTTGCTGTAAGGATACTGACAGTAGAACCTGAGGCGATCGTGAGTATACGGAGGTAGAATGTGGGAAACGAGCTGGGACTGTATTGGAGTAGTCATGGTGAGAGAGAACAAATGCTGGATGGAGGGTTTCAGCAGCTGACGGCCTGACACTGAGGTGAACCATCGGAAACTGTGCAAGTGGCCACCATCTAATAGGACAGAGAAACTGATCCATCGGCCTGAAACTGACTGACCACGTGGCTGTCAATGAATCTAATACAAGTGAATGAAAACATTGCTCAGAGTCTGTTTCTGTAACATTCAACACAACCAGGAAATGGAAAGTGAATAATGAGCTGAAAACAAGGCCACTGCTCTGTTAGAGTCAAAATCATTCAATGTTCAGTCACTGAATATTCTCACCTGCAGAAAGGAATCTCCCAGAATCACAGCAGAAAGAGAAAACAAACTTGGCAGAGACAGAATGAAGCCACCGCCTGCATCACAACAGCTCAGAACAAAGAGGCTGAATTCTCAATCAACTGACAAGCAATACAGATACTTTCAGAGTTACAGATAGAGTTCAGAATTATTCAGGAAACAGACTTACCAGATACATTGGTAGGTGGTGTGTGCCAGAAATCCATGAAATAGCTTTGTGATGTGCCGTTTGTTCGTTGAGAAATTATTCTTTGTTTTCGCTAAGAAGAGCAGATGCATAGTTCACTGATTATTAGATTTACAGACAAAGGAAACCTGATCAAGGACTCACAGGTCAATTACACTGTTAGTGACAGTCCATCGCACACAACAACAGCCTGTTACACAGAGAACAGAACAGATTCTAGTTTAACAGAGACACTCTCACAATGAACATCTGCTGCTTTAATAAAAATGTTACCTGTTTGAAGAAAAGGAACATATCAACAATACAGCGAGACTTTTAAACTGCCCAATGTAACTGTGGAGTTTTTACCCAATTCAGTGATCACTGTTTCTATGTATTTTGAAGCTATTTTGAGCAGGGTATCTATCGCGGGTCGGTGTGGACTTGCTGGACTAAGGGCCTGTTTCCACACTGGAGGGATACTATTCAATATAATTATCAACCTGTCCCACAGCAGGATGGGTAAGGCTCGAGGGGAGTCTGAACTGGGGAGGGGTTGTGTCCCACAGCAGGATGGGAAAGGCCCGAGGGGAGTCTGAACTGGGGAGGGGTTGTGTCCCACAGCAGGATGGGTAAGGCCAGAGGGGGGTCTGTACCGGGAAGGGGTTGTGTCCCACAGCTGGATGGGGAAGGCTCGAGGGGGGTCTGTACTGGGAAGGGGTTGTGTCCCACAGCTGGATGGGGAAGGCTCGAGGGGAGTCTGAACTGGGGAGGGGTTGTGAGCCACAGCTGGATGGGGAAGGCTCGAGGGGAGTCTGAACTGGGGAGGGGTTGTGAGCCACAGCTGGATGGGGAAGGCTCGAGGGGAGTCTGACCTGGGGAGGGGTTGTGTTCCACAGCAGGATGGGTAAGGCCAGAGGGGGGTCTGTACCGGGAAGGGGTTGTGTCCCACAGCTGGATGGGGAAGGCTCGAGGGGGGTCTGTACTGGGAAGGGGTTGTGTCCCACAGCTGGATGGGGAAGGCTCGAGGGGAGTCTGAACTGGGGAGGGGTTGTGAGCCACAGCTGGATGGGGAAGGCTCGAGGGGAGTCTGAACTGGGGAGGGGTTGTGAGCCACAGCTGGATGGGGAAGGCTCGAGGGGAGTCTGACCTGGGGAGGGGTTGTGTTCCACAGCAGGATGGGGAAGGCCCGAGGGGAGTCTGTCCCCGGAAGGGGTTGTGTTCCACAGCAGGATGGATAAGGCTCGAGGGGAGTCTGAACTGGGGAGGGGTTGTGTCCCACAGCAGGATGGATAAGGCTCGAGGGGAGTCTGAACTGGGGAGGGGTAGTGTCCCACAGCAGGATGGATAAGGCTCGAGGGGAGTCTGTACTGGGGAGGGGTAGTGTCCCACAGCAGGATGGATAAGGCTCGAGGGGAGTCTGTACTGGGGAGGGGTAGTGTCCCACAGCAGGATGGATAAGGCTCGAGGGGAGTCTGAACTGGGGAGGGGTTGTGTCCCACAGCAGGATGGATAAGGCTCGAGGGGAGTCTGAACTGGGGAGGGGTAGTGTCCCACAGCAGGATGGTTAAGGCCAGTCAAGAGTATACTGGGGAGCGGTTGTGTCCCACGGCAGGAAGTGTGAGGCCCGAGGGTACTCTGTACCAGGGAAGGTATGCGACCCAAAGCAGGACAGGTAAGGCTCAAGGGTAGACTGTACTGGGGAGGGGTTGTGTCCCACAGCCAGACTGTTAAGGCCCGAGGAGAGTCTGCACCAGGGAGAGGTTGTGTCTCACAGCAGGATGGGTAAGGCTCGAGGGGAGTCTGTTCCTCAGAGGGGTTGTATCCCACAGCAAGACGGTTAAGGCCAGAGAGTAATCTGTACTGGGGAGGGTATGCGTCCCAAATTAGGATGGGTAAGCCTCAAGGGTAGACTGTACCAGGGAGGAGTTCGGTCCCACAGCAAGATGTGAAAGGCCTGAGGACAGTCTGTACTGGGGATGGAATGTGTTGCACAGCAGAATGGGTAAGGCCAGAGGGAAAACTGTACCCAAGTGGGGTTGTGTCCAACAGCAGGGTGGGCAAGGCTCAAGATTAGACTTTACCAGGGAGGAGTTCAGTCCCACAGCAGGATGGGTAAAGCCTAAGGGGAGTCTGTACCAGGGAGGTGTTGTGTCCCACAGCAGAATGGGTAAGGCCCGAAGGGAGTCTGTACCGGGGTGGAGTTCAGTCCCACAGCAGAATGGGTAAGGCCCGAGGGCCATCTGTACCGGTGAGGGATTGTGTCCCACAGCAGGATGGGTAATTAGATTAGATTACATTACAGTGTGGAAACAGGCCCTTCGGCCCAACAAGTCCACACCGACCCGCCGAAGCGCAACCCACCCATACCCCTACATTTACCCCTTACCTAACACTACGGGCAATTTAGCATGGCCAATTCACCTGACCTGCACATCTTTGGACTGTGGGAGGAAAGCGGAGCACCCACAGGAAACCCACACAGACACGGGGAGAACGTGCAAACTCCACACCGTCAGTCGCCTGAGGCGGGAATTGAACCCGGGTCTCTGTCGCTGTGAGGCAGCTGTGCTAACCACTGTGCCACCATGCCACCCACAAATGTCCGAGGGAAGTCTGTACCGGGAGGGTTTGTGTCCCACAGCAGAATGGGTAAGGCCTGAGGAGTGACCGAGAGCAAAGATTTACTTAGGGAGCTGAGGGGCAACATTTTCCACAGAGGACGGTTCATATACAGAATGGACTGCCAGTGGCACATGGGAGAAACAAGAACAATTACAACATGGAAAAGACATTTGGGCAGGAACATGGAGGGGAGAAAGTTTGAAGGGCCATGGGCCAAACGCAGGGAAATGCAACTCATTCAGTTCAGGAAACCTGGCCAGCATTGGTGACTTCGGCCAGAGAGTCATGCAGCACAGAAACAGACCCTAAGTCTTGCGTTATTGGGGGAGTGGACTCTCGTGACAAGGCATGTTGTCGAGACTGAAGTAAGTTACAGAGATATGGATGGTCGTCTGGACTGGAGCAGGTTCAAACGTATGAAATGATTGGTGAGAGGGGAGGAAAGTACAGAGATAGGAACTGTTTTTAGCATTAGAATGACTGATCCACATGACAAGCTATAGATACAGTGTGGGAGAGGGAACACAGAATGGAACATTCCCAGACAGCATTCCCACCCTCTCGTGGAAGGCCTGCTTTCCCCTCTTTTGTACTGATGCTCACTAAGACAGCACAGGCTTGGATTGATAACTGTGACACTCCCGATGTTGTCTTAGTACAACAAAACTTGCAGTAAAGGCGGTGACCGAACCTGGGGTGTGTCTGTATTGTGCTCCCCTTCCAGCACTATAGCTATGTCCTGTCCTGTTAACTGATGTTTGGAGCCCTCTCATTGCTCTCTGCACTGTGAGTGATCTTACCTCACTCCAGATCTCCCTGCCCTGTGTCTCTCTGGCTGACAAACCATCTTCAATGAGGGATGGATTAGACACCCAGCAGCTGGGAAGTCTATTAGGTCAGGACTTTCCTGAGTACCTACAGACAGATAAACAGAATTGGAAATTAGAATGATGCAGTGATGGCTACACATGTCAAATGGCACTGAGTCCGACAGAAATCTGGAACACCCCAGTCTCCATCGTCTATCTGGAGTGGAGAATTCTGTTTGCTCAGGATCTGGAGTAGCTGCAAGAGCAAGGGACACTGACAGAGGCAACAATTCGACCCACACAGTGAGGGATACCACATGGAGAGTTACTAAGTAATATCACCAGAGTGCAAGATCAAACAATTGTGCAGGAAGAAAGGGTTTTGATTCTTGTTG
Organism: Chiloscyllium plagiosum; assembly: GCF_037043375.1. Taxonomy (NCBI): domain Eukaryota; kingdom Metazoa; phylum Chordata; class Chondrichthyes; order Orectolobiformes; family Hemiscylliidae; genus Chiloscyllium; species Chiloscyllium plagiosum. Next base: position 115,466,355 of record NW_028270151.1, read on the forward strand.
CACTGGGATGCACAACTTGTGAGCAGGCGAAGTAATGGCCTATTGGCATTATTGTGGAACAATTTATCCAGAAACTCAGCAAGTGTGCTCTGGACACAGGTTGAAATCCCACCATTGCAAATGATTGAATGTGAATTAAATGCTTCAAAAAAGATGTAATTAAAAACCTGTGAGTGAGTATTAAACAATTGCTGATGTTAAGAAAAATCCACCGGGTGCATTCATGTCTTTAGTGAAGTAATCTAAGGTGGGTCTTTCCTCCAATTGTCCTCGACCCCAATAGCCCCGCCCACCTGCACATTGACCTTCTCAAGATGGCGGCTCTGAGGCCCGCACTCCCTCTTCCCTCAAACAAATGGCGGCCGTCACCCTGGGCCGCTTTCCCGACAGAGACCACCATCTCCTTATCAGGGCCTGGAGGGTCTTTTACGGGTTTTTTCACCTATATCCGCGTCTTGTGAATTCTCTCCGCTCCTTTCTCCCAGTGAGTCTCCCACACGCCACTCTCTGAAGCCGAGCGTAGCCGCACCCGGAGAAAGCTGCTCCATGTCTCGCCGTGTCCTGGTTAATGTGACACTGCGCATGCCCTTCATAGAAACCAAACTGCGCGTGCATCGAAGATTATCAGTGAGTTTATAGAGAATATTCATAACTGCATGGAATCACGGGAGAAATATTAGACATTAGCAATTGCTCTGTCGAGTTACAGTCATTGAGATGGTTCATATCCAAATAGATTTTTCCATCCAACTTAATCATACCGGCCAGGTATGTAAATTTCCAATCATTCTGGGAATTTGAAAATAAGTTTGTTACTCGAGTTGTGTAAATCGATTGGAAATATGTACATTGTCAGATTTACATCTTAACTATGTTGTCAGATTTACATCTTAACGATTTCTTTAAAACCTCACATTGTTTTATGAGAGGGGATAATACTCCACTATGTCGTGAGAATGATCAATCCTGCAAAACAGTTTACTTTCTGACCAATGCTGAAGCGTTCACTCCCGAGAATGCATTGGTCCCGCTCCTCACTCACTCTGTTTGGAGGACCGGACGCTGCTCTGTCCTCGAGTTCCGCCCCTTCCTCCCAATTGCAGTGTTGATTGTGACGCGACTCAGCAGCTAAGCAACAGAAACATTAAGGGACAAGGGAATAAGAGAGAATCTGGATAAAGTAGACTGGAAACAAAAATTTTATGGTGGGAAGTTGATGAGCAGTGGAAGAGTTTCAAAGACATTTTACAAAGGTCTATTCCAGTGAAATGGCAGGACTGTATGAAAAGGCATACTCAACAATGGGTATCTGAGGAAAGTGATCAAATTAGACCATAAGACATAGGAGTGGAAGTAAGGCCATTCGGCCCATCAAGTCAATGGGCATTTCAACTTCACTTACCCACATTCTCCCCGTAGCTCTTAATTCCTTGTGACATCAAGAATTTATCAATCTCTGCCTTGAAGACATTTAGCATCCCAGCCTCCACTGCACTCCATGGCAATGAATTCCACAGGCCCCACGCTCTGGCTGAAGAAATGTTTCCGCATTTCTGTTCTGAATTTATCCCCTCTAATTCTAAGGCAGTGCCCACCGGTCCTAGTCTCCTCACCTAACGGAAACAATTTCCGAGTGTCCACCCTTTCCAAGCCATGTATTATCTTGTAAGTTTCTATTAGATCTCCCTTAACCTTCTAAACTCCAATGAATACAATCCCAGGATCCTCAGCTATTCCTCATATGTTAGACCTACCATTCCAGGGATCATCCGTGTGAATCTCCGCTGGACACGCTCTAGTGCCAGTATGCCCTTCCTGAGGTGTGGGGATCAAAACTGGACACAGTCCTCCAAATGGGTCCTAACCAGAGCTTTTTAAAGTCCCAGTAGCACATCGCTGTTTTTATATTCCAACCCTCTTGAGATAAATGACAACATTCCATTCGCTTTCTTAATCACGGATTCAACCTGCATGTTTACCTTGAGAGAATCCTCGACTAGCACGACTGACTCTCAGAAACGTAGAGAAATTCTATTGAGACGGCCTTCATACAGGAAAATCCTGAATGAACTTTCTTCTGATCCCCCCAGTGTGCCAAGAAATCGATGAGGAGAAATCAGAAGAAGAGACTGTCTCAACCATTACTACAACGATGATGCAGACACCCATCTATCAGATGAGCAGTGGACAATGCATTGCTATGACACAGGGGGAAGCAATTCAGATGGCCAACAATGGTACAGATTAAATGCAAGGACTCCACACATGATCAATGACCAATACAGCGACAGCCAAGGTTGGAGCAGCCATTATACAGTATGCACAGAGCCCTGATGGACCGCAAATCTTTGTGCCGGGCAGCCAAATGCTTGTTCAAGGTGCTGCTGGAGATGTCCAAACCTATCAGATCTGTAGAACTCCTAACTCCACTGCTGACCAGGGAATGGTTATGGCATCTTCACCAGTCCTGCAAAGCCAGCCCCAGAATGCTGAAGAAACCACTCGTAAACGTGAGGTCCGCCTCATGAGAAACAGGGAAGCAGCTCGAGAGTACCATCGCAAGAAGAAATAGTATGTGAAATGCTTGGAGAATGGGGTTGCTGTTCTGGAAAATCAAGTTGAAAGAGAAGTCGAACAAAGTGGCCAAAAACAGCATGAAACTAGAACTGGGAAAATGTTAAAGGTCAACCGAAAGCCACAGGAGCTATAAAGAAAAGTAATATAGAACATGAGAAACATAAACTAGCACAGATTACAAAGACAGAAAGGAAAAGTTTATATAAATATATATAACGAGAAAAGAATGGCTAAAGTAAATGTTGGTCCTTTGGAAAATGAGAAGAAGCATTTAGTTATGGGATATCACAGTGGAGGATACTAATATCTTTCCAGTAACTAGCAAAGAGACAAAGGTAGGTGAGGATTTGGAAACTATCATTATTACAGAACAGCGAGCTTTAGACTGTTTTGAGGTAATTGAGCTAACGATAGAATAGTCTCCTCACCTTGATGGAATGCATTCCAGGGTACTAAAAGAGATTCTAGGAAAAATAGCAAATTCACTGGCAGTAATTTTCCAAAATTCACTGGAGCCTGTGGCAGTCCCAGCAGACTGCAAAACAGCAAAAGTGACACCAATGTTTTTAAAAGGAGGTAGACAAAAAGTGGGGAATTATGTACCAGTTACTTTATTCTCTGTAGTGGAAAAGATGCTTGGGTCTATTATCAAGGAAGAAATAATAGAGAATCTCAATAGAAATTGTCCCATTGTACAGACACAGCATGAGGGGCAGGTCATGATTGACCAATCTTTTTGAATTCTATGAAGACTTTTCAAGCAAGGTAGACAACGGGGACCCAGTGGATGCGGTGTACCTGGATTGCCAAAAGACCATCAACAAGGTGCTGTGCAAGAGGCTGTTGCATAATATAAGGGTGCATGGCGTTACCGGCAGAGTATTAGCATGGATAGAAGATTGGTTGACTAATAGGAAGCAAAGTGTGGGGATAAATGAGCATTATTCTGGCTGGCAATCATTGACAATTAGTGTGCCTCAGGGATCGGTGTTGTGACTGCAATTATTTACAACTGATACAGATGATTTGGAGTTGGAACCACATGTAGGGTGTCAACGTTTGCATGTGACACTAAGATGATTAGCGGAACAAAGTGAGCGGAGGACTGTGAAACTTTGCAGAGGAACATAGATACATGGAGTGAGTGGGTAATGGTCTGTAAAATGAAATAGAATGTTTGTAAATATAAAGTTTATACTCTTTGGTTCTAGTAACATTTAAAAAAAATCACTTGAATGTTAAAAAGTTGCATTATTTGCTCTGCAGAGTGACCTAAGCATCCTTCTACATGAAGGTTGGTCACCAGATACAATAATCAGTTCAGAAAGCAAATGGAATTTTGTCCTTCATTGCTGAAGGGATTATGTTTGAAAGCAGAGGTTTTGTTTCAGCTGTATTTGGGTGTTGGTGAGGCCACACCTGGCGTACTGCATGTAGTTTTTGTCTCCTTACTTGAGAAAGGATGTACTGGCACTCGAGGGGGTGCAGAGGAGGTTAACTAGGTTGATTCCAGTGTTGAGAGGTTCGGCTTAACAGAGACTGAGTAGATTGGGATTATATTCATTGGAATTCAGAAGAATGAAAACATTTAAAATAATGAATGGAATGGATAAAATAGAAGTAGAGAGCTGTTTCCATTGGCAGTTGAAGCTAGGACAAGAGGGCATCACCGCAAGACTAGAGGCAGCAAATTTAAGACTGAATTGACAAGGAACTTCTTGACCTCTATGGAATTCACTGCCCAGGGAAGTAGTTGGTGCTCGTTCAGAAAACGTTTTTAAAACTAGGTTAGATTTTTAAAAATGTAATTAATTAATGAACACGGTGAGAACGTGGGTAAATGGTTCTGTGTCCACGAAATGATCAGCCATGATCTTATTGAATGGCAGAGCAGGCTCGAAGGGCAGGACGGCCTTCTACTGTTCCTAGATCTTAGGTTATACATCCCCCCCCTCATTCGAGACTTGGAGGTGTTGGTGTTGGTGTTGGATTGGGATGGATAAAAGTAAAATTCACAGAACACCAGGCTATTGGTCAACAGGATTATTTGGAAGCACTAGGTTTGCTGCTTCTTCATCAGGGGGTTTTGAGATGCTGTTGTCATTTTTATAACTCATGAACAGCAACAAAAGCCACGAAGCAATCCGCATGCTCCAGCCAACAATGCTCCCCGGGTGATTGATGTCAGCGGCGGACCAATGGAAAGGCAGGGACAGAGCTGGAGGAGCTGGCGCACAGTTGGTCCTCCGACCAATCAGGGTGAATGAGGGGCGGGACTAGACTAGACCACTTGATCATCCTCGCGGTCTGTTCGGGATGTGTGGATGGAGAGCTGTTGGTAAAGATAGAAATAAACAGCAGGAAGCGGGAGGGAAATGGTGTCGGTATGGGTTGAGAGGGTTCACAGACATTTGGTGCACATCGAAAATACAAATTTGAAACTCAGTCCCGTTTTTGCAGTAAACGGGAAAATGCCTCATCCAGCGATTGATTCGAGTAAGCACCACCATCTTTATTCGGGGCAACGATTCACTGGACCCGTGCAGCCGCCAGCTTTGTTGGGGGCAAAGTTCAGCGGGACGCATGTGCAGCCCTCTCTGGTAGGGAGTCACAGGGCAGGATTTGCACAGAGCATATTCACACCCAGAGAAATGGATTTTTTTTCTGGATTTGTTTTTTCATTCATTTAAATGATTTGGATGTGAATAGAGGCGGTACAGTTAGTAAGTTTGCAGGTGACACCAAAATTGGAGGTATTGTGGACAGTGATAAAGGGTATCTCAAAGTACAATGGGATATTGATCGAATGGAACAATGGGCTGGGGAGTGGCAGATAGGGTTTAATTTAGATAAATGTGAGGTGCTGCATTTTAGAAAAGCAAATCAGAGCAGGACTCACACACTGAATTGTAAGATCTTGGAAAATCTTGTGAACAAAGAGACCTTGGAATGTAGGTTCATATTTCCTTGAAAGTAGAGTTGCAGGTAGATACGACAGTGAAGAAGGCATTTGGTATGCTTCCCCTTATTGGTCAGAGCATTGGGTAAAGGAGCTGGACAGGTCATTGGTTAGGTCACTTTTGGAATATTGTGTGTAGTTCTGGTCTCCCTCCCATCAGAAGGAGGCACTGAAACTTGAAAGGTTTGAGAATAGATTTTCAAGGATGTTGCCAGTGTTGGAGGATATGAGTTGCGGGGAGAGGCATAATAAGCTGGGGCCATTTTCCCTGCAGTGTCATAGGCTGAGGTGTGATGTTATAGAGGCTTATAAAAATCGTGAGGGACATTGATAGCGTAAGTAGACAAGGGTTGGTAGACCCCAGAACGAGAGGATATAGGTTTAGGGTGGAGTGGGAAATTCAAAAGGAGCCGAAAGGGCAACTAAAATTGTAACATTTCAAAGGCATTTGAATAGGAAGGGTTCAGAGGGATGTTGGCCAAGTGCTGGAAAATGGGAATACATTAGGTTAGAATATCTGGTTGGCAAAGATGGGTTGGACCAAAAAGTCTATTTCTGTGCTAGACATCTGACTGTGGGATCATAAAAGTGAACATTGCTCTGATTCATCTCTGGGCTCCTTGATGTCCACTTGTTTATTATCTAGCTTTCTCAGTCTCTCGTGTGTATTTTTGCTCCGTGTAGTATTTTACTATTACGTTCACAGTCCTCTTTGTAAATGAATTGTCCACTGCTGCCTGGCTCCTGACCATATACTCTATTATCAGGTTATTTTTTCCACAATATCTTTGACGGTCAAGAGTTCTTTTTTTTCCAATAAGTGAGTGGATTTTCCTTCCATTTCTGACAGTCAAATTCTGCACCATTTTCATTCCCCCATAAATCATATTGCACTCCCTGAAACATGATGTGTATTTCTCCTTCCACAGATACCAGTGATCAAGGCCAAAGCTCTGTTGCCTGTTGAGAAGGTGATGTTTGACTTCCTTGTACTGCTGCAGTTGGTATGGTAAAGGTGCTACCACAACGTGGTTGGGTAGGAGACATTACAGATTATGCACTCAGAGATGGTGAAGAGTAGAAGATATCTGTATAAATCAACACATTTTTAATTTCACAAAATATTGAGAACTTTTGACATAAGGCTACAGATGGAGAATATTATGTCCGGTGACCAAACCTTTGCGAAATAAGCAATTTTTCAGGAATGACTTAAAGGAAGAAAGCAGATCTTAGAGGGTGGGAATTCCAGACCGTGTTGCCTTGGAATCTGTAGAAACAGTCACACAGCTGAACTGAAAAATAAACATATCATTGGGAGTCTAAACTGAAATGAGTTATTGAGATGTGAAAGTGTGTCTGGTGCATGGAGATAGGAATGATTACAGCCAGGAATTAAGTCAAGGGTGTGAAAGTAAATTGCTGTTGCTTATAAATGGGAGCCTTTTGATGGATCAGCAAGTTCTGGTACAAGTGAATACTTGGGCAGTAGAGTTTTCAATATTCTGGAGATTATAGGGAGGGTGATTGTGGGATGCTGGCCAGGAGTTGGTTTAGATAATGAAATCTAGAGTTCATAAAATGAATGAATGAGAATTTCATTAAATTAGCTGAGACTGTGGTGAGGTCAGATGATATCACTGAAGTCGAAATAGTGGTCTTGGAGTGGGACAGGCTGTTACCTTCAGCTGTTTGTCAGTTTGTGAATCAAGTCTGTAACAAGCTCAGAAGCTGATTGGCCCTGCAAGAACCCAAACTGGGCGTCACTGAGCAGGTTATTGTGAGCATGTGCTTGACAGCACTATCGATGACAACGTCTATCACTTCACTGCTGAGCGAATGTGGACTGATGGAGGGGAATTGGCTGGGTTGGATGTGTCCTGCGGTTTTGTGTTGAACAACACTGGGAAACATTTCCCAATATCGGTAGATGCCAGTGCTGGAGCAGTACTTGTCTTGGTGGGCAGCAGGTTCTGGAGAAGAAAGTGAGGACTGCAGATGCTGGAGATCAGAGCTGAAAATGTGTAGCTGGAAAAATGCAGCAGGTCAGGCAGCATTCAGAAACTCATTCCTGAAGAAAGGCTCATGCCCGAAACGTCAATTCTTCTGCCCCTTGGATGCTGCCTGACCTGCCTGCGCTTTTCCAGCAACACATTTTCAGCAAGTTCTGGAGCACAGCTATCAGTATATATTGCCACAATGCTAGCAGGGCCCATAGCCTTTACACTACTTGTCCATTTCTTGATCTGATTTGAAATGGGTTTTCAACCAATTCGATTCACATCTGTGATGTCATGGACAAATGAAGAAGCCTCATCCACTTGGCACTGCTGGCTGAAAATTGCTGAAAATGCTGTCGTCTTATCTGTTGTATGAATGTGTGAGGCCCCTCCATCAGTAAGGGTGGGGATATCAGTGATGCTTCCTGCAGTGAGTTGTTTAATTGCCCATCACCATTCCTGACTAGGTGTGACAAAATTGCAGAGCTCAGATCTGATCCACTGGTTGTTGGATCACATAGTTCTATTTGGTGTTGCTTGCACTGTACCTTCACCAGGTTGGCGCCACATTTTCAGGTATGTCTGGTATTGCTCCTGGCATGCCCTGCGGAACTCTCCATTGAAGTAGTGTTGATTCCCCTGGCTTGATGTTAATGGTTGAGTGGGGGATATACCAGGCCATTAGATTACAAAATTGGGCTGGAGTACAGTTCTGGTACTGCTGTTGGCCCACAGTGAGACAGAGGTTGTAGGGTCAAGAGGGCTGATTGTGTTGTTGTATTTTCCAGTGCATTGGTAGATGTAATGTGGTCCATCCAGTTTCATTCCTTTGTTGAGACTGTGCAGTGACTAATACAATGAGTGATTTGATGGGCCACTGTCAGGAATGCAACTTTTGAAAGAAAGGTTTTGTGATTTATATATGAAAGAAGTGAAACTATCATGGTATTCGAACAGATGAAAGACTCAACATACAACCAAGGTATTTTTCAATGGACAATTTCAGTTACGTCACACTATAAATTTTTGCTATAAATGCTGTGCCTTAGAATTGTGCCCTCCACACTCACCTGATGAAGGAGCGGTGCTCCGAAAGCTAGTTTGCTTCCAATTAAACCTGATGGACTATAACCGGTGTTGTGTGATTCTTAACTTAGAATATTACAGTACTACTAACAGGACTGCATGTAAACAGGCTCAGTCCAGTTAGTCAATACATTCGGAAGGATTGCCTCCAAGTTTAACGACGCAATATTCGTCAAAACCGTCAACTTCAACCTGCAATGTTGTTATTAACAAAAACTTCAGGCTGACACAAAGCTCCCCACCCCACTGCAATGTGGTAACTGGGCCCGGCCCAGGAATTGGAACTGGGACATTTGTGGACCGTGATCTCAAAGGAAGCGAGCAAACACAATTCTGACAGATGAGTTCTCAAAGATGAGTAGCAGGTTTGAGACAAGGCTGGTGGTATACCATCTTGCACTTAGCTTAATTGCATTTCTTATTTACAGTAGTGTTTTGAAAAGTATAAAGAACCAGTTTGTTTTCTGTGGTTGGGGACTTTTATCCTCGTTGATCACAGTTGCTGCCTCTCGCTCCACAAGTCAAATCATAGGATCTAAACAATAAACTGCAGGTGCTGGAGATCTAAACCCAGAAACAAAGTGCTGGAGAAACTCAGCAGTTCTGAGGGCATTGGTGAAGAGAAAAAAAATTGTTACATTTCAAGTTTTTGTCTGAATGGACAAAAGGTCATTGGACTTGGAACTTACAATGTTTTATTCCCCTCAGAGATGCTGCTGGGCCTGCAGTTCTCCATCACTGTGCTTTCGATATTCAACTTTATTTACAAAACAGATCGGAAAAATACTAATCTGCAAAAGTGAAAGGTTCATTGCAAACATGAGCATAGTTTCCACACTTGAGTTACACAAGCACGCCTCAGTTTAAAAACAAGATTTAACTCAAAGTAATATTCCATTTCAAAATTAGCCGAGTTACACCAGTAATAAAGCTCATCCACCCAATGAGGCACTTCAGCACAACATCCTGCAGTGTTGCACACAGCCACCTTTACCGAAGAATGATCACATGTCACAAAATTGAAGGCAAAGAGCGTGTCTCTTTACAGGAGCTGAAGTCAAACTCTCAATTTTTGGAAAGATTTTTATTAAACCTGATTGAACATTTAAATCTCAGAGCAAAATCTTTGCTTTTTTAAAACAAAGTGTGTGGGAAACATCCCACATCTTGCTAAAGGTTCAGTTCAGTCTGATACATAGAGCCAAACGTAAAACAAACATCACACTTTCTTTCACTTCTACAAAGGGCTGACATCACATTTCTTCAGGATTTAAAGTATTTTATAAATTGTTTGTAAAATCATTTGTCACGTTAAAGAACTGGACAATAACTACCATTGTATACAATAAGAGTGAAGCCTGTGACAGCAGATTGAGCTTTGGAGGGCAGTGAATGCACTTTCTAAATTCTGGGAGCACTTTTGGAGACTGCTCCCAGATGGTGATAGTGAGCATATCTGGAATGCACTGTTTAGATTTGGGAATCCTTGGGAAACAGTCTGTGGTTTCACTGATACTTGGTTTGCGTTGTTGGTGTACAGTAAGCAATTCATAAAGTTACTTATGTATTGTTGTTGACTACCTGAATGGTATTCAAATCTGCCAGGTTGCCTTCAATAGTGTGAATGCATCTATTGTAAATATTTCAAATATTCCAGAACTGCCCAGTGCTTGGCAAATTCAGGGGGGACAAAAAAATCACATTGAGTAATTTGAAATTAAGAATGCAAGAGGATTTAACCACTGAAATGTTCAATTCAAATAGTTAAATGGAATGCTCACATCTAAAATACCTGTGATCCATAGGAATGGATGGACTGACAGAATTGGGACCAAATTCCTAGCTGGGGAGTGTGAAATGTGCTTTGATAAAGTCACCTGCATTTACCAACAATAATTTGGCAAGCTCGGAAATTTAAAAAAACAATGCGAGCTTCATTGCTGCTCCAGTCGGGTCCCAAGCTCTGTGAAAAAATAACAATGTTCAGGTTTATTGCATACACTCTGAAACACGTGTTTCTTCAATAGATCTTGCAAGTTTACCAATGAGCATAGCAACATCATTTGGATGGACAAACTTTTGCCAACTCATTTCTTTCCGAGCCTCTATAGCCTGAAGAGTGACCAGAAGCAATTATTCCCCATATGTGGGAACATATGGGGAGTAATTGGGGTGGCACAGTGGTTAGCACTGTTGCCTCACAGCACCAGAGAGCACCAGAGACCCGGGTTCAATTCCCGTCTCAGGTGACTGACTGTGTGGAGATTGCACATTCTCCCCGTTTCTGCGTGGGTTTCCTCCAGGTACTCCGGTTTCCTCCAACAGTCCAAAAATGTGCAGGTCAGGTAAATTGGACATGCTAAATTGTGTTAGGTGTAGGGGAATGGGTCTGGATGGGTTGCGCTTCGGCGGGTCGGTGTTACTTGTTGGGCCGAAGGGCCTGTTTCCACACTGTAATTAATCGAAAAAAAAATTACCGTCGAGGATTTTTTCCTTCAGAATTGATTTCCATATATTCAGTGCCCAGAAAAGATAAAAAGCTTGTCACCTTTTATAGAGCAATGATTCAGTGGGAGTAAAACACTCCCCTTTTCTTGCTTAATAATCACGCTGCCTAAATTTTAAACATGAACACTTCTTAATAGTTCACGAGATCCTAACGAAATATTTTGTGCAAAACAAATCACATGATACATAGTTATTCAGATAATAAAACAAGTTTGTTCATTGAAGAACCCAGAGGAAAAGGTCATGAAACAATGTGAGTTTGATACACCTCAATTATCATTTCAAGTGCACTCTCTGCATAAATTCTCCTTTTCCTCCTTGAAGTATTCAAATTCTTGAATAATTGAGAGAATGAAGTCATAGTTGTACAACACACAATCAGACCCTTCAGTCCAACTTGCCCATGCTGACCAGATATCCTAAATTAATCTAATCCCAGCATTTGTTCCATATCCATCTTAAACCCTTTCTACTGATTATCATTTTATTTTACTTTATCAGCACTTGAAATACTGACGTTGTTTTCTCTAACATTGGTTAAAGAAATCCTAAGTTCATTCATCTAAGTTAATTTTGTAATCTTTCACAAAGAAACAATTGAGAACAAAATATAGCCGAGTGCAAAACAAAATACTGCAGCTGTGCGATATCTGGGAACACTCTAAAGCTGAGGCACTGATACTGCACAAGTTTGTCAGCACGGTTTCAATTCCTGACAATAATTTATTAATGCCTTAGCCTTCACATAGTTAAGGTAAATGTGAGATATCTGAATTTCATGAATTGGTTCCTATTGCACTTTGATCAACAAAAAATATTCTTGGTTTAATCTACTCAAAGGAGAAAGTGACGACCAAAGAAGCTGGACATCAGAGTCAAAAAGTGTCATGCTGGAAAAGCACAACAAGTCAGGCAGCATCCGAGAAGCAGGAGAGTTGATGGTTCAGGCATAAGCCCTTCATCAGCAATCACAGGCTTCAGAAAAATAACTGGCATAGACTTATGGCAACACATACGTAGAAAGGTCGAAGCACGTTACTATCTGATTAGAGACTAATTTCAGATTTGTTACCATTCAGTGCAACATTTCAGTATGATATTTACATATGTACCCAAAAGATAAGTTTGGTTAAAATTACAAGCTCTAGAATGATTATAGGATTAAACCTGGAAATAAAGCTGGTGAACAAGAATGGCAAAGTGAAGTCCCACCAGTATCGCCTTGGGCAGTGTCAAGGAAGAATTTGAGAGCAGAGTTGCCACTTTGGAGTAACCTGCAGTCTGGCCAAATTGCAGCAAAAAGCTGTTCAATTTTATCTGCAAACTATTGAATGCAAAATCCTCCTTGCACAATAATGAGGCAGTATTTTGGGATGTCATTTTTAAAATATATTATTTTCAAAGTTACTCACAATTGAGAGTAACAGCTTGGCGCTGTCTGCATAACACAGTACATAAAGGAATTAACAGAAAAAATATTATTACCCAAATTCAGAGTCACTAATTTATTGATATTGCATGGGTCCAGCATTGATAAGTAATCGATTTTTAAAAATAAATATAGATACATTTACTAACTACATTGGGATACAGTCAAGTTTCTTACTGAACAGTGACAGGATTGGACAGAGTCCGCGTGGATTTAAGAGAGGGGAATCATACTTAACAAAGCTACTGAAAGAATCTACAGAGTCAAATATTAAAGTAAGAAATTGCAGGACATTTAGAAAAGCTTATCATTAAACATGGTAGACTGGGTTTTGTGAAAGAGAAATTATCTTTGACAAATTTGCGACAGTTCATTGAGGAGATAACAAGCAGGGCTGATAAAGGGCAATCCAATGATGTTCTGTATTTGGATTTTAAAAATGCAAATGATAAGGTGCTACATAAAAGTCAATTGCTCAATTTAGGAGCTCATGGTATCGGCGTAATGTATTAGCATGGATTGACGATTGGTTTACCACACTGGCTGTTGGTGAGTCCTCACTTGCAGTGTTGTATACAATGTTAGCTCCCATATTTAATAAAGGATAAACCAACATCGGAGACCATTCAAAAAAGATTCAATTAGATGTTTCGAGGACGAAAGTGTTGACCTATCAAGAATAGATAAGCAGGAGTGATCTTATGGAAACAAGATTCTGAGGAGCTTGACAGAGTAGATGTTGACTAGATTTTCTAGCACCAGTGAAGTCTCAAACCAAGGGACATTACATAAGGGAACATTCATTTTAGAAAAAGTAAAGAACTTTTTCTCTGTGAATGGCTAGAATTTCCGCACCCAAACAATTGTGAAAGTTAAGTGTGGGAGGGGAATGGTTGGCTGACTCTTCGGAGGGTTGTTCTGGCTTGTTGGGCTGAAGGACCTGTTTCCACATAGTAGGGAATCTATGATTCTATCTCAAATTATTTTAAAAAAGGGCAAATAGATTTTTGAAATATTGAGCAGTTGAGGGCTATGCGGATCAAGCATAAAAGAGGTATTGAGGTCTGGGTTGGCCAAGCCATGATCTGATAGAATGGGGGAACAAGCTGAAGGCGATGAATGCCCTACTCCTGCACCGATTCCTTGAGGCTCTATTTCATGTTTTTTTTTTGTTTCCAAAGAAGAGCGTGATACAATGTGCTTAAGATCTCAGATGTTGTGTAAAGGAGTGAAAATGGGGTGTTTATGTACTGATTCAGAAGGCATTGATTCATCAATCACAGCTATACAGTCATGAGTAGGGAGGCAATCCCCTCCATGAATAGAGGAAATCTACTGCAGAGCTCACACAAAGGGAATTCTTACCCTCAGTAAACTCTCCCATCACATTACCCAACATATCAGCTGAAGGAGGACACACTGCGCATGTTCTCGCCAACAAAGGGACTCCGGGTGATTGATGTCAGCACCGGACCAATGAAAGGACGGTGGGCGGAGCTGGATGACCTAGCGGGATGTTGGTCCTCCAACCAATCAAAGTGAATGTCGGGCGGAGCTAAACTAAACCATGTGATCACTCGCGCGCGGCGCAGAGTCGCTGTAATGAATGCTCGGGAAGTTATGGAAAGAAAGGATACGGTAAGGAAAAAAATAAATAGGGAAACTGGAGAAAAACTGTGTTGCTATGAGCGGAGATTTTTTACAAACAAATTGTGCACGTCGGAAAACACAAATTTGAACGTCCCAGTCCCGTGTTTGCAGTAAATGGGGAATGGCCTCAGCGCGGCTGCAGGCCTGAGTGAGCGCCGCCATCTTTATTCGGGACATGTGCGCGGCCGCCATCTTTGTAGGGGGCAAGGTGCAGCCAGGCGCATGTGCAGCCTTTCTCTCGTTTAGAGTCATTGGGATCATAGCAGTCAATACAGCTCTGATTCACCTCTGGGCTCCCTCATGACCACTTTGTCAATATCTGGCTTCCTCAGTCTGAACCATGGGTGTATTTTTGGTCTGTTTAGTACTGTATTATTACTTTTATAGACCTTTGCAAATGAGTTTTTCACTGCGGCCCAGCCCCTGACCATGTGCTGCTCTATTATCAGATTACTTTTTTCTTGAATATTTTTGACAGTCAAGAATTCTTTTTTCCAAAAAGCAAGTGTATTTTCCTTCCATTTCTGGCTATCAAATTCTGCACCATTTTCATTCCCTGTAATCCATTTTGCACTCCATGAAACATCAACTGTGTTTCTCCTTCCACAGATACCAGTGATTAATGCCAAAGCCCTGTTGCTTGTGGAGAGGGTGATGTTTGACTTTCTTGTACAGCTGCAGTTTGTGTGGTGAAGGTGCTCCTACAATGAGGTTGGGTAAGAGACATTATAGATTATTCATTACAGCAACAGTGATGATTTGAAAATAATGTCAAATCAACAACAGTTTGTATTTTTATTATCATGCTTATAATTTCACAAAAATACTATTGAGAACTTTAGACATAAGGCCAGAGATGGAGATATTAGGTCAGGTGACCAAAAGTAGGTTTTGAGGGATGTCTTAAAGGTGGAAAACAGACCTGTGAGATTTTGGTTGCAAATTTCAGACCATGCTGCTTCAGCAACTGTAGAAACAGCCACACAGATGAAGTAATGAATTAACAAATTGTTGGGAGTCTCAAAGAAAATGGGTTGTCGAGGTCTCAAAGTGTGTGTGGTGCAGGGAGCTAGGGATTATCACAGCCAGGAATTAAATCAAGTGTGAGAAATTTAAATTGAGGGATATTGGCCACATGCTGGCAGGTGAGACTAGATTGGGTTGGGATATCTGTTTGGCATGGATGGGTTGGACCGAAGGGTCTGTTTCCATGCTGTACATCTCTATGACTCTATGTTGTTGCTTATGAATAGGAGACTTTTGATGAATCAACAAGCAGATATTTAGATGTTCTTGAGATTACAGGGAGGTTGAATATGGGAAGCTGGCCAGGGAGTGAGTTTGGATAATGAAGTCTAGAGATAGCTCATATACTTTCATCACATTGTGTTGAGACAAGGGTGAAATCAGCTCGAAATAGTGATCTTGGAGTGGGGCTGAGCTATCACCCTCACCTCACCTCTGGGATTCAACTGGTTGTCAGTTTGTGAATCAGACGGTGACACAATCGTGAGCTTATTGGCCCTGGTGGAGCCTAAAGTTGCAGAGCAGCTGTTGCTTGGTAGCCCTGGTGATGACATCTTCCATCACTTTACTGCTGATCGAGTGTAGACTGATAGATGGAAATTGCCTGGGTTGGATTGTTCTGTGCTTTTGTGTTGAACATCCCTGGGCAATGTTCCACATTGTCGGTAGATGCCAGAGCTGGAGTGGTACGTGGCTTGGTGGGTGGCAAGTTCTAGAGCACAAGCCATCAGTATGATTGCCAGAATATTGGCAGGGCCAGTAGCCTTTAACTACTTAACCATTTCTTGATGTGATTCAAACTGAATCGAACTGGTTTAAAACTCACATCTGTGATGTTGGAAACCACTGGAGAAGGCTGAGATGGATCATCCCACTTTGCACTTCTGGCTGCAGATTGCTGCAAATGCTGTCATCTTATCTGGTACATGGGTATGTGAGGCCTCTCCATCAGTAAGGGTGGGGATATCTGTGATGCTTCCTCCAGTGAGTTGTTTAATTGTCCATCACCGTTCACAACTGGATGTGGCAGAACTGCAGAGCTCCGATCTGTTGCATTGGATGTTGGAACACTTAGCTCTGTTGCTTGCTGCTGATGCTGTTTGATATGCAGGTAATTCTGTTTGATAGCTTCACCAGATTAGCACTTCATTTTTAGGTCTGCCTGGTGCTGCTCTTGGCAAGCCCTCCTTTACTGTCCATTGTGATGGGTGAGAGCAGGATTTACAAACCCATGAGATTACAGATTGTGCTGGAGTACAGTTCTGCTGCTGTTGATGTCCCACAGTACCTTATAGATACCCTATTTGAGATTCTACATCTCTTTGAAGTCTGTCCCATTTAGAACGGTGATAGTGCCACTCAACACAGCGGAGGTTTTCTCAACTTTAAGGCAAGGCATTGTCTCCAAAAGGAACATGTGATGGTCGTTCTTACCGATAACTGTCATGGCCAGACATATCTGCAGCTTGTCAATTCATAACAATGAGATCAAGTATGTTTTTTTCCTTCTTGTTGGTTCCCTCACCACACGCTGCAGACTCAGTTGAGCAGCTATGTCCTTTAGGACCTGGCCAGCTCAGTCAGTAATTCTGTTGCAGAGCCAGTCTCGATTGTGGACATTGAAATCCTGTACCCAGAGTATGTTTGACACCATTTTGTTGCCTCAGTGCTTCCTCCAAATGTTCAACATGAAGGAGAACTGATCCATCAGCCAAGGGAGGACGGTACATGGTAATCAGCAGGAGCCATGAGACTCCCAGGGCGAATCCTCCCTGTCTGTACACCACTGTGCCACCACCTCTGTCTGGTCTGTGCTGCCGGTGGGACAGGACATATCCAGAGATTTTAGGAGAAATTGAAGACTGCAGATGCTGGAGGTCAGAGTCGATAGTGTGGTGCTGGAAAAGCACACCAGATCAGACTGATGAAGGGCTGAGGCTCAAAACGTCGATTCTCCTGCTCCTCTGATGCTGCCTGACTGTTGTGCTTTTCCAGCACCACACTCTCGATATCGAGGGATGGTGATGGTGGTGTCTGGTCATTGTCTGTAAGGGATGATTCCGTGAATATGACTATGTCAGGCTGCTTCTTGACTAGTCTGAGGTAGAGCTCTCCACATTTTGGCACCAAAAACCATATGTTAGTGAGGAGGACGTTGCACCATCGAGAGGGCTGATTCTGTGGTTGTAATTTCTGGTGCCTTGTTAGATGCCACATGGTCCATCCAGTTTCATTCCTGTGTTGAGACTTTGCAGTGATTAATACAGTGAGTAGCTGGCTGGGCCGCTGTCAGGTTGGCAGGATTTTTTTTACCATTGACAATGGTTTCATGGAAATCAGGAGATTCCTAATTCCAGTTATTTTTTCGTGAATTCAGATTCCACCATCTATAAAGATGGGATTCGAACCAGGACTTCAGTCGTTTGTTTTAATATTCTGGATAAAAGCTAAACACATCAGGTTTGTTCACTCATTTTAAATATCACTAACCCTGGTTTTGTTTTTTTGTAAAACACTGTCCATCATCCTGTCTCCTCTATCCTCCCCTCCAATAACATGAGTGAGGAGCACATGGAGTTTCTCTGTCACCATGACTGAGATAATCCGATCTGCTGCTTCCCTCCCTCCCACTAGCCCACTGAGCCAAACTGCCTCACGTGGTGTTCCTGGTTTTTGTCCTAAACCTACATCTTTCTCCAGTCTCTTGTTAAGCCTTATCAGAGCTCATCTTTACAATTTACCCAAAGCTTGCTAAACCACAGACTTTCCAACACTCTGTCTCCTCCTCCTCCTCACCGATTCACAGATATTGTTCCTTGTTCTGGCTGTCTGTCTTTTCTGGTTATGCCCTTCTCTCCCCTTCTTTGAAAAACTTCCTTTTGACCTCATGGTTTTTGGAAAATCCTGCTCCATTTCCACTCTCTCTTTCCTTTCTGAATTCCTTGCATTTGGTGTCCCTCCAGTATCTATCCTTGCTCTCTCCTGTATCTCACCGACATACTGCCAGGAGTTGACATTGTGAAAAAGCACCATGTTAGGTTTTACATGTACACTGACACTGTCCAGCTCTCCCTCCCCACCATCCCTCTCCATTGTTCCACTGTTACTCAGTTACCAAACTGCTTATCACATTCCCACCACTTGATTAGCTGCAGTTTCCTCCAATGAAACATTGTAACGGTTAAACCCATTGCCTTCAGTTGTTATTCCAAACTCCTTTCTCTTACTGCTGAGCCTCTCCCTCTCCCTGGTAACTGTCTGAGGCAGAAATACGTTCTTCACAATATTGCTGTTATATTTGACCCTAAGGTGACCTTCTGATCAGACATCTGCACAATCCCAAACACCAGGGAATTCCAATCTCTTAAACATTGTTTGTCTCCACCTCACCCCAGCTCCATTGCTACTGAAACCCCTTACCCGCCTCTGTGTCGCCTTAAACTTGACGAATCTGAAGCAGAACCCTTGATTCCGCGACTGACCCAGAATCTGGTTCCAGACTCCCTTTTCAGTATTAACACTCGGAAACATCCACTCAGTATTTATCCTGTCAAACCCCTTAAGAATCCCATCTGTCTCAATGAGATCACCTCTCTTTCTCCAAAATCCAGTGAGTAGAGTCCCAACCTGTTCAGCCTTTATTTAAAAGATAATCCCTCCAAACCAGGGATCATCCCAGTGAATCTTCCCTGCTGAAAAATGTGTTGCTGGAAAAGCACAGCAGGTCAGGCAGCATCCAAGGAGCAGGAGAATCAATGTTTCGGGCATAAACCCTTCTTCAGCTTATGCCCAAAACGTTGATTCTCCTTCTGCTTGGGTGCTGCCTGACCTGCTGCGCTTTTCCAGCAACACATTTTTCAGCTCTGATCTCCAGCATCTGCAGTCCGCACTTTCTACTAGTGAATCTTCCCTGAAATGCCTCCAATAAAGTGACACATTTCCTTATCTAAAGGGACCAAAACTGCTCACATTACTCCAGATATGGTGGTCTCACCACCACTTCCTCACATTACTCTCAGGTATATACTCCAAACTCTCATACTGAAAACCCTCTAAACAAAACATTCCATTCCCCTTCCTGATGACCTGTTGTAACTATGTACAGTAATCCTGCGCCAGGAGGAGGGGATGGTGTGGGTTTCTAACTTGAACTGAGAGTGACAGATTGTATAAACTTGTATTACAGGATATTACAGGTGGACATTCAGATGGTAATCTCAGTAAATGTTCTGCCAAACTCTGAATTACTCAGTACATCAGGACCTGGATATTCGCATTGTGTGTGTGTGAGTATTGCGTTCCAGATCAATCCCTTTTGCTGCTTAAAAATTCTCCTTTGAATCATCACATTCTCTCAAAAGGTCTCCCCAAACCATCATGTGTTATGTAATCATTTTGTAATGATGTGATGAGTGTAAGGTTTATTATTCGAATGTGTAATTTTTGTACAAGGATGCCTCGGAGAGGGAGCAGAATATTCTTAAAGGGGAGAATAACCATTTTGCGGGAGGCTGTTGTTTATTTATCAATGACATAGGAATAGAAGAGTTCACATTGTTGGATCATTCAAATCTCTTGTGGGGTAGAATTGACCTTCATCAGAAGGTTGGATTGTACCTGCACTGAAAGGGAAGAGTTGCTAGTGCTATTCAGGAGGCATTAAACCAGTGAAGGAACGGAGGTAAACTCAAAAGAGTGAGGAAAGAGCCAAGTCTGAGGCTGGTACAGTTCAGGCGTCAAACAGTCAAGGCAGGCAAGGGCAAGGCACAGAATGAGGTAGGACTGAGCAGTTACACTGCATTTATTTCAATGCAGGAGGCCCGATAGGTCGGGCAGAGGAGCTCAGGGTATGGTTTTGAACATGGCACTGGGATATTACAGCAATTACAGAGGTATGACTTAGGAATGGTTAGGACCAGCAGCTTAATGTTCCAAGGTATAGATGCTATAGCAAGGATAGAAAGGGGGCAACAGAGCAGGGGGGTGAGATGGTTTTGATGAGGGATAACATTATGGCTGGGCTTCAGGAGGATAATCCTGGAAGTACATCCAGGCAAGTTGTACAGGTGGAACTGAGAAATAAATAGTCAGCCGGGAATTGAGAAGCAAATTTACTAACAGATCACTTATCTGTGAGAATAGTATGATTGTATACAAGACTTGACCTTTTTTAATTCATTCACAGGATGATGGTGTCACTGGCTGGGCCTCAAGGGCAGTTAAGATTCAACCACGTTGCTGTGGGTCTGGAGTCACATGTAGGTCAGACCAGGTAAGGATGGCAGATTCCTTCCCTGAAGGATATTAGTGAATCTCATTGTTTTTTTTTGCAACAATCAACAATGGATTCATGGTCTTTAATAGATTCTTTCTTCCAAATTTTTATTGAATTCACATTCCACTGTCTGCTGTGACGGGATCCAGACTCTGAGCCCCAGAACGTTATCTGGGTGTCTGGATTATCCATCTAGTGATAGTATCACTAGACCATTAGGCAGGGTGAGTGACTGAGGTATCAGTGGGGCAGCACATCAGCACCAAATATCCCATGGTCTCTGTGGAACATAGAAAGGGCTGGGGAGGGAAATATATGCCTGGTGGTGGGGTCTGACTGTAGGTAGCGGAAATTGCAGAGGTTAATGCACTGTATCTGGAAATTCATGGGGTGGCAGGTGAGGACCGGTGGATTATATTCTTATTGTGGTTGGAGGGGTGGGGGGGGAAGGTGGAGGTACGGGAAGTGGAGGATATGCATTGGAGGGAATTTTTGATCACGTGAGAGGGAAATGCAGTCCTTGAAATAGGAATCCTTTCTGGGATGTCCTGGAGTGGAATTGCTTCTCCTGGAAGCAGATATGGCAGAGGCGGAGGAATTGGGAGGACAGGTTCATGTTTTTACAGGAATATACTCAAGGGAAATCAGATGAGCAAAAAGGGAACATGAAATATCTCTAGGAAATGGTTTAAGTAGAATCCAAAGCGATTCTACAAATATATCAAGGATAAAAGAAAAAACAGACAAAGAATACAACTTCTTAAAGACCAAGAAGGCCATCTGTGGAACAACAGGAGGTGGGAGAGATACTATGCAACTCTTTTCTGGAGAGTTTGGAGAACTTGATAGTTAACAACAGTGATAACTTGAAAAGTGTCCATGTTACAGAGGAGGTGGTACTGGATGTCTTAAATGGCATCAAGGTGGATAAATCCCTGGGTCCTGATCAGGTGTATCCCAGAAATTTGTGGAAAGCTAGGAAAGCAGTGCCCCTCCCTGAGGTATTTATTTCATCGTTTGTGACAGGTGAGGTGCTGGGAGACAGGTGTTGTTATTTTAAAAAGGTGGTAAGGAAAGGCCAGGGAACAAGAGAACAGGCAGCCTGAAGTCAGTGGTAGGCAAGTTGTTGGAAGGGATTATGAGGGATAGGATTTACATGTATTTGGAAAGACCAGGAAAGATTAAGGATAGTCAACATGACTTTGTGTGAGTAATTCTCTCTTTCTAACTTGATTGAGTTTTTTTGAAGATGTGACAAAGATGATTGATGAAGACAGACTGTGGACGCTGTCTATATGGACACTGAACGATGTTCCACAAAGCAGACTGGTTAGCAAGGTTAGATAACATGGAATGTTGGGAGAACTAGCCATTTGGATACAAAACTGGCTTGAAGGTAGGAGGCAGAGGGTGGTGATGGAGGGTTGCTTTGCGGACTGGAGGCGTGTGAGCAGCAGTGTGCTGCAGGAATGGATATTCGGTCCTCAAATAAATGACTTGGATGTGAATATATGAGATATAGTCAGTGGTTTTACAGAAGACACCAACATTGGAGGTATAGTGGACAGCGAAGAAGGTTAGTTCAGAATACAACAGGATCTTGATCAGATGGGCCATTGGAGCAAAGAATGGCAGACGGAGTTCAATTTAGACAAATGCGAGGTGCTGCATTTTGGAAAGGCAAATCAGGGCAGGATTTATACACTTAATGGTAAAGTCCTTCGGAGTGTTGCTGAACAAAGAGACCATGGAGTTCAGATTCATTGTTCGTTGAAAGTAGAGTCGCAGATAGGCAGACTAGTGAAGGTGGTGTTTGGTATGCTTATATTTATTGGTCGATGCATTGAATACAGAAGCTGGGACATCATATTGTGGCTGGACAGGACATTGATTAAGCCATTTCAGGAATTCTGTTTTAAGTTCAAAATCCCCTGTTCTGGGAAGGATGTTCTTAATCTTGAAAGAATTCAGACAAGATTGACAAAGACTTTGCCAGGGTTGGAGGATTTAGGCTACAGGGAGAGACTGGGGGTAATTTCCCTGGAGAGTCAAAGATTGAGAGGTGACTTCATGTAGATTTGTAAAATCATGAGGGGCATGGATAAGGTGAACAGCCAGGGTCTTCCCCCCCCCCAGGTTAGGTGGTTCCAAAACAAAATCACATGGGCTTAAGTCAAGAGAGCAAAGATTTAAAAGGGATCTGAGGAGCAAAGTTTTCAAGCTGTGTGTGGTGTGTGTATTGGATGAGCTGCCAGATGAAGTAGTGGAGGCTGATACAATTACAACATTTGAAAGGCATCTGATTGGGTACATGAATAGGAACGGTTTCGAGGGATACGGATCAATAGCTGGGAATAGAATTCCATTAGTTTAGGATTCCTAGTTGGCATGGACAAATTGGAGCAAAGGTCTGTTTCTGTGCTGTACATCTCTATGACACGAATAAATGAAAATAAGATGTGTTCCTCTTTTGTAAAGAGCTATCAGAAGCACAGATAATTGTATTTGGAGCTGAGAAGGTTAAGCAGTGAGTTTGACCAGCTGCAAATTTGTGTCTAGGATATTTAATTTGCAGAGAGAAGGGAATTGTGAACAATGTCACAATTTTAGTAACTATTTTCAGGTAATTGGCAAATAATATGTGAACAGTAAGGTCTGAGCATCTGGAACAGTCTGATTGGCAGCTGGACACAGACTCAGCAGTTATTCATAAACAGATTTGGAATTTTACTTTTTAGGGGAAGATTTGGGGGGCTATGGGCAAATGGGAAGGGAATTGCAGCATCTCCAGAGGGAGAGAGTACAGCCCCAATGGGCTGAATAGCCCCCAGCCCCTGTGCTCTGAGATACTGCCCCATTCACTGTGAATGATGAACCTCATCCCATGGCAGAGAGAGGGAGGATCCCACCACTCACCTCACAATGGGTCTCGTGTGATTGATGTCAGCGCAGGCCAATAGGGGGCAGAGGGCAGTACTAGAGGACCAGGTCGTACCAGTTTGTCTTCCAACCAATCGGAGTGAATGAGGGCATCCTCAAGGCTGGAACTAAAGAAAGGCACATATCGCAGAGATTTGAGAAACTGGAGGACATGAGATAGGGAGCGTTCTGTGGCTGGTGAGGAATTATATAAATAAGGAAGAGTTGTGAGGCTGGATAAGGTGACAGTGATCAGGAGAGTTGAGGATGGAGGAATTTAGAGTTAGTGAGGATTAGAATCATAATGTTATACAGCAAGGAAACAGGCCCTGTGGTCCAACCAGTCCATGCCAACCATAATTCCAAACTGAACTAATTGTACCTGCCTCCGCTTGGTCCACATCCATCCAAATATTTCCTATTTATGTACTTACCTGAATGTATTTTAAATATTAGATTAGATTAGATTACTTACAGTGTGGAAACAGGCCCTTCGGCCCAACAAGTCCTCACCGCCCCGCCGAAGCGCAACCCACCCATACCCCTACATGTACCCCTTTACCTAACACTACGGGCAATTTAGCATGGCCAATTCACCTGACCTGCACATTTTTGGACTGTGGGAGGAAACCGGAGCACCCGGAGGAAACCCACGCAGACACGGGGAGAACGTGCAAACTCCACACAGTCGCCTGAGGCGGGAATTGAACCCGGGTCTCTGGCACTGTGAGGCAGCAGTGCTAACCACTGTGCCACCGTGCCGCCCACGGCTACCACTGCCTCTGGAAATTCATTCCACACGTATAATTTTTTTTTAAACCCTAATGTCTTTTCTCAAACCTTTCTCATTTCTTTTCAAAATGAATGCACCCGAGTTTTGAATCCCCCTCTCCCCCGGCTATTCACCTTATCTACACACTTTCTGATTTTATAAACCTCTAATAAGGTCACCCCTCAACCTCCTGCACTGCAGTGGAAAAAATTCCCAGCCTATCCAGCCTCTCCTTAGAACACAATCCCTCCATTCATGGCAACATGCTGGTAAATCTCTTCTGAACCTGCTCCGATTTAATAATATCCTTCCTATAACAGCACAACCAGAACTGGACAGAGTATTCCAGAAAAGGCCTCTCCAACATCCTGTACATTCTCAATATAACGTCCCAACTCCTGTATTCAAAGGTCTGAACAATGACGGTAAGTGTGCTAAGCACCTTCTTAACCACCCTGTCGACATGTGACACAAACTTCCGAGACGTGAAGCCCTCTGTCTCTTCATTCCCATATCACTACTCAAGATCCTACTTTTATTGAGTTAAGTCCTACCCTGGTTTGTTTTATCAAGATGTAATATTTTGCATTTATTCCAATCCAAAAAATTTTCAAATATAAAGGCAGTAGGAGTATAATTAAGAGGGAAATCAGGATGCAAAAAGGGGACATAAGATAGCTTTGGCGAATAGGGTTAAGGATAATCCAAAGGGCTTTTATAAATACATTAAGAACAAAAGGCTAACTAGGAGAAAATAGAGATCAGCAAGGCAGTCTTTGTGTGGGGCTTCAGGCGATGGGTGAGATAGGGAAACAAGTACTTTGCATCAGTGTTTACTGTGAAGAAGTACATGGGCGATATAGAATGTGGGGAAATAAATGGTGACATCTTGAAAAATGTCCATATTACAGAGGAGGATGTGCTGGATGAGTGGCTAAGGGGTTGGTGCAGGGGAAAATGATTCACATTTTTGCATCATTGTGATCTCCTCTGGAGTAGAGTTGACCTGCATAAGAAGGATGGATTGTACCTGATTTGGAAGGTGTCTAATATCTGGGCAGGGAGATTTGTTAATGCTACTCAGGAGGCATTAAACCAGTGAGGGAGTGGGTGTGATTGCAAATAGATAGTTAGAAAAGAGGTATGTCTGAGGCTGGTGCAGTTCTGAGGTCAAATAGTCAAGGCAGGCAAGGGCAAAGCAGAGAATGAGGTCAGACTGAGCAGTTACACTGCATTTATTTCAATGCAAGAGGCCTGACAGGGAAGGCAGATGGGCTTAGGGTATGGTTTTGAACATGGCACTGGGATATCATGGGTATTACAGAAACATGGCTCAGGGATGGATAGGACTGGCAGCTTAATGTTTCAGAGTATAGATGCTATAGGAAGAATAGAAACGGGGCCAAGAGAGGAGGGGGAGTAGCGTTTTTGATTAGGGATAGCATTATGTTTGTGCTTAGGGAGGATATTCATGGGAGTACGCCCAGTGAAGTTATTTGGATGGAACTGGGAAATAAGAAAGGGATGATCACCTTATTGGGGTTGTCTGCATGGATTTCATCCGGGTTCTCTGGTTTCCTCCCACAGTCCAAAGATGTGCAGGGTAGATTGGATTATCCAGGCTGAATTGCCCGTAGTGTTCAGGGATTTGTACGTTGGGTGGCCCTGGAAAATGCAACGTTACAGGGGGAGGTTAGGAGGCTCTGAGCGTCAGTATCGATGTGATGGGCCGAATGGTCTCATTCCACACTGTTGGGATTCTGGGATTCTCTGATAATTCTACTAGTTTTAAAATAGTTACAGAAAATAATAGACCAGATTATCCAATTTAGAAACTTAACTTTTCAAAGGTCAATTTTGATGGCACAAGGCAAAAACTTTCATCTGACCCCGCAAACCTGCTCTGCCATTCAATAAGATCAGGGTTGATCTTTTCATGGCCTCAGCTCCACATTCCTGGCTCTCTCACCATAACCCTTAATTCCTTTCCTGTTCACAAATCTACCTTTTGCCTTAAAGGCAAATAAAGTTGATAGCTCAGCTGCTTCACTCAGCAGGGAATTCCACAGATTCACAACCCTTCAGCTGAAGAAGTTACTCCTAAACTCAGTCCTAAATCTGCTCCACCTTATTTTGACGCTATGTTCTCTAGTTTCACCCACCCCTGGTGAAAATAAACTCCCTGCTTCTATCTTACTTACTCCCTTCATAATTTTGTTTTTTTTCCCATCCAACCTCCCATTCTTCTAAATTACAATGAGTATAGAACTAGTTTTCTCTCCACATACACCAACCCTCTCAACTCCAGACCCAAACTAGTGACCCTCCTCTGCACCCCCTCCAGTGTCAGTACATCTTTGCTGAAGTAAGGTGATCAAACCTGTACACAGTACTCCAGGTGTGGCCTGTACAGCTGCAGCATAACCATCCCTCTAGCAAGGAAGCACAATATTCCGTTCACTGCCTTAATTACCTGCTGCACCTGCAAACCAACTTCCTGTGATTCATGCACAAGGACACCCAGCTCCCTCTGCACGGCAGCATGCTGCACGTTTTCACCATTTCATCATCCAGTTTGCTGTTAGTTCGACCAAAATGGATGACCCCACATTTCCCAACATTATCCTCCATCTGCCAGATCCTTACCCACTGACTCAACCTATCTGTATCCCTGTGCAGACTTACGGTGGCCTCTGCACACATTGCTCTACCTCATCTTTGTATCAAATCTGAACTCTGACACCGTACACTTGGTCCTCAACTCCAAAACATTTGTGTAAATTGTAAACAGTTGTGGTGCCAACACTAATCCAAACACCCATTTATCCCCATTCTTTACTTTTTGTTGGTTAACCCATCCTATATCCATGCTAATACATTAGCCATAACGCCGTGCAGCCTTTATCTTATACAGCAGCCTTTCATGTGGCAACTTGTCGATTACTTTCTGGAAATCCAAATACACCACATCCACCGGGTCCCCTTTGTCCAATGCATTTGTGATGTCCTCAAATAGTTCAAGTAAATGCGTTAAACATGAGCTGCCTTTCATGAATCCATGCTGTGTCTGCTCAATGGGATAGTTTCTGCCCAGATAACTCGCTACTACTTCCTTGAGAGGTTCAAGCATTTTCTCCACTACAGAAGTTAAACTAATGGGTGTTTTTTTTTAAATAGTGGCATCACATTTGCAGCTTTCCAATCTGTCAGATACATCCCAGAGTCCAGCAAATTTTCGCGAATTATCATGAACACATTTTCTATTTCCCGGCCATCTCTTTTAGTCCCTGGGATGCATTCCATCACGGCCAGACACCCCTTTTACCTTTAGGCTGTTACCATTCCCAGCACTTCCTCTTTACTGAGAATGATTGATTCTCTGTCCATATCTGCCATTGCCTCCATAGACCTGTAAAAATGAGACAATGAGAGTACACAGACAGTATGTTCCTGTTAAGTGCAAGGCTGGGAGGCGTAGAGAATGCTGCCTGTCGAGAGAAAATTAAGGAGGGATATGGCAGGTACAGACAGCTGGGTTTGAGTGGATCCCTGGAGGAGTATAGAGACAGTAGGAGAATACTTGAGGGAAACCAGGAGGGCAAAAAGGGGACAAGCGATGGCTTTGGGAAATAGGTTTAAGGAGAATCTAAAGAGATTCTAGAAATAGTGACCAGGCAGAGAATAGGGACCCTCAAAGATTAACAAGACTGACTATGGAACCGCAGGAGGTTGGAAAGATTCTATATGAATATTACACATTGGTTTTTACTGAAAAACGGTATGGAAGCTAGAGAATTTGCACAAATAAATAGTGATAACTTGGCAAGTGTCCATGTTACAGAGGAGGATACCCTGAATCTCTTAAAATGGATAAAGGTGGATAAATCCCTGGGACCTGATCAGATGTATCCCACGAATTTGTGGGAAGCTAGGGAAGTGATTGTTGGGCCCCTCCCTGAGATATTTGTGTCATCAATAACCACAGGTGAGGTGCTGGAAGATGTGTGCCATTATTTGAGAAAGGTGGTAAGGAAAAGCCAGGGAACTATAGACCGGTGAGCCTGAAGTCAGTGGCAGACAAGTTGTTGGAAGGGATTCTAAGGGACAGGATTTGCATGTAATTGGAAAGGCAAATAATTGGGGAGAATCAGCATGGCTTTGTGCATGGACATCGTTAACATGGACTTCAGGAAGACACAATGTTCCACATAACAACAGACTGGTTAGCAAGTTCAACATCATAGAATACGGGGAGAAGTAGCTATTTGGATTAAAAAAAAATGGCTGAAAGGTCATTCATCACAGAGATATACAGCACAGAAACAGTCCCTTCGGTCCAACCTATCCATGCCAACCAGATATTCCAGCCCAATCTATCCCACCTTCCAGCACCCGGCCCATATCCCTCCAAATCTTTCCTATTCATATACGTATCTAGATGTCTTTTAAATGTTGCAATTGTACTAGCCTCCACCACTTCCTCTGGCCACTCATTCCACACACGTACCACCCTCTGTGTGTAAACGTTGCCCCTCAGGTCTCTTTTATATATTTCCCCTCCCACCCTAAACCAATGCCCTCTAGTTCTGGAAGCCCCCACTCCAGGGAGGAGACTTTGTCTATTTATCTTATTTATCCTGTCCATGCCGCTCATGATTTTATGTACCTCTGTGAGGTCATCCCTCAGCCTCTGACACGCCAGGGAAAACAGCCCCAGCCTATTCAACCTCCCCCTATCGTGATTTCGACCAGGAGCAGATTTGTCTCCAGGATATTTAGTTGACAGAGAGGGAAAGTAGAAGGTTTCTCACAATTTTTAGTAACTACATTCATGTAACTGGCAAATAATGCAAGGTAAAAATGAGAAGATTATTTTACTGAGTCAGTTCTGTGCATCTGGAACAGTTGAACAACAGCTGAATGCAGATTCAACAGTTACTGTCAAAACAAATTTGGAATTCAACTTTTTAAGGAAAGATTTGGAGGGCTATGGACAGATGGGAGGGGAGTTGGGACAGATTTGCAGCATCTGCAGAGAGAGAGTACAGCTCAAATGGGCTGAATAGCCCCCAGCCCTTATGCTCTGTGATACTGCCCCATTCACTGTGAATGATGAAGCTCATCCCACCGCAGAGCCATAGAGATGTACTGCACAGAAACAGACCCTTTGGTCAAACTCGTCCATGCTGACCAGATGTCTTAACCTAATCAAGTCCTATTTGCCAGCACTTGGCATATATCCCTCTATACCCTTCCTATTCATATACCCATTCAGATGCGTACCAGGCTCCACCACTTGTCCTGACCGAAAATTCCATGCATGCAGCATCCTCTGATTGACAGAAGTTGCCCCTTAGGTCCCTTTTAAATATTTTCCCTGTCAACTTAAACCTATGCTCTCTCGTTCTGGACCTGTCTATTTATCCCATTCATGCCCCTCATGGTTTTATAAGACTCAGAGGTCACCCTTCAGCCTCCAACAAGTATGGGAGGATCCCACCAACATGACACAATGCCAGGTGATTGACAGCAGCTGCAGACCAGTAGGAGAGTTGGCGTGATCCTCCAGCCAATAGAAGTGAATGAGGGGTGTGGCCAGCAGGCCAGCACGTGACCATGAGCTGTGCAGGCGCAGTGTCACTGTGAGGGGGGGACTCAGTGAGTGTGATGGGAGTGGCATAGACTGGGAGAAAAATGGATTTTGTGGGTACTGGGGCGGTTTATAAACACACGGTGTAGGCTGCTTGACATGAATTACAAGCTCCCGCTAAATAAAAACCAGAAGACACTGTGGATGATGGAAATTATGAACAACAACCAGAAAGTGCTGGAAAAGCTCAGCAGGTCTGGCAGCATCCGTGAAGACAAGTCAGAGTCAACATTTCTGATCCTATGAACCTTCCTCAGAACTGATGTGACTGAGAAAAAAATGTTGGTTTATATGCAGAAGGTATAGGTTAAAGAGTAAATGATTGGGAATAGAGCCCAAAGAGAGAGATAGGAGAAATTGGGCAAAGGAATGTATATCGATCTGGCTGGGGGAGGGTGAATAGCTGTTTATGGGGACTGTTAGTGGCTAATCACAGATAGTGTGTAATAGCAGGCTATGTAATAACAAGGCCGAGTGTGTGGGGTAGGGGGCTAGGATGCTAGGACGTGGGAGAGTTCAGGATCTAAAATTATTGAATTTGATATTGAGGCCAAAAGGCTGAAGGGTCCCCGAGTGGGTGATGCGGTTTTGTTCTTCTAGCTTCGTTAACATGTGGCACTGGAAACGCACAGCAGGTCAGGCAGCATCCAAGTAGCTGGAGAATCGACGTTTTAGGTATATGCCCTTCATCAGGAATGTGCGGTGTGGGAAAGAGTGCTGAGAGATAAATAGGACGGGGGGGGGGGGAGGGTTGGGGGGGAGGGGGGAGGGGAGGGTTGGGGGAGGGGAGCTAGGAAGGCAATAGGTAGATGCAGATGGGAGGTAATGGTGAGAGGGTGGAGTCGATAATGGGGAAGGAAGATGGACAGGTGGGTCAGTTCAAGAGGCCAGTGCCGAGTTGGAGGGTTGGAGCTAGGATAAGGTAGGGTGAGGGGAGATGAGGAAACATTGATGCTGTGTGGTTGAAGGGTCCCATGGCGGACGATGAGGTGTTATTCCTCCAAGCTTCGGGTGGCTCGATTTGGCAATGGAGGCAGCCCAGAATCTGCATGTCCTTGGCTGAGTGGGAGGGGCCGTTGAAGTTGTCGGCCACAGGGCAGTGTGGTTGGTTGGTACGTGTCCCAGAAATGTTCCCTGAAATATTCCGCAAGTTGGCGTCCTGTCTCCCCACTGTAGAGGAGACCACATCGAGAGCAAAGGACTCAATAGGTGAAATGTTTGAATGTAAGAACTATCTCTGCTGAATGTGGAAGGATCCTGTGGTGCCTTGGATGGAGGTGAGGGGAAGGTGTGGGCACAGGTTTTCCACCTCTTGCTATGGCGAGCGAAGGTGCTGGGAGTAGAGGATGGGTTGGTGGGGAGCATGGATCTAACAAGGTAGTCACCGAGAGAATGGTCTCTGAGGAATGCTGAAAGGGCTGGGGAGGGAAATATATCTCTGATGGGGTCTGATTGTAGGTGGTGGAAATGGTGGAGGATGATGTGTTGTACCTGGGTGGAATGTGAGGACTTGGGGGATTCTATCCTTGTTGCAGTTGAAGGAGTTGGGTTCAAGGGTGGAGGTGTGGGAAGTAGAGGAGATACGGTGGAGGGTATTGTTGACCACATGGGAGGGGAAATTGCTGTAATTGAAATACGGAGCCATTTGGTATGTTCTGGAGTGTTCTGCCAGTTTGTATCAAGCTTCACTGGAACATTGCAGTAAGTATGAGACAGGGATGTTTGCCAGGGAACAGGCTCGTGTGTTGAAGTGGCAGGCAACTGGAAGCTCAGGGTCTTTTTTGCGGCAGAACGTTCATCAGCCACCATTTCCATCCCATCCACTGAGATGCTGCCAGACACCGGTTCCTGTTCCCTCCATTAACAGCTATGCACTCTCCCAGCCAGATCGCTATCCAGTCCTTTTCTTTCCAAATGTTCCTTCGGGCTCTGTCCCCACCTATTATTCACTCTTTAACCCGTATCTCCTTTGCCATTGCACTGGGAGCTAAATTGCCCCTAGTTTTCAGACGTGTAGGTTAGGTGCAAAATAAATATTTGTCTTTACTATTCATCCTGCACTGACTGTGAGTTTTGTTGTGTGAATTCATTTTATGGGATATTAATTGAGACTGGGATCTCAGAAACAGGTTTTTACAGTCAGCAGAGACATCAGGACCTGAATATAATTGGCATTTAACTGTGGAAACAGAAAGGTTTGTCTGTTCTGTCTGTGAGAAAATATCTTCAATACTTTTGCCAAGCAAAAATCAGAGAGATGGACAAATTTGTGGCTGGATCACCCTTTGGGTGTGTGCTCTGTTCTGGGCCCTGCAGCTGAGGAAGGAGATATTGCCCTGAGGGGGAGCACAGATTTATCCAAATTGCACCTCATCTCTTTGCAGGAACTGTCAGATTTAGTCCCCAATCACCCACTTCGTAATGTTAACCTGTAAACTCCTTATTTTCAGTTCTCTGCAAACTACCCAATAAATTCCTTATGGACTCAAATTCCAGCATCTTTTCAGGTGGAATGTTCCAGATTCTGACAACTGAAAATGACAGGGCTGCACTGAGAGTGCTGCTTGGCTCAGTGAGTGTGTTTTGGAATTGGGTGAAAACAATGAGGTGAGACAGGGAGAAGGTGATGCTGAAACTCAGGTTTAGTTCAGGCCATTCAGAAATTCACATGCTCCCAATGGGAATAGCCAATTTTTATGAGATACCTGCTGAATATTTTGTAACAGGTTTTAAAGTATAACATGTCAGCTTAAGTAAAGGTCGGGGATTTAGATTATAATGGACATGCTTGAAGTAAAGAAAGGTTGCTAGCTCATTTAAGTTCTCGCGATGGGAGAACTAGCTGAATCTAGAGAGACATTGTTACAGGAGACCTCAGATCCGCGGTGTTCTCCTCTTGTACAATGTGGGAAATAAGGGATGCTTCCAGTGTCCCTGGCGACAATATGTGCAGGAAGTGTGCCCATCTGCAGTTACTGGGAAACTGCTTTTCAGATCTGAAGCTGTGAGTGGACTCACTGTGGAGCATCTGCAATATTGAGGATGTTATGGACAGCGCGTTCAGTGAGTTAGGAAAGGGAATGGATGACTATCAGATCAAGTGAAAGGCTCAGGAAGTAAATGCAGGAGTTCCCAGTGATCATCCCATTATCAAACAGATACTGTATCCCTCTTCGGATTCTGCACCGAACAGGAGGAAAGAGAATAACGGGGATTCAATAGTCAGGGGTACAGACAGGCACTTCTGTGGCCACAGACATGAATCGAGGATAGTATGTTACCTCCCTGGTGCCAGGATCCGCGATAGCATGGATAGGTTATTGGACATTGTGGAGCTGGAGGGTAAACAGCCAGTGGTGGTGGAATCCTCTCACTATGCAGACCATGTATCATTTACATTCTCCACTGCTTCTCACTCATGTCTGCTTCAAAAAGAGGGAATCACTGAGAAACACGGAATAAAATGGGATCAGAGTCTCTGGTATTAAACTGTTGAACACAATGCCCCCATCTTATCCATATTGGTCATCAAGCATACATGCCCGCTGCGATCATCTCATACCTTTTTGATATTAGAATAGATGATAGATGATTGGTTAATGTTTTGGGGAGGCAAATGAGCAGAGAGGTTTAGTAGGAAATTCTGGAGCTCAGGGTGCAGGAACCTGAGTTAAAAATGGGCTATCCTCAAGGCTGGAATTACAGAAAGGCACTTAGCAGAGAGATTTGTGGGGATCGAGATTACAGAGATAGGGAGGATTGTGTGATTGGAGGATGTTACAGAGATGCTTATGATAGCAGAGATAAGGTAGAGTTGTGAAGCTTCATGAGGTGACAGTGATAGGGAGAGTTGTGAACACGAAGACACCGAGAGTTAAGAGTTTCAAAGTTATATATCATGGAAATGGACCCTGTGGTCTAACCAATCCATGTCGACTATAATTCCACCTAAACTAATCACACCTGCCTCTGCTTGGCCTATATCCCTCCAAATATTTCCTATTTATGTACTTATCCAAATATCTTTTAAGTATTGTAATTGTATTCACAGCTACCACTTCCTCTGGAAGTTCAACCCATAAGTGCAAAAATAGAAAAACTCATGTCTTTTTAAAATCTTTGTCATCTCTTCTCAAACTGTATGCACCGGTGTCTTGAATCCCCCTCCCATGCAGCCATTCATCTTATCTACACACTCCATGATTTTATAAACCTCTAATAAGGCCACCCCTCAACCTCCTGCTCTCCAGTGACAGACATCCCAGCCTATCCATCCTCTCCTTCTAAAACAATCCCTCCATTCATGGCAACATCCTGGGAAACATCTTCTGAACCTTCTCCAATTTAATAACATCCTTCCTCTAACAGGGGGACCAGAGCTGAACACAGTGAAGAGGCCTCACCAACATCATGTATAACCTCATGGCAGGGTCCCAACTCCTATACCTAAAGGTCTGAGCAATGAAGGTAAGCGTGCTAAACACCCACTTAACCACCCTGTCTACATGTGACACAAACTGCAAAGACCTGAACCCCTCGGTCTCTTTGTTCCACATCACTATTCAAGGCCTTACTTTTAATTAGTGTAATTAATTAATGAGGCTAAAGGAGATGTTTGTTTTATTAAAATATAATATCTTATATTTATTCAAATTAAATTCCATCTGCCACATTTCAGCCCATTCACCCAATTGATCAGGATCCCTCCGTATTCGTGGATAACCTTTTGTTACTGTCTACCTTAACAGTTTTTGATGTCACCCACAAACAAACCATGCTTTGTATATTCTAATTCAAACCATCTACACACATGACAAACAAAAATGGACCCAGCACCGATTCCTAGAGAACACTGCTGGTCACGGGCCTCCAGTGTGAAAAACAACCCTCCACTATTACTGTCTCCTATTGTTAAGCTCATTTTGTATCCAGTTGGCAAGCTCTTGCTGAATCCCATGGGATCGAACTTTACAACTTCGTCTCCCCTGCACAACCTTTTTAAAGGCTTTACTAAAGTCCAAATAAACAATGTCTGCCGCTCTGCCCTCATCGATCTTCTTGGTGACTACCTTAAAAATCTCAATCAAGTCTGTGAGACACCCTGTTAAGTAACCATGTTGAGTGTCCCTAATCATTCCTTAACTCTCCAAATACATGCAAATCCTATCCTTCTGAATCGCCTCCAACGGCTTACCCACCACTGAGGTCTACAGTTCCTAGGCTGCTCATTATACCCTTCTTTAACAAAGGTACAACATTAGCCACTCTCCAGTCATCAGGCAGCTCACCTGTAGTTATCGATTATACAAATATTTCTCCATGGTGCCCACAATTACCTCTCACCCAAACTGTTCCCGTCCTATCACTTCCGTCACTTGCCCTGTCTGATCAGACAAGAAAAGGTCAGGTGTTGCTTGCTTCCTGATAGGAACATTTAAATATTGATAAAGAACATTTCTTGAACTCATTTAACACATTCTTTACCAACCAAACCTTTCACACTATCGTAATCACCTACTACTATAACTTTATTGTTGTGACTGTATATCGGAGATCTCTCTGTATATTTGTTCCTTATATTCTCCCTGATTATTGCAGCGTCTATAGTGCCATCTGACCAAGGTGATTTTTTTTAAAGTTTGAAAACACAATTTTGTTTTTAAAAAAGCTTTCCTCTGCGATTTAAATATAAATCTCTTTTTGTTTATTCACTCAGATGTGGATGTTTACCCTGAGGGCAGTTGGGAGTTAACCACATTGCTGTGGGTCTGGAGTCACATGTTGGCCAGACCGGGTGAGGATGACAGTTTCCTTCCCTAAAGGGCATTAGTGAACCAGATGGGTTTTTTCCTAACAGTCGACAATAGTTTCATGGTCATCACTAGCCTTTTCATTCGAGATTTTATTGATATCTGATGCCACCATCAGCCATGATGCTACCATCTAACCCTAATCCTCGGAAGATTGCTCATATTACTCGTCTAGCAAGAATATCATCTGGCCATTGCCTCCCTTTTTAGCAATGTATTATTTTTAAAAAAGCTCCATCATTCTCCGTGTACAATTTGAGGTAAAATTACACACATGCAATTTCTGAAGCTGGAGAGGGATTACAGAGACAGGGGGGGATGTGGGTCTAGTGGGGGATTGTTGTCCAAACATCACTGTGGTGTACATGGACTGCAGCATTTCGGGGAGGCCGTTCACCACCACTTTCTCCAAGACACATAAAGGTGGCCAATAAATACTGGTCTGGACAGCAAAGACAACCTCCAGTGAATAAAACCGAGCAGTGACCTCTCCCAGCTGACTGGTTGTGAAGGTATAAACCGCTCGGAAATGCAGCTTGGAGAAAAGAGAAACAAACAGTGACATTTCACAGCTGCCCTCCGAGAGACCTCTCTCTCTGAGCTGCTCACAGCCGGATCAGCTCAGTGGGTTTCAGTCTCTTGAAATATCAATTTTAGACGGTTTTATTATATTAATATTGAGAAATGTGAGGGTTTCTTTTTCATGTCTTTCGGTCTGTTGTTTAAATGTTTAAAATATAAAGCGTAAGCATTAAGTTATTCTCGGGCAGTATTTTTCGAGCAGTAAGACTGTGCCTTTGTCTTGGTCTGTAGATTGTTAAGACGGAGAGATGGCCTGTTGTAGAGTGGTGTGCTGTTCCTGTCAGATGTTGGAGATTAGAGAGAGTTTCAATGATCCTGATGATTGTGTCTGCAGGAAGTGTCTTTGCAAATCCTATCAGATCACATGGATTGGTGGAGGAGTGATTAAAGGCAGTGAGGAATTGACAGGAGCCGGGGTGTGTGATAGGTGGCAGTCTCAGGATTGCAG
Organism: Chiloscyllium plagiosum; assembly: GCF_037043375.1. Taxonomy (NCBI): domain Eukaryota; kingdom Metazoa; phylum Chordata; class Chondrichthyes; order Orectolobiformes; family Hemiscylliidae; genus Chiloscyllium; species Chiloscyllium plagiosum. The sequence goes on from NW_028270151.1 coordinate 115,503,046, forward strand.
GATACTGCAGATACAGTCAGGTAGATGGGTTACCTCTAGGAAAACTAGGAGGGGTAGGCAAATACTGCAGGAATATCCAGTGGTTATCCCCAGCTCAAACAAGTGTACTGTTTTGGAAAATGCAGGGGGTAATAGACTTTCAGGGGAATATAGCACTGACTGCCAAGTTACTGCAACTGAGACTGGCTCTAACATAATGTAAGGTATATCCAGTTCCACGCAAACGATGGTGTTAGGGGGGACACTCTAGTCAGGGGCACAGTCTGCCATTTCTGCAGCTGACAGTGAGACATCAGAATGGGGTGGTGCCTCCCTGATGCTAGGGTCAAGGATGTCTCACAGAGGGAGCAGAATATTCTCAAAGGGGAGAACAGCCAGTGGGAGGACATTGTACATTGGTACCAATGGCATAGGAAGGGGAAAGCATGGGGTCCTGATGAGCAGAGAGATTTGCTAGTTCCACTCGGGAGGCATTAAACCAGTGAGGGAGTTGGGGTAAACCTAAAGAGATAGTGAGAAAAGAGGTATGTCCAAGGCTGGTACTGTTCAGATTAGACTGTCAAGGCAGGCAAGAGCAAGCCACAGAATAAAGTGGGACAGACCATTTACCCTGCATTTATTTCAGTGCAAGATGCCTGACAGGTCAGGCAGATGGGCTCAGGGTATGGTTTTGAACATGGCACTGGGATATTACAGCAATTACAGAGGCATCACTCAGGGATGGATAGGACTAGCAGCTTAATATTTCAGGGTGTAGATGCGATAGAAAGGGGGCAACAGTACAGGGGGAGTGGCGTCTTTGATTAGGGATAACATTACAGCTGGGCTTCGGGAGGATATTCCTGGGAGTACATCCAGGCAAGTTACTTGGGTGGTACTGAGAAATAAGAAAGGGATGACCGTCTTACTGGGATTGTATTCTCAACTCTCTCCCAATAGTCAGCGGGGAATTGAGACACAATTTTACCAGGAGACCTCAGTTATCTGTAAGAATAATATGGATGCAATGATAAGTGTTTTTAACTTTACCAACATAGCCTCGGAGTGCTGTAGTGTTAAGGGTTTGGATGGAAAGGTATTTGTTCAGTGTGTACGAGAACTTTTCAGATTCAGTTTGTAGGATGTACCTACTAGAGAAGGAACAAAACCTGACCCGTTTTCTTTATTCATTCATAGGATGAGGCTGTCACTGGCTCGGCCAGCATTTATTGCTGCGTTTACCCAGAGGGCAGTTAAGAATCAACCACGTTGCTATAGGTCTGGAGTCACATGCAGACCAGAACAGGTAAGGATGGCATTTTCCTTCCCTAAAGGTCATGAGTGAACCAGATGGGATTTCCCAACAATTGACAATGGATTCATTGTTGTCACAAAATTAATTTTTCCAGATATTTATTGAATTCACGTTCCAAAATCTGCTGTGATGGGATTCAAACCCAGGTCCCCAGAATGTTATCTGGGTCTCTGGATTAATTGTCTAGCGATAATTTCACTCCGTCATCGCTGCCTCTTAGGAAATGAGGCAGGGTGAGTGACCGAGGTATCAGTGGGGCAGCACATCAGCACCACAGATCCCACAGTATTGTGGCTTAGTGGTTAGCGCTGCTTCCTCAGCCCCAGGGTCCTGGGTTTGATTCCAGCCTCTGGCGACTCTGTGTTGGAGTTGGCATGTTCTCCCCAGTGTCTGTGAGGATTTCCTTCGGGTGTTCCAGTTTGCTCCCACAGTCCAAAGATGTGTAGGTTAGTTGGATGAACCATGTTAAATTTCCCATAGTGTCCAGATGCAGTAGATGAGGTTTTGGGATGTGCGGAGAAATCGCTGCCTGATGTGAAAAGATCCTTTTCGTGTCTTGGACAGAGGTCAGAGGGAGGTGTGGCCGCATGTTTTACATCTCCCGTGGCGGCAAGGGAGGGTCAAGGGTGTGGAGCATGGGTTGGTGGGAGGGGGTGGGCCTAACAAGGGTGTTGCCGAGGGAATGGTCTCCGTGGAACGCAGATAGGGATGGAGAGGGAAATATGTCTGTGGTGGTGGGATCCGACTTTAGGTAGCAGAAATAACAGAGGTTAATGCACTGTATCTGGAGATTAGTGGGGTGGAAGGTGAAGACTGCAAGGTTATAATCTTATTGTGGTTGAAGTGGTGGGATAAAGGTGGAGGTGTGGGAAGTGGAGGGTATACATTGGAGGACATTGTTGATCAAGTGAGAGGGAAATTGTGGTCCTTGAAGTAGGAGGCCTTTCTGGGATGTCCTGGGGTGGAATTGCTCCTCCTGGGAGCAGATATTGCAGAGGCAGAGGAATTGGGAGCACAGGATCACACTTTTGTACTTGAGGGAAATCAGGAGAGCAAAAAGAAGACATGAAATAGCTTCAGGCACTGGTTTAAGTAGAATCCAAAGAGATTAAACAAATATATCACAGACAAAAGTTTAACTGGACCAGAGAATAGGACCCCTTAAAGATCAACAAGGCTGTCTATGAAACCACAGGGAATGGGAAAGATATGCAAATATTTCATATCATTTTTTACTGGAGAAGGATATAGAAACTCGAGAGTATGGAGAAATAAACAGAGATACCTTGAAAAGTGTCTATGTTACAGAGGAGGTGGTACTGGATGTCTTAAATGGCATCAAGGTTGATAAAGTCCTGGGACCTGATCAGGTGTATCCCAGAACTTTCTGGAAATCTAGAAGTGATTGTTGGGCCTCTCCTGAGATATTTGTATCGTTGATAGCGACAAGTGAGGTGCCATTATTTTTAAAAGGTGGTAAAGAGAGGCCATGGAACAAGAGAACAGCGAGCCTGAAGTCTGTGGCAGGCAAGCTGTTGGAAGGGATTCTGAGGGACAGGATATCCATCTATTAGGAAATGTAAGGAATGATTAGGGAGAGTCAATGTGGCTTTGTCCATGCACAATTGTGTCTCACTAACTTAACTGAATGTTTTGAAGTGACAAAGAAAATTGATTATGCCAGGCGGTGAATGTTGTTTATGTGGACATTGAACAAGGTTCCACAAAGCAGACTGGTTAGCAGGGTTAGATAACATGGAATGCAGGGAGAGCAAGCCATTTGGATACAAAACTGCCTTGAAGGTAGGAGACAGAGGGTGGTGATGGAGGGTTGCTTTGCGGACTGGAGGCCTGTGAGCAGCAGTGTGCTACAAGGATCGATATTGGGTCCTTAAATAATTGACTTGGATGTGAATGTGTAAGGTATGGTCAGTAGGTTTACAGAAGGCACCAAAATTGGAGGTGTAGTGGACAGTGAAGAAGGTTAGTTCAGAATGCAACAGGATCTTTATCAGATGGGCCAATGACGCAAGGAATGGCAGATGGAGTTCAATTTAGACAAATGTGAGCTGTTGGATTTCGGAAAGGCAAGTCAGGGCAGGACCTGTACACTTAATGGTAAAGTCCTGGGGAGTGTTGCTGAATAAAGAGACCTTGGAGTCCAGGTTCATAGTTCCTTGGAAGTCGAGTCACGGGTAGGCGGGGTAGTGAATGCAGTGTTTGGTACACTCCCCGTTATTGGTCAATGCATTGAATGCAGCTGTTGTGACGTCATATTGTGGTTGTACAGGACATTGATTAATGCTCTTCTGGGATTCTGTTTTCAGTTCCAATCTCCCTGTTCTCGGAATGATGTTGTGAAACTTCAAAGGTTTCAGAAAAGGTTTGCAAGGACTTTGCCAGGGTTGGACGGGTTGAGCTATTGGGAAATGCTGAATAGGCTGGGACTATTTTCCCTGGAGAGTTAGAGACTGAGAGGTGACCTTATAAATGTTTATAAAATCATGATGGACCTGGATAAGGTGAGCAGTCAGGGACTTTTTCCTGGGTTCTGTGGGTTCAGAACTAGAGGACACAGGCTTAAGATGAGAGGGAAAAGATTTAAAAGGGATCATTTTTCTCAATGAACAGAGTTATCAGAATCTGGAACATTCCACCTGAAAAAGGTGCTAGGATTTGAGTCCATAAGGAGTTTACAGGTTAACATTATGAATTGGGTGATTGGGACTAAATCTGACAGTTCCTACAAAGAAATGAAGTGCAATTTGGATCATTCTGTGCTCCCTCTCAGGCCAAAAAAGACCCTGAGCTCCCGGTTGCCTGCCCCTTTAACACGCGAGCGTGTTCCCTGGCCAACATCTGTCTCATGCTTAGGTGCAGTGTTCCAGTGAAGCTTGATGCAAGCTGGCAGAACACTCCAGAACATACCAAATGGACCATATTTCAAGGACTGCAATTTCCGCTCTCATGTGGTCAACCCCAATGCCCTCCAGTGTATCTCCTCCACTTGCGACACCACTGCCCTTGAACCCCACCCCTCCAACCCTTAACTCACACACATTGTTATCACATTGCCTGCCATTACACACTACCCACGATTAACCACTAATTGTCTCCGTTGACAGCTATCCCCCACCTACATCACTCAACGATTGGAGCTGCCAAGGACACAAACCTCTGGAATATCCTCCCTAACCCCCTCTGTCCTCCTTTAAGATTGTTGGGCCTCTCCTGAGATATTTGTATCATTGATAGCGACAGGTGAGGTGCCATTATTTTAAAAAAGGTGGTAAGGAGAGGCCATGGAACAAGAGAACAGTGAGCCTGAAGTCAGTGGCAGGCAGGTTGTTGAAAGGGATTCTAAAGGACAGGATATATGTGTATTTGGAAATGATGAGGGAGAGTTAAAGTGGCTTTGTTTGTGCAAAATCGTGTCTCACTAACTTGAGTTTATTTTTTTTTTCTTGAAGGTGTGAGAAAGATGATTGATGATGGCAGCCTGTGGACGTTGTCTCCATGGGCATTGAACAAGGTTCCACAAAGCAGACTGGTTAGCAAGGTTAGATAACATGGAATGCTGGGAGAACGAGCTATTTGGATACAAAACTGGCTTGAAGGTAGGAGACAGAGAGTGGTGATGTAGGGTTGTTTTGTGGACTGGAGGCCTGTGAGCAGCAGTGTGCTGCAGCAATGGATATTGGGGCCTTCAATAAATGACTTGGATGTGAATATATGAGATATGGTCAGAAGGCACTAAAATTGGAGGGGTAGTGGGCAGTATAGAAAGTTAGTTCAGAATACAACAGGATCTTGATCAGATGGGCCATTGGAACGAAAAATGGCAGACTGAGTTCAATTTAGATATATGTGAGCTGTTGTATTTTGGAAAGGCAAATCAGGACAGGACTTATGCACTTAATGGTAAAGTCCTGGGGAGTGTTGCTGAACAAAGAGACCTTGGAGTTCAGGTTCATTGTTCCTTGAAAGTAGAGTCGCAGGTCGGCAGACTAGTGAAGGTGGGGTTTGGTATGCTTATATTTATTAGTCAATGCATTGTATACGGAAGCTGGGACGTCATATTGTGGCTTCACAGGACATTGATTAAGCCATTTCAGGAATTCTGCTTTCAGTTCGAATATCCCTGTTCTGGGAAGGATGTTATGAAATTTGAAAGGAGTCAGACAAGATTTGCAAAAACATTGCCAGGGTTGAAGGATTTGGGCTACAGGGAGAGACTGGGGCTATTTTCCCTGAAGAGTCAAAGACAGAGGTGACTTTATGGAGATTTATAAATCATGAGGGGCATGGATACGGTGAACAGCCGGGGTCTTTCCCCCCCCCCCCCAGGTGAGGTGGGTCCAAAACAAGAGCACATGGGCTTAAGTTGAGAGGGCAAAGATTTAAAAGGGATCTAAGGGGCAACGTTTTCAAGCTGAGTGTGGTGTGTGTGTGGAATGAGCTGCCAGATGAAGTAGTGGAGGCTGATACAATTACAACATTTGAAAGGCTTCCATGAATGGGATGGGTTTTGAGGGATAGGGCCCAATAGCTGGCAAATGGGACTCCAGTAGTTTAGGATTCCGAGTCGGCATGAACGAATTGGACCGAAGGTCTGTTTCTGTGCTGTCCATCTCTATGACACTAATAAATTAAGATGTGTTCCTCTTTTGTGGAGAGCTAGCAGAAGCACAGATAATTGTCCTTGGAGCTGAGACGGTTAAGCAGTGATTTTGACCAGGTGCAGATTTGTTTCCAAACAATTAATTTGCAGAGAGAGAGGAATTGTTAGCACGATCACAATTTTTCGTAACTACTTTCAGGTAACTGGCAAATAATGCAGAGTGAAAATGGGAACATTATTTCATTCAGTAAGTTCTGCGCACCTGGAATAGGCTGAACAGCAGCTGGACACAGATTCAGCAGGTGTTCTCAAACAGATTTATAATTTTACTTTTTAAGGAAGGACTTAGTGGGCTTTGGGCAAGTGAGAGGGGAGTTGGGACAGATTTGCAGCATCTCCAGCGGGAGAGAGTACAGCCTCAATTGGCTGAATAGCCCCCAGCCCCTGTGCTCTGTGATACTGCCCCATTCACTGTGAATGATGAACCTCATCACAGGGTAGAGAGAGAGAGGATCCCACCACTCACCTCACAATGGGACCCGGCTGATTGATCTCAAACAAGTATACTGTTTCGGAAAGTGTCGGAGGTCACACTCTCAGGGGCATATCGCACTGACAAGCAAGGTACTGGTACAGAGACTGGCTCCAATGTAATGTGAGGTATATGAGGTTCCTGGTGATCGATGGTGATAGGAGATTCTCTGGTATAGGGCACAGACTGCCGTTTCTGCAGCTGACAGTGAGACATCAGAATGGGTGGTACCTCCCTGGTGCCAGGGACAAGGATGTCTCGGAGAGGGAGCAGAGTATTCTCAAAAGGGAGTATGATCAGTGGGAGCTCATTATACATTAGTACCAATGATATCGGAAGAGGAAAGGATGAGGGTCTGACGAGAGAATATAGCAAATTATCCTGGAGGATAAAAAGTAGGTCTTCGTGGGTAGTAATATCTGGATTACTCTTTGTGCCGCATGCTAGTGAGAGTAGGAACAGCAGGATAGAGCAGATGAATGTGTGGCTAAGGATCTGGTGCAGGGGAGAAGGATTGCCATGTTTGGATCATTGGAATCTCTGCTGGGGTAGAATTGACGTGCATAAGAAGGATGGATTGTACCTGAATTGGAAGGTGTCTAATATCCAGGCAGGGAGATTGGCTAGTGCTACTCAGGAGGCATTAAACCAGTGAGGGAGTGGGGGGTAAACCTAAAGAGATAGTGAGAGAAGAGGTATGTCTGAGGCTGGTACAGTTGAGAAGTTAGACAGTCAAGGCAGGCAAGGGCAAGGCACAGAACGAGGTGGGACAGAGCAGTTTCACTGCATTTATTTCAGTGCAAGAGGCCCGTCAGGGAAGGCAGATGAGCTGAGGGTATGGTTTTGAACATGGGACTGGGACATCATGGATATTACAGAAACGTGGCTCAGTGATGGATAGGATTGGCAGCTTAATGTTCTAGGGTGCAATGGGAAGGATAGAAAGGGGGACGAGAGGAGGCAGAATGGCGTTTTGGATTAGGGATACCTTTATGGTTGTGCTCAGGGAGGATATTGGGAGTATTTCCAGTGAAGTTACTTGGATAGAATTGGGAAATAAGAAAGGGATGATCACCTTGTTGTGGTTGTCTGCTTGGGTTTCGTCTGGTTGCTCTGGTTTCCTCCCACAGTCCAAAGATGTGTAGGATGGGTGGGTTATCCAGGCTGAATTGCCCATAGTGTTCAGGGATGTGCTGGCCAGGTGGATTGCTCATTGGAATTGCAACGTTATAGGGGTAGGGTAGAAGGCTCTGATGTTCAGTGTGGATGTGATGGGCTGAATGGCCCGCTTCCACGCTGTCTGGATTCTCTGATAATTCTACTAGCTTTAAAATAGTTACAGAAAATAATAGACCAGATCTAATAGGTAGCCTTCTAAATTGGACAATTTCGATGGCACAAGGTAAGAACTTGCAAAATTTGTTTGCGGGAGGTTATTTCCAGGGAAAGGGATGGCTGGACAAAAGAGTAACCAGGCAGAGAATAGCAACCCTCAAAAATCAGTAAGGCTGTCTATGGAACCGCAGGCGGTGGGAGAGATTCTGTAAGTATTTCACATCAGTTTTTACTGAAAAATGATATGGAAGCTCGAGAGTTTGGAGAAATAAATAGTGATAATTTGGCAATTGTTCATATTACAGTGGAGGAGCTACTGGATGTCTTAAAAAGCAGAAAGGTGGATAAATCCCAGGAATCTGAGCAGGTGTATCCCAGAACGTTGTGGGAAGCCAGGGAAGTGATTGCTGGGCCCCTCGCTGAGATATTTGTATCATCAATTGCCACAGACAAGGTGCTGAAAGATGGGTGCCATTATTTGAGAAAGTTAAAAATCACACACCAGGTTATAGTCAAACAGGTTTATTTGGAAGTGTGCTTCCAATTAAACCGTTTGGACTATAACCTGGTGTTGTGTGATTTCTAACTTTGTACACCCCAGTCCAATACCGGCATCTCCAAATCATTATTTGAGAAAGGTAGTAAGGAAAAGCCAGGGAACTATAGACCGGTGAGCCTGAAGTCAGTGGCAGGCAAGTTGTTGGAAGTGATTCTCAGGGACAGGATTTACATGTCATTGGAAAGGCAAGAAAAGATTAGGGATAGTCAGCATGGCTTTGTGCATGGAAGTCATTAACTTGGACTTGAGAAAGACACAAGGTTCCACAGAACAGGCTGGTTAGCAAGTTCAACACCATAGAATACAGGCGGAACTAGCTATTTGGATACAAAATTGTTTGGAAGATCAAAAAGTCATAGATGTACAACACAGAAGCAGAGACCCTTCGGTCCAACCAGTACATGCTGACCAGATATCCCAACGCAATGTAGTCCCACCTGCCTGCACCCGGCCCTTATCCTTCCTATTCATATACCCAATAAGATGCCTTATAAATGTTGCATTCGTCCAACCTCCACCACTTCCTCTGGCAACTCATTCCATACACGTACCACCCTCTGTGAAAACGTTGCCCCACAAGTCTCTTTAAAGTCTTTCCCCTCTCACCCTAAACCTATGCCCTCTAGTGCTGGGCATAGGTTTAGGGTGAGAGGGGAAAGACTTCCACCATCCCAGGGAAGAGACTTTGTCTATTTATCCTATCCATGCCCCTCATGATTTTATATACCTCTATAAGCTCACCTCTCAGCTTCCGATGCTCCAGGGAAAATAGCCCCAGTCTATTCAAAATCTATTCAACCCCCAGCTGAGCTCAAATCCTCCAATCCTGGTAACTTTCTTGTAAATCTTTTCTGAACCCTTTCAAGTTTCACAACATCCTTCCGATAGGAAGGAGACCAGATTTGTACGCAATATTCCAATAGTGGCCTCACCAATGCCCTGTACAGCCACAACATGACCTCCCAACTCCTGTACTTAATGTTCTAACCATATGCCGCCTTCACTATCCTATCTACCTGTGGCTACACTTTCAAGGAGCTATGAACCTGCACTCCAAGGTCTCTTTGTTCAGTAACACTCCTCAGGACCTTACCATTAAGTGTATAAGTTCTGCTAAGATTTGATTTCCCCAAATGCCACTCCTCAGCCCATTCACTCATCTGATCAAGATCCCGTTGTACTCTGAGGTAATTGTTTTCACTGTCCACTACACCTCCAACTTTGGTGTCATCTCACTAACTATGCCTGCTATGTTCACATCCAAGTCATTCATATAAATGACGAAAAGTAGTGGATCCAGCACCGACCCTTGTGGCACTCCACTGGTCACAGGCCTCCAGTCTGAAAAACAACCCTCCTCCACCACCCTCTGTCTTCTACCTTTGAGCCAGTTCTGGATCCCAATTGGCTAGTTCTCCCTGTATCCCATGAGCTCTAACCTTGCTGAGCAGTCAGTGTCTTGGTGGAGGGTGCTTTTAGGACTGGAAACCTGTGGTGAGCAAAATGCTGTCAGGCTGGGTGCTGGGTCCATTGCTTTTTGTCATTTATATCAATGATTTCCATGTGAATATAGGAGCTATGGTTAGTAGGTTTACAGTAGACACCAAAATTTGAGGTGCAGTGGACGGTAAAGTTACCTCAGAGTACAATGAGACTCCGATCAAATGGGCTGAGGAGTGGCAGATGAAGTTTAATTTTGATAAATGTGAGGTTCTGCATTTTGGAAAAGCAAATCAGGGCCGGACTTCTACACTTAATGGGAAGGTCCTGGGTAGTGTTGCTGAACGAAGAGATCTTGGAATGCAGGTTCATAGTTCCTTGAAAGTGGAATCATAGATAGGCAGGGTAGTGAAGAAGGTGTTTAGTATTCTTGCCTTTATCGGTCAGTGCATTGAGTACAGGAGTTGTGACATCATTTTGCGGCTGTACAGGACATTGATTCAGTCATTTCTGGAATTCTGCTTTCAGTCCTGGTCTCCCCACTATCGAAATGAAATTGTGAAACTTGAAAGGATTCAGAAAAGTTGTGCAAAGATGTTTCCAGGGTTGAGGGATTGAGCTATAGGGAGAGGCTGAATAGACTGAAGCTGTTTTCACTGGAGAATCGGATGCTGAGGGGTGACCATAGAGGTTGATAAAATCGTGAGGGGCATGGATAAGGTAAACAGCTAGGGTCTTATTCCTGTTTAGGTGAGTCCAAAACTAGAAAGCACAGGCGTGAGGGAAAAGATTGAAAAGGGATATTAGGGGCAAAGTTTCAAGCTGAACATGATACGTGTATAGAATAAGCTGCCAGAGAAAGTGTGGACGCTGGTATAGTTACAACATTTAAAACGCATCTCATTGGATATGTGATTGGGAAAGGTTTAGAAGGCTATGGGCCAAGTGCTGGCACGTGGGACGAGATTAATTTAGGATATCTGGTCGGCATGGACAATTTGGACAAAAGGGTTTGTTTCTGTGTTGTACATCTCTACGACACTAATAAATTAAAATTAAGATAGGTTTCTCTTTTATGGAGAGTTAGCAGAAGGTCAGACAATTCTCCTTGGAGCTGAGAAGGTTAAGCAGTGATTTCGACCAGGAGTTGATTTGTTTCCAGGATATTTCATTTATAGAGAGACAGAGTGAGAAATTTTTAACGTCACAATTTTTAGTAACTACTTTCAGGTAACTGGCAAATTATGCAGGTTAAAAATGTGAAGATTATTTTACTCACTAAGTTCTGAGCATCTGGAACAGTTTGAAAGACAGCTGAATGCAGATTCAGTAGCTATTGTCAAAACAAATTTGAAATTTAACTTTTTAAGGAAGGATTTGGAAGGCTATGTCCAAATGGGAGTTGAGTTGGAACTGACTGGTACCATCTCCAGAGGGAGAGAGTACAGCCCCAATGGGCTGAATAGCTCCCAGCCCCTGTGCTCTGTGATACTGCCTCATTCACTGTGAATGATGAAGCTCATCACAGGACAGAACTGTAGAGATGTACAGCATGAAAATACACCCTTTGGTTAAACTGGTCCATGCTGACCAGATATCCCAACCTAATCTAAGTTCCATTTCCCAACACTTGGCTCATATCACTCTGCACCTTTCCTATTCATATACCCATCCAGATGCCAAATGGTATAATTGTACCAACATCCTCCACTTCCCGACAGAAGATTCCATACATGCACCAACCTCGGTGGGAAAAAAAATTGCCCCTCTGATCCATTTTAAATTCTTCCCCTCTCATGTTAAACCTATGCTCTCTCATTCTGGACTCACCCACCCCAGGGAAACAACCTTGTCTATTTATCCTACCCATGCCCCTCATGATTTTATAAACCTCTATGAGGTCACCCCTCACCCTCTGATGCACCTGGAGGATCCCACCACTCAGGTCACAATGGGGCCTGGCTGATTGACACAGCTTCAGACCAATCGGAGAGTTGGCATGATCCTCCAGCCAATGGGAGTGAATGAGGGGTGGGTCCAGCAGGCCAACACATGACCATCAGCTTTGCAGGCGCAGTGTCACTGTGAGGGAGGACTCGGTGAGTGTGAAGGGAGTGGGAGAGAATGCAGAGACAGGGAGAGAGATGGAGTTAGTGTGGACTGGGAGGGTTGATAAACACTGTTTCAGTCTGCTTGAACTGAATTAGATTCTCCGGGTAAATTGAAAGAACTGTGGATGCTGAAAATCACACACAACAACTGAAAGTACTGGAAAAGCTCAGCAGATCTGGCAGCATCTGTGAAGTGAAATCGGTTCGCATTTTGGATTCGGTGACATCCTCAGGAACTGATGCTACTGAGAAAAAAATGTTGGTTTTTATGCAGAAGGTAGGGGTTAAGGAGTAAATGATAGGGGGGGATAGAGTCCAAAGAGAGAGATAGGAGCAGTTGGACAAAGGAGTGGATAACGATCTGAGGGGGAGGGTGAATAGCTGTTTATGGGGACTGTTAGTGGCTAACCATAGGTAGTGTGTAATGCCAGGCTATGTAATAAAAAGGCCTGGTGTGTGGGGTAAGGGGCAAAGACACTAGGACGTGGGAGAGTTCAGGACCTAAAATTATTGAATTTGATGTTGAAGCCAGAGGATTGTAGGGTCCCCGACTGGGAGATGAGGCGTTGTTCTTCCAGCTTGTGTTAGTGTGGCGCTGGAAAAGCACAGCAGGTCAGGCAGCATCCAAGGAGCAGGAGAATTGACATATTGGGCATGTAAGCACTTCATCAGAAATGTGGGAGGTGGGGGAAGAGGGCTGTGAGATAAATAGGGAGGGGTGTTTGGGGTTGGGGGGAAGGGAGCTACGAAGAGACTAGGTAGATGTAGATGGGGTAGTGGTGAGAGGGTGGAATGGATAATTGGGAAGGAAGGTGGACAGGTGGGACAGTTCAGGAGGCCAGTGCCGAGTTGGAGGGTTGAGTCTGTGATGAGGTGGGGGAGAGGAGATGAGGAAACCTTGATGCGTGTGGTTGAAAGGTTCCAAGGTGGAAGATGAGGTGTTCTTCCTCCAGGCGTGGGGTGGCTTGGATTTGGGGGTGGAGGACACCCAGGACTTGCATGTCCTTGGCAGCGTGGGGGCGGAGGGGATGTAGCTGAAGTGGTCGGCCACAAGGTGGTGGGGTTGGTTGGTGCATGTGCCCCAGAAATATTCCCTGAAATATTCCACAAGTTGGCGTCCTGACTCCCCAGTGTAGAGGAGTCCACATTGAGAGCAAAGGACACAATAGTTGAGGTGTTTGGGTGGGCAGGGAAATTTCTGCTGGATGTGGGAGGATCCTTTGGTGCCTTGGATGGAGGTGTGGGCACAGGTTTTACACTACTTGCAGTGGCAAGCGAAGGTGCTGGGAGTGGAGGATGGGTTGGTGGGGAGCTTGGACCTAATGAGGAAGTCACAGAGGGAATGGTCTCTGTGGAATGCTGAAAGGGGAGGGGAGGGAAATATATCTCTGGTGGGGTCTGATTGTAGGTGGTGGAAATCGCAGAGGATGATGTGTTGTATCTGGGTGGAAGGTGAGGAGTGGGGGGATCCCATCCTTGTTGGGGTTGGAAGGGTGGGGTTCAAGGGCAGTGGTGTGGGAAGGGGAGGAGATACACTGGAGGGCATTGTTGACCACATGGGAGGGGAAATTGCAGTCCTTGAAATAGGAGACCATTTGGTATGTTCTGGAGTGTTCTGCCAGCTTGTATCAAGCTTCACTGGAACACCGCAGTAAGCATGAGACAGGGATGTTGGACAGGGAACAGTCTTGTGTGTTAAAGTGACAGGCAACTTGAAGCTCCGGGACCTTTTTGCAGCCACAATGTAACTCATCAGTCACCATTTCCACCACCACCACTCAGATGCTACCAGGTTCCTGTCTCCTCCACTAACAGCTTTCCACCCTCCCACCAGATCGTTATTCACTCCTTTGTCTTTCCAAATGTTCCTGTCTCTCTTTGCACTCTGTCCCCACCTATTATTTACTCTTTAACCCCTATCTCCTGTAGTCCAAAGATGTGCAGGTTAGGAGAATTGGCCCAGCTAAATTTCCCGTAGTGTTCAGGGATGTGCATTAGTCCGGGGAAATGGAGAGTAATAGGGAGGGGAATGGATCTGGGTGGGATGAACTTCAGAGGGTGGGTGTGGAATTGTTGGGCCGAAGAGCCCGTTTCCACGCTATAGGGATTCTACTTTTCCCAGCTGTCTTCGGTTCTGCTGAAGGGTCACAGAACCCGTGATGACCCTTGGTGTGTGCAGGAGGCGGAAAGGGGAGAGTGGCAGCAGAAACCAGATGAGATGTATCAGTGTAGACTGGGAGGGTTTAGTCATACTCTGTGCAGGTCGTTAATCTGAATTAGAAACTCTTGGTCCCACATTTGCAGCAAAGGGGAAAACAGCTGTGGGCCTCAGGCAGTGAGCGGTCCTGGGTTATGGCCGCCATCTTTATTTGGGGCAAGGTACAGCAAGGCGCATGCAGATGTCCTCTTTTGGGGGGGGGGGGGCGGGGTGATTTCAAGAGGAGTGTTTACACATCAAACACATACCAAGAGAAGTGTTCGCCTTCACTATTCACCTTGCACTGATTGTGAGCTTTGTTTTGCGAATTCATTTTCTAGGATATTAATTGAGAATAATTGAGACTGGGATCTCAAAAACAAGTTTCTACAGTCAGCGGATCTGAATATCATTGGCATTTAACTGTGGAACGAGAAAGGTTTGTTCATTCTGGGAAAATGTCACCAATAGTTTTGTCAAGCAAAAAGCAGAAAGATGTTCAAGTTCATGGTCAGAGCACCCTTTGGGTATGTGTTCAATTCTTGGCCCTGCAGCTGTGGAAGGAGGTATTGGCCTGAGAGCGAGCATAGATTTATCCAAATGCCAGATTTAGTCCCAGTCACCCACTTCATGATGTTAACCTGTAAACTCCCAACTTCCAATTCCCTGCAAGCTTCTCATAGAATTTCCTTGTGGACTCAAATTCCAACACCATTTCAGGTGGAACGTTCCAGATTCTGACAACTGTCTGTTCATCCAGAAACTGCTGAAGTCCATGTTGACTCTGTGGTTACAAAGGGCTGAATTGAAAGATGAGATGCTGTTCCTGAGCTCCCATTGAGATGCATTAGAACAGTACAGGAGGCTGAGGGCGGTGTAGGTGTGAGCAGACATTGAAAACGACAGGGCTGCACTGTGAGGGCTGCTTGGCTCAATGAGAGTGTTTTGGAGTTGGGTGTAAACAGAGTGAGGTGAGACTGGGAGAAGGTGAAGCTGAAACTCAAGTTTAGTTCAGGCCATTCAGTAATTCACGTGGTCCCAATGGGAACAGCCAATTTCTCAGTGATACCTGCTGAGTATTTAAGTTTTTAAAGTATGACATATCTGCTGAAGTGAAGATTTTTTTTTATTATAATGTACATGTTTGAAGTGAAGGAAGGTTGCTCACGCGTTTAAATTTTCTTAATGGGAGTAACGAGATGAATGTAGAGAGATGTTGTGATAGGGCACCTCAGACCCGTGGTGTGGTCCTCTTGTACAATGTGGGAAATAAGGGACGCTTCCTGTGTGCCTGACGTCTATGTGTGCTGCAAGTGTGTCCATCTGCAGTTACTGGGAAACTGCTTTTCAGACCTGGAGCTGTGAGTGGACTCACTGTGGAGCGTCTGAGAATGTTATGGACAGCATGTTTAGTGAGTTAGTCACACTGCAGGTGAGGGCTACACAGGCAGAAAGGGAATGGGTGACCATCAGATCAAGGAAAAGGCTCAGGAAGGGGGTGCAGAGGTCCCCAGTGGTCATCCCCTTCTCATACAGATACTGTATCCCGCTTGGGATTCTGTAAGGGCAGGAATGGGTGGGGTAGCTTCTCGGGAAATCAGCACCAGCTAGGGTCATGCCACCACAGAGAGCTCCGCTGCACAGAGCGGGAGGAAAGAGAGGAAACACGGCTATAGTGACAGGGGATTCAATGCTCAGGGTTAGGGCAGGCACTGCTGTAACCACAGACATGAATCCAGGATGGTATGTTACCTCCATAAAGCTAGGATCCGCTATATCATGGGGAGGCTGCAGGACTTTCTGGAGCTGGAGTTAAACAGCCCATGGTGGTGGAACACACAGATACCAACAACATCGCTAAACAGAGGGATGAGGGCCTGAAAGCTAGATATAGGGAGAGCAGAGATGCATTAAAATGTAGCTCCTGAAATGTAATAATGTCAGACTTACTCCCAGTGCCATGTGCTAGTGAGAGCAGGAATAAGAGGGTAGATCAGCTGGATGTGTGGCTGGGGAAATGGTGTACCAGAGAAAGGTTTAGATTCTTCAGGCACTGGGACTGTTTCTGGGTGGGTCCTATACCAGCCTGACCGGTTATCCCTGGGCAGAGCTGAGACAAATCTGATGGGGGCTTTTGCAGTTCCATTGGTGAGGTTTTACCTAGTCTGGCAGGGGGTTGGGAAATCAAGTGTCGGCTTAGATGGGTACGATTCAGGTCAGGGAATGGGAGGTAGAATATTAGCGATGTAGTCAGCAGCTCAGAAAGCCAAAGAAAAGGAGGATTAAACGAGGATTGAGTCCCTCTTCAGCCATCAGTCCTGCCATCTCAGAAATGTGAGTCAACAAAATATGGAGCTGTATACATGTCTATGACTCTGTGCTTCAGCAAAATGGTGGAAATCTGCAATAAGAAAATAAATTGCTGGAGATCCTCAGCAAGTCTGTCAGCATCTGAAATGGTGACAGATGCAGGAAACATTGCAGCCTTGAAGAAGTGTTTAGATGATCACACCAAGATGTTACATGGAGTGCCAGAACGTGGGACTAGAATAAATAGGCGTTTGATGACCAGCATGGATACGATGGGGCAGGAAAATTGATGTTTCGGGTCAGGACTATTCATTCGGACTGACAAACTGTCCTGACCCAAAACATCAACTTTCCTGCCCCTCTGATGCTGCCTGACCTGCTGCACTTCCCCAGATCAACATTGTATAAACTCTGACTTCCAGCATCTGCAGCCCTTAACTATCTACACATCTCAGGACTCAGGCTGGTGACCCTCCTTTACTCAATCTCAATAACCAGGATAGCTCCCCTTGGGAAAGAGGAACAAAGGTACACACAGTACTCCAGGTGTGGTCTCACCAAGGCCCTTCCAGAAAGGGATCCCTGCTCCTGTACTTGAATCCTCTCACTAGGAAGGTCACACATCATTTACATTCTCCACTGCTTCCCACTCCTGCCTGCTTCTGAAAAGAGGGAATCTTAGAGAAACACGGAATAAAATGGGGTCAGAATCTCTGGTCTTAAACTGTTTAACACAATGCCCCCATCTTCTCCATATTGGTCATCAAGCGCACGTGCCTGGTGTCATCATCCAAACACTTCTTCAAGGCTGCAATGTTTCCTGCATCTGTCACCATTTCAGATGCTGCCAGACCTGCTGAGGATCTCCAGCACTTTTTGTTTTCTCTGTTGTATAGTATTGAAAGGGGGGATTTGTAGTTGAGAAATTCACAGTGAATTTCATGTTCAGTTTTGATAGTTACAGGATCCGTGCCGATCTGGATATCATTGGCCTTTTCGTCTGGATGGAAAGGTGTGCATTCTGCCCGTGAACGAATATTTCAAATGTCAGTGTGACTGGAAAAAGTACTTAGACAGCGAAGTCCATGTTAGCGTGGGGACTGTGGAGAGAGATTTCATTTGGTTTTTGAAAGTTTAAAAAATCATGGCACATTTCCCAGGAACAGTTAAGCCCCAGATTGGTTTTGTATGAGGGCAATTTACCATGAAACCAGAAAGACAAAAGGATTCCTGCATCATGGAAAAAGCTGTGAAAATGGAATTGTTGTAACGGAGTGAATTATCGATCATGGATTGTAATCCATTGGTGTTGTCACGTCGGTTCCAGCACCGTGGGGAAACACTGGAAATGTGATGGATGCAGTGTAGGTTTCAGTTATTCAACTGGAAAAGTGCAGAAGAAATTTACAAGGATGATGCCAGGTCTCAGGGGTCTGAGTTATAGGGAGAGGTTAGACAAGTGAGGGCTTTTTTGTTTATAGTTGAAACTTTATTGCTGGAACAGCACAGCAGGTCAGGCAGCATCCAGGGAACAGGAGATTCGACGTTTCGGGCACAGGCCCTTCTTCCTGAAGAAGGGCCTGTGCCCGAAACGTCGAATCTCCTGTTCCCTGGATGCTGCCTAACCTGCTGTGCTGTTCCAGCAATAAAGTTTCAACTTTGATCTCCAGCATCTGCAGACCTCACTTTCTCCTTTTTTGTTTATAGCAGAGGAAACTGAGGGGGAATATATTAAAGAAGTGTATAAGATCATGAGAGGTCTGGGTAATATGAATGCACTCAGTCTTTTTCCCAGGGAACTAAGGACTGGAGGGTATCAGTTTAAGGTTAGAGGAGAAAGACTAAAAGGGAACCTGAGGGGCAACTGTTCTCCACAGAGGGTGGTATGTATATGGACTGAGCTGCCAGTGGAAGTGGTTGAGGCGGGTCTGTTAACAACATCTAAAGGGCATTTGGACAAATACATGGATAGGAAAGTTTCAGAAGCAGATGAGCCAAGTGCATGGTAATGGGGTTAGCATGGATGGACATTCTGATCGGCATGGGCCAGTTTAGGCCAAAGGGCCTGTCTCTGCTGTAGGATTCTATGATTAAGTCCATTTGCTATTTCTCCCCCTAACTCTGTTGGTATCTTGGGATGTATTCCATCAGGGCAAAGAGACTTGTCTACCTTTAGCTCCATTAGCTTGCCCAGCTCTAACTCTTTCATGATAACTGTTGTTTCTAGGTCCTCACCTTCCTCAGTCTCCTTATCAATTACTGGCATGGTCTTCATATCCTCCACTGAAGACTGACTGCTGTGTACCCATATTCCTGAACCCTGCTGGATAGGAATAGCTAGGCACAGAACTCTGAGAGCTCTTCTTTGAGTCTTTATTGATGAGACATGGCAGTTACCTGGATAGTGTACATGCAGAACACCTCCCGGCAGCATCAGGTAACTCCCCGCCTGTCCGATGTGCCGCTCCCATTCTTATACCTTTGTGGTTTGGGACTTTGAATAGAAACTGTCTCTCAGTATTATCTCCATGGCAACGGCAGTTTGAAAGTCTAGTTCAGTTCAACATTTTGTGGTTAAACCACACACCCCTCCCCCCACGCCCCTTTGGCTGCCTCAAGTGCCTGACAGGTGCTTCAGTTTCAGTGGGGCTGTCTATCAGGATTCTGATGTGGAGGAGCCAGTGGTGGGTTGGACAAAGTTTAAAAACCACAGAACACCAGGTTATAGTCCAACAGGTTTATTTGGAAGTACAAGCTTTTGGAGTGTGCTGTGATTTGTAACTTGATCAGGATTATCTCTATGGTAACAGTTAAGTGCTTCAACAATTACAGAGGCCATATGTTCCCCACACAATAGGTTCCCCTCTAACAGTGTAAACTGCTATTCTGGCCCAGGGGATAGCTACTCATCACTTTTCTCCCCCAATCCCATCTCGCTTTCTGTTGATCTTTAAAGTTTTTCTAATCTCCTTGGTCTTTGGCAATTTGTATGCATTCTATTTCAGTTTGATAGACTCTCTTATTTCCTAAGCCACCCATGGCAGATTATTCCTTTTCCTACAGTCCTTCCTTTTCCCTGATATATACTTTTGCTGAGCACTTCAAAAAGTTGCTTTGATATTCCCCCACTGTCCGTCAACTTTCCCACCATAAAGTCTTTGTTTCCAGTCTACATTAGCCAACTCCTGCCTCATCCTATTGTAGTCTCCTTTTGTTTAACCACTTGGGAGTGGATCTAATCTTCCACTTTCCATCTGTGTTCGAAGTTCAGCCAGACTTATCAGAAGTCTTTTATCAGATTACGAGGTGAGGCGATGTTTCCTGGGTGTTTTGGTTTTCATTGTCAGTGACCTTGGCTTTGTAATAAAGTACAGAATAGATATTCACAACAGCGTACACTGGACGCTGCGAATGTACGACGCAATCTAAAACCATAAATCACTGTCTCCCCTCAGTTTAAAATTGCAAAATCATTATCTCCTACATACGTCCTCACTATCTAAGCTTGGAATGCTAATCCACCTGACTATCTGTCATTTTCTGAAAATCTCCTTTGGTGAATGTGGTGAGTTTTGGATTCAGCATTCCAGTTATTACCGTAAGAAGGTGAGCACTGGGCACAGGAGAACCAGCCCCACTATTTAATATGGTGATGATTGAGCTCACATCGGTCTCAGCAGGATTTTCCCACCTGCTCTCTCTCACCCTTCATCTCATTGCAAATTCAACATCTGTATCTCTTCATTACATTGGCTCATTGTCCTGGCATCCACCGCATTTTCTATCCAGAATTCCACAGATTCACAACACATCGAGACAAGTACATTCTTCCTCATGAGAATAGAATAGAGTCCCTATAGTGCAGAAACAGGGTATTCATCCATCGAGTCCACACCAACCCTACGATGAACATCCCATTCAGACCCACTCATTCCCTGTAACATTGCATTTCCCATGGCTAATTGTCTAACCGGCACATGAATGGACACTGTCAGCAATTTAGCATGGGCAATCCACCTAACCTGCACATCTTTGGACTGTGAGAGGAAACTGGAGAACTGCACGAAACCATGCAAGCATGGGGAGAATGTATAAACTCCACATAGTCGCCTAAGGTCCCTGACGCTATGAGGCAGCAGTGCTAGCCACTGAGCCACCTCTGCTTAAAACCTACTGCGCCTTATTAACCTCCCTATCCCACACTTTTCATTCATGTTCCAGAGACAGGGCTCCAGTGCCTGCATGAGGAGTGCAACTCCCAAATTCCGAGGCAGGGACCAAACGTCTGTGGGGAAACCTGGCACTGCACAAGTACAGAATGTGGATGAGTTTTGGAGCATGTGCTTTGGGGTAACTAGTGGAAAGTATTTCACACTTTGATTGTCTGGGGTAGGAACTTATTTGCTTGTAGTATTGATTTGTTGGAGGGTCAAAGTGTCAGCAAACCCACATGGGACCAAGGTCCATCCCCAACTCGTCATAACACTGGAATCGACCAATAAGAAACAAAGAAGGATCTGACCCATTCTGCAAGACTGAAGGTTCCTCTTCTGTCCAGGATCTTCCACCTCCCTTTCTGTTTCCTTTGGTTTCATTCTGCTGTTACATTATTGACTTGCAGCAACTGAGGGAAAGGAAGTGAACCCAGAAAGGGTGCAGAGTCTAACCAGGGACGTGAAGTGGTGGCATAGACCTATTTATCAACAACTCCATGAGAATGGGGAGGGTGTACATTAGGGGGTAGCAGAGTCAGAATGGTGGGAGAAAGTAAGTGGGCTGGAGGGTTTCAGCTTTGGGGGAAGAAAGGGGAAAAAGATATTCCAGAGAAACGAGAATTGTCTGCTCTGAATTTCTAATCTGTGCATATTTCTTTATACAGGGTGCTAGATGCTGATGGTTTGCAGACTGAAATCTCAACATCATTTGCCGATCGTGATAAAGTTAACCAGAATTTGAAGAACCAAAGATAGAGAATCACTCAGCCAAAATCCTGCAACACTCTCCCTCCCAGCATTGTCGGTCTCTCTGCACCAAATGCACTGTGAATGATACAAGACAGCAGCTCACTACCATCTTCTCAAGGATAACGAGAGATGGGGAATAAATGCTGGCTGAGCCAGTGATGCCCATATCCTGGAAATGGTTTCTATCTCTAGTTGCTGAATCCTGGTTGATGTTTCTGCAGGATGATGAGGGACGCTGAGTGCATCCTCCAGGAGCCAGCACCATCACATTACCCCTGCCTACACCCACACAGTAACACCGCAACGTCACTGGAACAAAAGGCAGTGAAGCCAAAGGAGGACTTAGATATAGTTCTTTGAGGTAAAGTCATGAAAGGGGATTGGAACATAGCAGGAACAGGAGACTGCGCTGCATGGTCAGCTGTTTTCCCTTGAATGGTGGAGCAGGATTGAAAGGCCGAATGGCCTCCTACTGCTATCTCCCAGGTATGTATATAGCCTTGGAGCCCAGGTAGGAAGAAGTGGGCAGGGATTCTCCAGGAGATTGCACCTCCACATCAGTTTTCAGTGAGGGACGGTTTGATGGATTTTATTTAACATTTGTCTTTAACACCTGGTTTGTGAATTTTTGGTTTTAAAGTATTGTAGCTATTTATTCCACAATAAATAAAACTAAAAGAAAAAAAAATGAAACTATCTGAATATAACAGTTTTTTAAAATTTCAAACGCCCTGTAAAACAAAATCCTGTCTATTCCCGGACACCATCACTTTCCAGTTACTCAAACTCCAGGGAAATAGTCCTCCCTGTCTGAACCTTTGGTTTGATTTAACTGTTTTTCAGTTCTCCTTCTGTGAGCTGTGAAGCGTTCTTTTTCCCCCATTTCTCCTACCCAGATGTGTTCTCACACACAGCTGAGCAACCTTCTCACGTTCATCATTATGCCATTTTGAGTTTTGTTAATCTATAATCACCAGCAGGAAACCACCCGTGTAACCAATTTAATATTTACAAACAAAGCCCATTACAGGCAAAGCAAACCATTACAAAAGACAGAGTGGGAAGGGACCAAATCAAAGTAGAGTTAGGGGTGAGGGGGCAGCAGTGGAGATAAAGCACGGTATCCCCTGCGATGCCAACCTCTATCTAAAGGCATTGAGAGCATTGATACACACCACATGCTCCTTCTTCAAGGACACCCTGCTTTCTCCTCAATCATAGAATAGAATCCCAACAGTGTGGCAGGAGAGCATTGGCCCATCAAACCCCACCAACCATCCAAAGAGCATCCCACCTGGAGCACTCCATCCTTGTAACACTGCATTTCCCATGGCTGATCCACCGAGTCTGCACAATCCTGGACACTGTGGACAATTTAGCATGACTGATCCACCTAACCCACAAATATTTGAACTGTGGGAGGACACCAGAGCACCTGGAGGGGGCCCACAGAATCATAGGGGAATGTGCAAACTCCACACAGGCTGTTGACCAAGGCTGGACTCCAACCTTGTACCTGGTGCTGTGAAGCAGTAGTGCTATAATCCCAAGTTATAGAACATAGAAGAATACAGCGCAGTACAGGCCCTTTGGCCCTCGATGTTGCACCGATCCAAGCCCACCTAACCTACACTAGCCCACTATCCTCCATATGCCTATCCAACGCCCGCTTAAATGCCCATAAAGAGGGAGAGTCCACCACTTCTACTGGCAGGGCATTCCATGAACTCACGACTCGCTGAGTAAAGAACCTACCCCTAACATCTGTCCTATACCTACCCCCCCTTAATTTAAAGCTATGCCCCCTCGTAATAGCTGACTCCATACGTGGAAAAAGGTTCTCACGGTCAACCCTATCTAAACCCCTAATCATCTTGTACACCTCTATCAAGTCACCCCAAACCTTCTTTTCTCCAATGAAAACAATCCCAAGTGCCTCAGCCTCATACGATCTTCCTACAATACCAGGCAACATTCTGGAAAACCTCCTCTGCACCCATTCCAGTGCCTCCACATCCTTCCTATAGTATGGCGACCAAAACTGCACACAATACTCCAGGTGTGGCCGCACCAGAGTCTGATACAATTACAACATGACCTCAGGACTCCGGAACTCAATTCCTCTACCAATAAAAGCCAGTACGCCTTATGCCTTCACCGCACTATTTACCTGGGTGGCAACTTTCAAAGATCTGTGTACATGGGCACCAAGATCCCTCTGCTCATCCACACTACCAAGTATCCGACCATTAGCCCAGTACCCCATCTTTTTGTTACTCATACCAAAGTGAATCACCTCACACTTAGCTACATTGAACTCCATTTGCCACTTTCTGCCCAGTTCTGCAGCTTATCTATATCCCGCTGTAACCTGTCACATCCTTCCTCACTGTCAACAACTCCTCCGACTTTCGTATCATCCGCAAACTTGCTCACCCAACCTTCGAACCCCTCCTCCAGGTCATTTATAAAAATGACAAACAGCAATGGTCCCAAAACAGATCCTTGCGGAACACCACTAGTAACGGCACTCCAAGATGAACCTTTACCATCAACTACTACCCTCTGTCTTCTTCCAGCCAGCCAATTCCTACTCCCAACCTCCAACTCACCCTCAATGCCATACCTCCATATTTTCTGAAGTAGCCTACCATGGGGAAACTTATCAAACCCCTTACTAAAATCCATATACACCACATCTACCGCTTTCCCCTCGTCCACCCCCTTTCACCTTCTCAAAGAATTCAATAAGGTTTGAGAGGCATGACCTGCCCTTCACAAAACCATGCTGGCTATCCTTGATCACATTATTCCTATCCAGATGTTCATATATCCTATCCCTTACAATTCTCTCTAAGACTTTGCCCACAACAGAAGTGAGACTCACTGGCCAATAGTTACTAGGGTTATCCCTACTCCCCTTTTTGAACAAGGGAACCACATTTGCTAGCCTCCAGTCTTCTGGCACTACTCCTGAGGACAACGAGGACATAAAAATCAAGGCCAATGGCTCTGCAATCTCCTCCCTTGCTTCCCAGAGGATCCTAGAATAAATGCCATCAGGCCCAGGGGACTTATCTATTTTCACCCCTTTCCAGAATTTCCAACACCTCTTCCCTACGTACCTCAAAGCCATTCATTCCACTGAATTGTGACTCAGTATTCACATCGGCAACAATGTCCTGTTCCTGAGTGAATACTGACGAAAAGTATTCATTCAGTGTCTCCCCAATCTCTTCAGCCTCCACACGCAACTTCCCACTACTATCCTTGACTGGACCTATTCCTACCCTAGTCATTCTTTTATTCCTGACATACCTATAGAAAGCCTTAGGGTTTTCCCTAATCCTACCAACTAAGGACTTTTCATGTCCCCTCCTTAGCTGCTCTTAGCTCTCTCTTCGGGTCCTTCCTGGCTACCTTATAACTCTCAATCGTCCCAATTGAACCTTCATGCCTCATCTTTACATAGGCCGCCCTCTTCCATTTAGCAAGGGATTCCAATTCCTTCTTAAACCATGGCTCCCTCACACGACCCTTTCCTCCCTGTCTGACAGGTAGATACTTATCAAGGACACTCAATAGTTGCTCCTTGAACAAGCTCCACATATCAATTACGCCCTTGCCTTGAAGCCTAATTTTCCAAGCCACGCATCCTAAGTAATGCCTCACCGCATCATAATTTCCCAGCCCCCAGCTATAACTCTTGCCCTGCAGTGCACAATTATCCCTCTCCATCACTAGAGTAAAAGTCACCGAATTATGGTCACTATCCCCAAAGTGCTCACCTACCTCTAATTCTAACACCTGGCCTGGTTCGTTACCCAGAACCAAATCCAGTATGGCCTCACCTCTTGTTGGCCTATCTACATATTGTGTCAGGAAACCATCCTGCACGCATTGGACAAACACCGACCCATCTAACGAACTAGAGCTATAGCTTTCCCAATCAATATCAGGAAAGTTAAAGTCCCCCATAACAATCACCCTATTACTTTCACTCATCTCCTGAATCATCCTCGCAATCCTTTCTTCTACGTTTCTAGGACTGTTAGGAGGCCTGTAAAAAACTCCTAACAGGGTGACCTCACCTTTCCTATTCCTAACCTCAGCCCAAACTACCTCAGTTGGCGAGTCTTCATCCATCGTCCTTTCCACCGCTGTAATACGATCTTTGACAAGCAATGCCACACCTCCCCCTCTTTTACCCCCACCTCTGACCCTACTAAAACATTTAAACCCTGGAACCTGGAACAGCCCATCCTGTCCTGTTCTACCCATGTCTCCGTAATAGCCACAACATCGAAGTCCCAGGTACCAACGCACGCTGCAAGTTCACCTACCTTATTTCATATACTTCTTGCATTGAAGTGTACACACTTCAAGCCACTTTCCTGTTTACAGGCACCCTCCTTTGAGATTGATGCCATGTTCCTAACCTCCCTACACTCCAGGTCCTGCACCCTAAAGCTACAGTCTAGGTTCCCATGCCCCTGCAGAGTTAGTTTAACCCCCCCCCCCCCCCCCCCCCCACCAAGAGCACTAGCAAACCTCCCACCAAGGATACTTGTGCCCCTCAAGTTCAGGTGTAGACCATACTGTTTATAGAGGTCCCATCTTTCCCAGAAAGAACCCCAGTTATCCAAATACCGGAATCCTCCCTCCTGCACCATCCGTAGCCACACATTTAACTGTTCTCTCTCCCTATTCCTCGACTCTCTATCACGTGGCACGAGTAACAAACCAGAGACAACAACTCTGTTCGTTCTCCTGTGCGCTTTTATAGGGAAAAAACCGACCCGGCTGCCCCTCTGGTCATCGTCACTTCCCCCTGCTGCTCCCGCTCTTTCTGTGAAGAGAGAAAAAAAACACCGCTGCCCGCTACCGGTAAGTACTTTTAAAACAAACTGTCTTACCTTAACTGTAGCCTTCCGGGTTCCTTTACACTCTGCTGCTGCTCGCACGCAAAATTTAAATCAAAACAGATGATCCCTGCTCATTGTCACATTGCTGTTTGTGGAGAATTACTGCCCAGAGAGACATCCTGAGATTCAGAAAGAGACAATATAAATTCAGTCAACTCCATCTGAATTAATGTGATTAACAACAACATCAATACTCCAACAGTGCCATTGGACCTCGTACCTACTCTATCATTTACGATTTTTAACCCATGGGAAGTTTGTTACCAGCTTCGATGACAGCCGTAATGCTCTGACCACTTTGACGGAGCCAGTGCAAGTCAGTTCTAATAGTTATCAATAGATTGAATCTAAACAGGATGCCCCACAACAGGAAGTGCTCTGACACTCAATGCCTGTAAGTTAAGGTCATTTTCCTACAACCACTCACGTCTGGCAATACCATTGAAGATATTTTATACAGTAACCTTTCAGTCTCAATTGCCAGTTCCAGTCCATGAAGCAGCCACTAGCCTGCACCAGTCAATTGAATTCTAACAGCAGCATTGCCCTGGCAGGAGAGATTGAGGAGCTTGAAGGTGTCTTCTCTGGAGTATCTAAACATGAAACCCTTCAAAGGAACAAAAATCTTCAAGAGCTCGAGAGGATAGATACAGGAAGGATGTGCTCCCTGGCTGGTGTGCCTGGAATAAAATCAGCACTAACTACGATATCTTTACTCAGCATTCCCTTTCGATGCATAAATGTTTAAGATTTATTTGCTGCTCTAATTACACTCCCAGTTTTAACTGCTGTAAAGTTGATGACTATGCAAATATATAAAATATAATTTAATCCGTCCCAAAACCTCTCTGTACCTGTGTCTCACTTGTGTTCACCGAGACACTCATTCAATCTGACGTCTTTATAAACCCTGCCCGGATATTTCCTTAGAGGGCTCAGAATGAAATATTCACTGAATTGTTACTGCGCAAAAGGAGGCTGATTGGCTCATCAGCTATCCAAAGGATCATCTAACTGAATGGCTTTCTTCTCCCTTTACCCCATAAACCGTCCCATTCATCCTCTTCCAATAACACCGGCGAGTTCACAAGCAACCACGGCGATTGGATTTGTTTTGTTTATTTGTGGGATCACTTGCCGGGACAGCATTTGTCATCCATTCTAACTGCCCAAGAGATGGTTCAGAGACAACCACGTTATTCAGTGTCTAGATTCACATGTAGGCTGGACCAGGTCAGAATTAAGTTTCTCAGACCCAATGGGCAGCACGGTGGCACAGTGGCTAGCACTGCTGCCTCATAGCGCCAGAGACCCCGGTTCAATTCCCGTCTCAGGCAACTGACTGTGTGGAGTTTGCACGTTCTCCACGTGTCTGTGTGACAGTCCAAAGATGTGCAGGTAAGTGAATTGGCCATGCTAAATTGACCGTAGTGTTAGGTATGGGGAAAATGTAGCAGTATGGGTGGGTTGCGCTTCGGCGGGGCGGTGTGGACTTGTTGGGCTGAAGGGCCAGTTTCCACAGTGTAAGTAATCTAATCTAATGACAGGAAGAGCTGATTACTGGCCTATTATCTTATTTCTGGAATGATCATGATTAATTTTTGCAGTTGAATTAAAAGTGAAAGACCAAAATATGTTTTATTCTGATTGAGCACATCCTCCTATTTTCTAAGTTGTTATTGACAGTCTCATTCCCCTCGCACCAGAACCTGTTCCAGAGAGTGTTACAGAAAAGGCAGAATGGTCAGCTGCAGCTGGTCACCTGACCGGTCACTGGAACCTAAGATTCACTCTCCACAGATGCTGCCAGATCTGTTGAATTTTTCCAGCAATTTCTGTTTTTGTTCCTGATTTCCCAGCATGTGCAGATGTTTCGTTTTTGAATATAGATCTTGTCTGTTGCATAGGAGTTTATTGATGAGTTTGGAGAGCTTTGAACATTGCAACTTAGGCCACAAATCAGCCATGATCTATGGAATGACAGAGCAGTTTTGAAGGGCTGAATGGCCTCCTCCTGTTCCAATGAAAGTTATCCATCTGCAGCTTGTGGTAACATTTCCCCTCAATGCTCACTTCACATCCATGTCTAACACTGTTACTGACTGAACAAACCTCCTGTGTTTGAACTAAACCTGCTAATGTTCAGTGGCTCCCTCCACTGCTACCCGGATTTAACTCTCATCATGGAATGCTGTCTCGTGTGACTACGGGAATGCCCACAAGGACTAATCCTGGAGTCTGTATCCCGTGGGATCCAAAAGTCTCGTTTATTTCCTTCTTCCTATTTCATTCTGGCATTGAACTCACGGTTTAAATCCATTCTCCTGTCATGCTCTTCAACATGCCCATGTGGGTGGACTAGAGACAGCTGGCACCTGAGATTGAATCTGCCTCCCCCCACAATCAGGGATTCGGGAAAACACTCAGATAATGGCCTGTGCATCTGATTGTTGACTCAGGCAGATCGGCAGAAAGAAAGATGCACATTTAGATAGCACCTTTGATGACCTGGGGCAATGAAACATGCTTCCAATCCAATGATTTCAACCGCAAATCTCTGAAAACACAGACACAAAGCTTCCTACCTGTACCAGGTTGTCTCTCAGCCTCCTCTTTTCTTAAGAGTTTTAAGCTGTTAGGCCTTTCCTGGTGATTATAACTACTGCGTTTCTGTCAGATTTGTGACTGAACCTTTATTTTCCTGTTGTGAGTGATGCTAGTAGCAGAAACAGTTCCTGACTTGTGAGGGGTTTCGGTTGGAGTATTTATATTTACACATTCATTCCCACCCTCACATACAGTGTGAAATTGATGTAAAACAGAAGGAAAGGATTGAGTGAGCACCCACAGAAACACAAAAGGCAGCATGTGTACCTGAGTTGAATGAACCTGGACTTAGGAAAATGTGACAACAATCACAACTAGTTATAAATACAGAATCCCTTAGGCGCACAAAGAGACTATTTGGTCCATCGAGTCTGCAATGACCAGCTGTCCCACCCTACCTCCATAACCCCACATTTAGCATGGCTAACCCAACCCACCTAACCTACACACTACAGGCCATGTTAGCACAGCCAACCCATCAAACCTGCACATCTGTGGGAGGGTCACATATTATGTCCAAGTCCTCAGGATTGTGGATGAAGACTTGCAAATACTTGACTCTGATGCAAATCCTCTTTTTTTCCAAAATAAAATCTGGGGGAAACTGCAGCCAGAAAGATTTCCAATTATCTCATAAGGAAGAGAATTCAAAACTCGTGCCACTGACTCAGGGGGCGCTGTGAAGTCACAGAGGTCTGGGAACCATCAGAAATGTAACGAGTTGTGAGCAAGGTGGGGGTGAGACAAGGACAAAAAGACAGTCTGTCACACGGGGGAAGGCAGGAGAGATTAAATTGCAGAAATGGTAGTCCCTCAAGGCCATGGGGAATGGAGTTAGGGCTGGGAAAGAAACCAGGAAACAAGGGGAGCAGCTGTCAAAGAAATACATTGAAAAAACAGATTATAACAACATGGAGGGCAGAGGACGCAGTCTGAAATTGTTGCTCTCATTGGTGAGTACAGAACGCTGTAAAGCCTGGGTCATTCTATTACAGCCAACACATGCAGGATAGGCCAAGTGGCCTCGATTTGCGCTGTAACTTTCTGATAAATTTATTCTGACATTTGGAATTCAGGTTGGGTGATGTTCATAAATTCTCAAATTGGACTTGAGTTTAATATTCTGGAGAAATGTTAAATAAATCACAATGATCCCATTCTGCAGACTTTAGTCAGCAGCCCTGTATGTTCCAGCATCTCAGTTACATCCATGTCCTTTTATTCTAATGTGATGCAGGTTACTGCCCCATCAATGCGTTCCTGCTCCCCACCATCTCCGAGTGAAATGAATTCTCCCTTCCCCTTCTTTCTGGGAATTAGTTTCAATCCAAATCCTCCAGTTTCTGACCTCTCAGTTAATGAATAACTCCTTCCTATCCACTCGATCTGGATTCTTCAGCATTTTATCACTTCAATTAAATATCACCTCATCCTCCTAGGAAATCATCCCCAGCCTATCCAACCTTTCGTCAGAGCAGAAATTTTCCAATTGTAGAAATATTCTGATCAATCTCCTCTGTACCCTCTCTGGTGTGATCACATCAACCCTGGAATGTGGGGATTAGAAATGTGTGCAGTACTTTAACCGCAGTCAAACGAGTGTTCTTGACATTTCCCGTGTCACCTCCGTGTTCTTGTGGTTGTCACTCACACAAGAGGTGTCTTGGATTTCCCACATGGAACTGGATGTGCACTCCATGGGGCTGGGATTCCCTACCATGTGTTTATTTGTTAACTAATCCTAAATTAACTTCAGATGAAAACAACATTATCAGCTACCCACCAATCAACTTCTTCCATTATACTCAAGTCACCATACTTTTTAAACATCTCTTTAAAATTATTACTATCTTGAAGAGAACTGTCCTCAGAACTCCAGCTGTGCTCTGACTTTATTCACAACTGGATTTGGTTGGACTGCAGATCTTAGATCTGTTCTGTTGTTTCCCAGATTGCTTCACTCTGTCTATCGCTTGCTGCTTATGCTGTTAGGCACACAAGTAGTCATTTTTGAGAACTTCATCAGGTTAACACCTCATTTTTAGGTATTCATGCTGCTGTAACTGACATGCCTCCTGAATTCTCTCAGTTGAATGAGGATTGATACTCTAGTTTGATGGTAAGAGGTAAGTTGGGGGATATGCGGGACAGTGATTCTGTAAGTTTTGTTGGAGTACAATTCTACTGCTGTTGGTGGAAGGAAAGAGCTAAACTCTTACACTATTGGCCCATATACTACATGCAGTATCATGAACACTGATAGGCCAAGACATGAAATACAAGCAACACTGTACAATGATGCAGGACCACAACTGCAGTAAGGGGAGTTTAAGATCCAACTTGACACAGGATTAGGGAAAGAAGCAGCAGATCAGATTGTCTCATTCTTAGTCACAAAGAGACTCTATGAGATTATTGTACTGTTGGGGGTGAGGGTGGAGGAGGTTGGGGAGATGGAGAGCCCTTCAAAAGAAACTAATCTGCCTGAGAGTTGTGAGATAGAATTGATTGCCATGCATTTAACAGAAAGCTAATTGAAACTGTTTTTATTCCCAAAAGATAACTAGACTGATGGTGCTTCCAATCATCACCAGAACCAAACCCCAGGATACATGGTTTGGAGATGGATGTCAATTTCCAATCAACATCCAACTCCTGCAATCATTGAGCAAACGTTTGTGTGATTACCCAGTTCTGATGAACCAGAAAATCACTGTTCACTCTGTGCAGATGGACAGCGATGTGGGGAAGTATTGGCCGAGTGGCATTGTCGTGAGACAGTTAATCTAAAACTCCAGATAGTGTTCTGGAGACCTGGGTTCAAAACTTGCTGCAGCAGATGGGGGATTTGAATTCAATTTCAAAAAAAACTTGTGAATTTAGAGTCTAATGATAACCATTAATCGATTGTCAGAAAAAAAAACATCTGGTTCACTAATGCCCTTCAGGAAGGAAGCTGCCATCCTTACCTGGTCTGGCCAACATTGTGACTTCAGACTCACAGCAATGTGGATGACTCTTACCTGCCCTCTAGGCAATTAGGGATGGGCAGTAATTGCTGCCGGGCCAGCGACACCTTCATCCTGTGAATGAATAAAGGAACATAAAAGTCTGTACCCAGTGTGAATCTATGCATGTTCAACGATGTTGTGAACATTTCCAAAGCTAAGATCTCTATGTGCACAACTTTATAAGCTGCCAAAACCATTGTTCATTACTTGGCATGAAAAAGAGAAAAAATCCTTCAACTGTGGCTATCAGTAAATTAACTGGTGTCTCAGCAGGATGGATGCCTGAGTGAATCCCTTCCCCCCCCCCCCCCCCCCCCCCCCGATCCCCCCCGCCCCCCCACTTACACACACACACACAGAGCAGGTGAACAGCTCCCCAGTCTGACTGGTTTGGCCAGTTTCCAGGTGGGATGGGTAAATAATTCCCTTCTGGCATTCCCCACATTTCCAGAGTCGGTCCCTAGTGTGGCTGCACTGATGTTTTGCCATTTCAGATAAAGGCTCGCAGACTGTTACACACACCGTTATCCCGCACCCTCCCCCCCCCCCCCCCCCCCCCCCCCTCACCCCAAGAACCCAGGAAAAGCAGTAAACATTATCCCCTGCTGTGGAGGGACAGCCTGTATTGGTCTGAGTAGGAACACTGAGTAGATTTACCTAAATAACAACTTAATCAGTGACCAGAGCAAGTTAAGCAAGTCCAAATAAAATGCATTATAGCACAGAAAGAGGCCCATCAAATCCAAGCTGGCTCTCTGTAGCAGAATCCCATATTCTCATCCCCGCTACGTACCACAAACTTTGCAAGTTTATTGCCCTCAGAACTGATCTAATTGTTTTTATCAATCATTGATCTTCTCTACTTGCACCACCATAATAGGCAACATGTTCTGCATATTTCTAGCCAATACAGTCAGCAGAAACACTTGCTCATCTCCCGCTGTCTCAAAACCTTACATCTGACCTTAACTCTTGTGCCATCACCTATCAAATACAAATATTTTTGTCTGCTATATCTAGGTCTGTTATAATCTTATACAGCTCTATCAAAAATATATCCAACTTCTTCACTTCGAAGAAAGTCACAATTTCTTCAAATCAATCCAGTGACTGCATTTTCTTCATCAGTGAACCACTCCAGTAAGTCTGTACGCCACAGACTGAAGATCACTCATATCCTCCATAGTTGATGCCTATTTTGTTCCACAAATCCAGACGATGCAACTGCAGTAGCTTTATTATTGGACAGCCGGCGAGAGTTTCAAAGCGTCTCTAAAGGAGCCGAGTGTCTACTTGCAGAGACTCTTCTTCATGAATCTCTGCCTTACCCACAGAGACAGTATATTCAATAGGAATTAGACAAAGGCATATCAGTCACATGGGCGATTGTCAACAGATAGTTTACAGTAGTTAATTATGACCTTATAAAGCTTGATGAATGACGATGTCCTGTGATAACGTGTGATGGATTACAGAAATTGATTATCATATTGTTCATGATTATGTATTGATGGGAAGAGATTAAGGCAGAAGGGTTCTTCCTTCAGTAAATGGAGGATTCACTTACCTATGCTCATATGGAGGGGAGGTAAGATAATGGGAGTGGGAGGCAGTTTAACAGGGTTGTGCACAGGGCTCTCAGTCTTGTCTGGAAAGGGCAAATTCCTCTGTCTGGGGTTACGGGAGAATCCACTTGTGTGGCTGTAAGAGGTTCTATTTTGAGATACTATCAGCCTCCCCTTCTGAGGTGTTCTGTCTGTATTCTATGAGTACAGGCCTTCAGTTGATGAAATAAGGGGAATGTTTAACCCTTGAAGAGGCATATTCCACTCAAAATATTATCTCTCGCTCCACACATTCTACCCACTGGAAAACAGAACAGTGCAGCACTGGAATAATTGGCCCAACATGTCTGTGCGGACCATGATGCCATTCCAAACTAATTCCACCTGCCCGGACATGATCCATAAAACTGCCAACCCCTGCCAGCGTATGCGCCTGCCCAAATGCCTCTTAAGCATTGTGATTGTTTCTACTTTTACCACCTCCCAGGAGAGTACATTCCAGTCATCTACCACCTTTTGCATAAGAAACTTGCCTGACATAACTCCCTTTAAACTTTCACATGTTGTTGGAAATACTCAGCAGGTCTTGCAGCATCTGTGAAAATAAAAATCTGTTAATGTTTCGGGTCCTTCCTCAGAAACGTGAACTCTGATTTCTCTTTACAGATGCTTCCAGACTTGTTAAGCATTTCCAGAAGCTTCTGTTTTCGTTTCTGATTTACAGCATCTGCTGTTCTCTCGGTTTTTATTTTCTTTAAATTTCCCCCTGTCCCCTGAAATCTATGGCCTCTAGAATTTGTCATTTGTACCTTGGAAAAAGATTCAGATTATAGAACATAGAACATAGAACAATACAGTGCACAACAAGCCCTTCGGCCCTCAATGTTGCGCCGACCTGTGGAATTTTCTCAACTCGTCCCCCTACACTATCCCAAATTAATCCATGAGCTCATCTAAGGATTGCTTAAAACTCCCTAATGTGGCTGAGTTGACTACCTTAGCTGGTAGAGAATTCC
The DNA here is from genome assembly GCF_037043375.1 of Chiloscyllium plagiosum. Classification (NCBI taxonomy): domain Eukaryota; kingdom Metazoa; phylum Chordata; class Chondrichthyes; order Orectolobiformes; family Hemiscylliidae; genus Chiloscyllium; species Chiloscyllium plagiosum. The sequence goes on from NW_028270151.1 coordinate 115,537,533, forward strand.
ACACACTTACCAATCTCTCTGTGTAAAGACTTTGCCTCTGACATCTGTCTTAAATCTATCACCCCTCAATTTGTAGTTGTGCCCTCTCGTACAAGCTGTCGTCATCATCCTAAGGAAAAGACTCTCACTGTCTACCATATCTAATCCTCTGATCATCGTGTATGTCTCTATCAAATCCCCCCTTAGCCGCCATCTTTCCAATGAGAACAGATCCAAGTCTCTCAGCCTATCCTCATAAGACCTTCCCTCCAGACCAGGCACCATCCTGATAAATCTCCTCTGCACCTTTTCCAATGCTTCCGCATCTTTTTTGTAATGGGGCAACCAGAACTGGACACAATGTTAAAACTGTGGCCGCACCAGCATTTTGTATTGTTGCAGCATGATATTGTGGTTCCAGAACTCAATCCCTCTACCAATGAAACCTAACACGCCGTATGCCGCCTTAACAGCACGATCCACCTGGGTGGTAACTTTCAGGGATCTAGGTACATGGACTCCGACATCCCTCTGCACATCCACACTACCAAGAATCTTTCCATTGACCCAGTACTCTGCCTTCCTGTTATTCTTCCCAAAGTTCATCACCTCACATTTAGCTGCATTGAACTCCACTTGCACCTCTCAGCCCAATTCTGCAGTTTATCTAAATCCCCCTGCAACCTGTAGCATTTTTCCAAACTGTCTACTACTCCACAGACTTTAGTGTCATCTGCAAATTTACTAATCCATCCACCTATGCCTGCGTCTAAGTCATTTATAAAAATGACAAACAGCAGTGGTTCCAAAACAGATCCTTGTGGAACACCACAAGTAATTGGGCTCCAGACTGAATATTTTCCATCAACCACCACTCGCTGCCTTCTTTCAGAAAGCCAGTTTCTAATCCAAACAGCTAAATAACCCTCAACTCCATGTCTCTGCATTTTCTCCATCAACCTACCATGTGGAACCTTATCAAAGGCTTTCCTGACGTCCATGTATACCACGTCAACTGCCCTCGTCTCATCTAAATGCTTGGTCACCTTCTCAAAAATCTCAATGAGGTTTGTGAGACACGACCTGCACTTGACGAAACCATGTTGACTATCTGAAATCAAATTGTTGCTTTTTAGATGATTATAACTATTATCTTTTATAATCCTTTCCAAAATCTTTCCTACAATGGAAGAAAGGCTCACTGGTCTATAATTACCTGAGTCATCTCTGCTGCCCTTCTTGAACAAGGGCACAACATTTGCTATCCTCCAGTCCTCAGATACTAAACCCATAGACAATGATGACTCAAATATCAAAGTCAAAGGCTCTGCTATCTCCTCCTTAGTTTCCCAGAGAATCCATTGATAAACCCCATCCGGCCTGGAGACTTGTCCACTTTCACTCCTAGAATTGATAACACCTGTGCTTAACTAACCTCAATCCTTTCTAGTCTAATATCTCGTACCACATTTTTGTCCTCTACAATATTCTCCTTTTCCTGTGTAAACACCGATGAGAAATGTTCATTTAACACTTCTCCGATCACTGCAGGGTCCACACTCAACTTCCCACTTGTGTCTTTGATTAGCCCTATTCCTACCCTAATCATTCTTTTATTCTTCACATACCTATAGAAAATTTCAGGCTTATCCTTTATTCTGTTTGCTAAAGACTGCTCGTGTCCTCCCTTTGCTTTTCTTAACTCTCTCTTTAAATCCTTCCTAGCTGATCTATAACTCTCTATTGCTTCATCTGTACCATTTTGCCTCATCAACACATCAGCCTCTTTCTTCTCCTTACCAACAGATGCAATTTCTGTAGTAAACCATGGTTTACAAACTCTGTTTGTGCCAGTTGGGTCACCCCACAGCCATTGACTTTCCAAAGACAACAATCCAAGATTTTCCAACCTCTCCCAATCCAGGCAACATCCTGGTAAACCTGTTTCCACCTTCCCAAAAGCCTTCACATTCTACCTATATTTTGATCAAAACGGCACACAATACCCCAAAGGTGGCCTGATTATAGTTTTATGTTCACTCCCCTGACAGAAGAAGGCAAGCCTGCCATCCAGCTCCTACACCACTTTCAGGGATCTTTCAGCTTGCAACTGAAGATCCCTCTGTATATCAGTGCTGCTCAGGACCCTTCCGTTTATTGTATACATTCCTCTTGCTATGTGACTTCCAAAACCCATCACCTCACACTTGTCTGAATTAAAATATATCTGCAATTTCTCCACAAAACTTTCTGACTCATCTCTTTCTTGCTGTATCCTTTGACTTCATTCTTCACAATTCACAACTTCAACAGTTTGTGCCATCTACAAACTTGCTAATTAAATCGTTTACATTTTCAAACTTTTCATTTATATACATTACAAGCAATAGATGTCTCAGTTCTGATTCTTGTGGAACAGCACTAGCCATAGACCTCAAGCCAGCAACATGCCTCTGCACAACTGTTGCTGGGAGAAATATCAAAGAGGAGCCTTGAGTTCTGTGCTGAGCAGCATGTCCAACGTTTATTCAGAGGTCCTTACTAATACATGATGGGAGAGGTCTCTCTCTGTCTCCCCCAGGTAAGTCCAGCATTTTGATGTGTTCACTTCATATGTTCCAGTAATATTTTCCCCCTGACCTGAACTTCAGGGCTTGGAATGGTCAACTCGGATATTTCCATGTTCCCTTTCCCAGTCTCGGATTCTCTCAGCTCATGCACCTGCTTTGCCAGTTCTTTCACAAATGGTTTAACCTTATCCTTATCATTGCACATCTCCAGCCTCCCACTACCACATGTCTCTGCCCACCCCCCCCCCCCCCCCACCCCCCCCCCCCCCCACTACCATACCCTGTGGCATCTGCAAAGTCCATCCAGACACTAATTCAAAGGGGGACAGCCCGGTCCGCCTTCCTGGGGTTGTCCACAGTTTCATTAGGCTGGTGGGGAGTACTCTAACCCATCGTTGTCCTGTTTCTGAGAGAGCCTTAGTCAGACTAACTTTCAGTGTCTGCGTCATTCCTTCTACTGTCCCAGAGCTCTGGGGCTGGTATGGGGGATGGGATTTCTGTTCAGTACCAAACAGGGCACATAGCTCTTTAGCTATGTTCCCTGTAACATTTTTCCCTTGGTCAGAATCTGCAGGGGAATGCTTCCACCCACTGAGTAAACCTATTTATTAAAACCCAGCATGACTTCCTTCCCTGGGATTGGGATGGGTGTGTGTGTGAAATCCATCTGTAATTGTTCCCATGGGCCCCTGGGTCCCTGCTGCTGCCTCCATTTTATCCTGATTGCTTTCCCTGGCTCACACTGTGTACAGACTACACACCTTCCACAAAACCTTGCTGTATTTCTCCCTGTTCCAGGCAAGGATTGTAGTGGATCATCTGATATTGCATTTTATCCTCCCCAATATGGGCCAGCCCATGATATGTTTTTAATAATGTTTGTCTTGTACAATGTAGTGGCACTGCTGGATCACCCAGACTCTGTCGTGTCCTATTACCGCCCCACCCTTTTCCCATTCCTGTTTCTCCTGTTGTGGGACTGTTTCTGGGAATATCTTTAAACCTCCTCTCTCACGTCTGTAGCTACGCCCATTGCCATCTCCTCAAATGTCTGCACTGTTTCAGTCAGTATTTCACTTACAAGATTATTAAAGGATTGGACACTCTGGAGACAGGAAGCATGTTTCCGCTGATGGGTGAGTCCTGAACCAGAGGAAACAGTTTACAAATAAGGGTTAGGTCACTTAGAACAGAGTTGAGGAGAAACTCCTTCAGCCAGAGAGTGGTGGGTGTATGGAATGCACTGCCCCAGAAGGCTGTGGAAGCCTAGACTGGATACTTTCAAGAAAGAGTTGGATAGATCTCTTAAGGGTAGTGGAATCAAGGGTTATGGGGATAAGGCAGGAGCAGGATACTGATTGAGAATGATCAGCCATCATCATAATGAATGGTGGTGCTGGCTGGAAGGGCAGAAGGGCCTACTCCTGCGCCTATTGTCTATTCACCTGCCTTACCCACATACTCACTGCCCTGTTGGTGTGAGATTTCTACTTTCCTGTGAACTATAATCTTCATTATTGCTGCTTCACTGGGAAAGTTAGCTGCTTCCACAAACTCTCTGACCGGTTCTTCATGCTCTATGTGGCCCCCAGACAAGGTGATGTACCCTCACCGAGCCCAGGCCATCACTTGGTCATGAACTATACCAAAGGCATGCTGTCTGTCTGTGTCTATGCTGACTCCCTGACCCCTGGCTAATGTCCGTGCTTCTGTCAGGGCTCGTGATGGTTCTGCCATTTCTGGGTAATTCTCCACAAAAGTCCTCCAACAATTAAACAATCCTAAAGTTTGCCTTATCCCGTTCACGGTTTGCGGGTGGATAGTTTTGAAATCCCAGTTCCACTGGGATTGTCCCCCTCCTTTGCTGATTTGATTTCCCTGATGTGATGTCCCAGGTACATCTCTCCCTACCTTCCTACACTCTGTGGGTTAATTTTAAGCCCGGCCTGCCTGACCTGACCCAATACTCTGTGTAATATCTGTGTTCTTTCTCTCCGACTGAGATATTGAGGTGTTGGTAAGTTTAAATTGACGAACTCCATCAGCCATGTATCGGTGGGATATACTGGAATATTATGGGATCCCTGAGGTAACTGGATCCAGGTCTACTGCTTTCCTCAGACAGTAAATACTAGCTTATTCTGCCGTTCCAAGTCCACAGGAACCCATTCACAATATCAAGGACTGAGACTGTATCCTGTTGCAATTTTAATCCATTAAATACAGTGGTGTGGTTCACTACTGTAGGATACTCTTTAGTGGCAGATTTACCGAGGGAGGTATCATCAATAGTGAGGTGGGATGAGCCTTTCGGCTTCTGTGAGTTAGTCTGGGATACTGTTGGTCTGACTATTCCCTGCTTCTCTCACAATTACAGCCTCCTCAGCCTCAGCTTTAATGGGATCCGGTTTGTGTGGGGAGTGAGAGGGCCCTCGATGTTTACAGGAACAACTGATAATAACCAACATTCCTGTTTGAGTTACGCACATTGCTGTTTGGGTCCTAGCTATAATTCCTCAGATTCTCTGACAGTTCCAGTCTCCCTACAAGGTAACTAATCTGGAGATGTTGCCTCTCCTTTGATTCCTGTCCCGGGCCTGGCCAGGTTGTTCCCATATTAGAGTTTGTGTCTCTTCATCAATAGTTGCTCCGAACTATTCTAAAATGGGAACTCCCAGAATGGTCCTTTCCTCAGTTTCACACTCCCATATCTGAATATATATTGCCATATCCATGATCTGCATTGGGACAGGTTTATTTCATCCAGCTTCTCGATTCCCTCTCCAACTGCTCTCATTTTAGTAATTGAGGGGTGAGGGGCAAATCCGTATCAGTAACTGATATTGATGCTCCTGTATTAATATTATGTTCTGCTGGTTCCCAAACACAGCATCAATGAATATTCATGTGCCTATGTGAACTCATGCACACACACAATGTGAACATCTATCTCCCTCTCTCTGCCTACGTTCCTTGGCTATGTGCCCTTTCATGCTTCACTTGTAACATTGTGGGTCTGGTTACCCTCCCTGTATTGCAGCTATTCCCCTATGTTTCTGAGGTTGCCTCAGCTCTCATGGCCCAATTCAGAATGTGGTTAGAATTAAGGTGTAAGCTGCAGTGAAGGGGTCTGTGGCTCTGATACTCAGAAGGGAAAGGGGGAGAGGAGGAGAGCGCTAGTTATAGGGGACTCTCTAGTTAGAGGGACGGACAGGCGTTTCTGTGGACATGGGCGAGACTCACGGATGGTTTGTTGCCTCCCGGGTGCTAGGGTCCGAGACGTCTCAGACCGTGACTTCAGAATCCTTAAGGGGGAGGGTGTGCAGCCAGAAGTCGTGGTACACATTGGCACCAACGACATAAGTAGGAAGAGGGGTGGGGAGGTCATTCAAGAGCTCAAGGAGTTAGGCTGGAAGCTAAAAGCTAGGACAGACAGAGTCGTCATCTCTGGGTTGTTACCGGTGCCACGTGACAGTGAGGCAAAGAATAGGGAGAGAGTGCAGTTGAACACGTGGCTGCAAGGCTGGTGTAGGAGGGAGGGCTTCAGATATTTGGACAATTGGAGAAGGTGGGACCTGTACAAACAGGACGGGTTGCACCTGAACCAGAAGGGCACCAATATCCTGGGGGGTAGGTTTGCTCGCACTCTTCGGGGGGGTTTAAACTAATTTGGCAGGGGGATGGGATCCGGACTTGTAGTCCAGCAAGTAAGCTAGCTGTGTGTCAGGATGCCCAAGACTGTAGGGAGGCTGTGGAGAAGGTAGCACTGACAGGGACTACTTGCGGACACAGAGATGGGCTCAAGTGCGTATACTTCAACGCAAGGAGTATCAGAAATAAGGTGGGTGAACTTAAGGCGTGGATCGGTACCTGGGACTACGATGTTGTGGCCATCACGGAAACGTGGATAGATGTGGGACAGGAATGGCTGTTGGAGGTTCCTGGTTACAGGTGTTTCAGTAAGATTAGGGAGGATGGGAAAAAAGGAGGGGGGGGGTGGCATTGCTAATTAGAAATGCTATAACGGCTGCAGAAAGGAAGTTTGAGGGGGATCTGTTTCTGGAGGTAGTATGGGCTGAAGTCAGAAATAGGAAAGGTGCAGTCACCTTGTTGGGTGTTTACTATAGGCCCCTCAATAGCAGCAGAGATGTGGGGAAACAGATTGGGAAACAGATTTTGGAAAGGTGCAGAAGCCACAGGGTCGTAGTCATGGGCGACTTCAACTTCCCAAATATTGATTGGAAGCTCTTTAGATCAAGTAGATTGGATGGGGCGGTGTTTGTGCAGTGTGTCCAGGAAGCTTTTCTAACGCAGTATGTAGATTGTCCAACCAGAGGGGAGGCCATATTGGATTTGGTACTCGGTAATGAACCGGGACCAGTGGTGGGCTTGTTAGTGGGTGAACATTTTGGTGGTGGTGACCACAATTCTGTGACTTTCACCTTGGTTATGGAGAGAGATAGGTGCGCACAACCAGGTAGATTTTATAATTGGGGGAAGGGAAATTACGATGCTGTAAGGCAGGATTTGAGGAGCATACGTTGGGAGCATAGGCTGTCAGGGAAGGATGTGGTGGAAATGTGGAACTTTTTCAAAGAGCAGATACGACGTGTCCATGATATGTATGTACCTATCAGGCAGGAAAGAAATGGTCGTGTGAGGGAGCCTTGGTTGACGAGAGAGGTTGAATGTCTGGTAAAGAGGAAGAAGGAGGCTTACATAAGGTTGAGGAAACAGGATTCAGACAGAGCAGTGGAGGGATACAGGATAGCCAGAAGGGACCTGAAGAAAGGGATTAGGAGAGCTAAGAGAGGGCATGAAAAATCGTTGGCGGATAGGATCAAGGATAACCCCAAGGCATTTTATGCGTATGTGAGAAACCTGAGAATGACGAGAACGAGGGTAGGTCCGATCAAGGACAGTAGTGGGAGACTGTGTATTGAGTCGGAAGAGATAGGAGAGGTCTTGAACAAGTACTTCTCTTCAGTATTTACGAACGAGAGGGACCGTATTGTAGAAGAGGAGAGTGTGAAATGGACTGGTAAGCTAGAAGAGATACCTGTTAGGAAGGAAGATGTGTTGGACATTTTGACCAACTTGAGGATAGACAAGTCCCCCGGGCCTGACGGGATATATCCTAGGATTATGTGGGAAGCAAGAGAGGAAATCGCAGTACCGTTGGCAATGATCTTCTCGTCTTCACTGGCAACGGGGGTGGTACCAGGGGACTGGAGAGTAGCGAATGTTGTGCCCCTGTTCAAAAAAGGGAATAGGGATAACCCCGGGAATTACAGGCCTGTTAGTCTTACTTCTGTGGTAGGCAAAGTAATGGAAAGGGTACTGAGGGATAGGATTTATGAGTATCTGGAAAGACACTGCTTGATTAGGGACAGCCAGCACGGATTTGTGAAGGGTAGGTCTTGCCTTACAAGTCTTATTGAATTCTTCGAGGAGGTGACCAAGCATGTGGATGAGGGTAGGTTTTAGTAAGGCATTTGATAAGATTCCCCATGGTAGGCTTATGCGGAAAGTCAGGAGGCATGGGATAGAGGGACATTTGGCAAATTGGATAGAAAACTGGCTAACCGGTCGAAGGCAGAGAGTGGTGGTAGATGGTAAATGTTCAGCCTGGAGCCCAGTTACAAGTGGAGTTCTGCAGGGATCAGTTCTGGGTCCTCTGCTGTTTGTAATTTTTATTAATGACTTAGATGAGGGAGTCGAAGGGTGGGTCAGTAAATTTGCAGATGATACGAAGATAGGTGGAGTTGTGGACAGTGAGGAGGGCTGTTGTCGGCTGCAGAGGGACTTAGATATGATGCAGAGCTGGGTTGAGGAGTGGCAGATGGAGTTCAACCCTGCCAAGTGTGAGGTTGTCCATTTTGGAAGAACAAATAAGAATGCGGAATACAGGGTTAATGGTCGGGTTCTTAGTCAGGTGGAGGAACAGAGGGATCTTGGGGTCTATGTACATAGATCTTTGAAGGTTGCCACTCAGGTGGATAGAGTTTGTAAGAAGGCCTATGGAGTATTATCGTTCATTAGCCGAGGGATTGAATTCAAGAGTCGTGAAGTGATGTTGCAGCTGTACAGGACTTTGGTTAGGCCACAGTTGGAGTACTGTGTACAGTTCTGGTCGCCTCACTTTAGGAAAGATGTGGAAGCTTTGGAGAGGGTGCAGAGAAGATTTACCAGAATGTTGCCTGGAATGGAGAGGAAGTCGTACGAGGATAGGTTGAGAGTTCTCGGCCTTTTCTCGTTGGAACGGCGAAGGATGAGGGGTGACTTGATAGAGGTTTATAAGATGATCAGAGGAATAGATAGAGTAGACAGTCAGAAACTTTTTCCCGGGTACAACAGAGTGTTACAAGGGGACATAAATTTAAGGTGAAGGGTGGAAGGTATAGGGGAGATGTCAGGGGTGGGTTCTTTACCCAGAGAGTGGTGGGGGCATGGAATGCGCTTCCTGTGGGAGTGGTAGAGTCGGAATCATTGGCGACCTTTAAGCGGCATTTGGATAGGTACATGGATGGGTACTTAATCTAGGTTAGAAGTTCGGCACAACATCGTGGGCCGAAGGGTCTGTTCTGTGCTGTATTGTTCTATGTTCTATGTTCTATGTCATCTTTTAAATACATCAAACCGATTTCATCATCACAGGTTGGGGTTTAGTAATCCCCCGTGGTCCTTACACACCTCAGGCTTCCTCTCTATATGATACTCGATATTACCCTTGGCTCCCTGAGTCACCAAGGTTATTTTAGCCCATTCAGCCTGTCTCCTCCCCAGTGTGTCCCTGTAATATCTGTAAATGCCTGGAGACACTGATCGGCTGTGCACTGGGGGGGACCGGCTTACACCCTCTCCCTCTCATTGCAGGGACAGGTTCTGCTGTACACGTCGGGGCATCTTGGCCTAAAAGATTTTAGCCTGACACCATCATCGGTACCTCAACTAATTTATGCATTCTCCCAAAAAGGCCCATTATTACCATTTCTCTATCAGGCTGGGTATTCATTCACCAACATCTGTCGTTCAGCCAGGTAAACGGTTCAGTTTGGTTTCTGTCAGTTCCCTTTCGTGCCCCCCTCCTATCTGTCCAAGTTTGAGCTTTGATGCACAGGGTGCCATAGACACGGCCTTCTGGGCCTTACAGGGCGGTGGGTCATCCCACTCATTGCCATCCCTCTGTCCATACGTGGGCGCTTTGTCATCTAATCTGTTCCAGTCAGTGTCACCATCCTCACTGCCTTCTGAGGAGAGCGGGAGACTAGGTACATCCCCCACTGTAACTACCACCTGGCCCTTTGGCTTTAAGGCCTCACGTCTGAGAGCCACCACCTTCACTTGTTCCTGTTTCCCATAATAATGTAACACATCCTGTCATTCCTGGAATAAAACAGAGCAAAATGTGAATTTGGTTTGACTTGAAACATTAATAATTTGACATTCACTTTACATATCTATAGAGGTGAAAATTCTACTGTGATTATTTAAGTGAATTTAACGTGATCATACAGTGAAAATAACTGATAATCAACGACAATGAATGAACTGAATAATATGTGATTATTTGTCCAAGTTCTTGCATTGAAAATTCAATTTTATTTAAAGCTTGTCACCCATTACACCATGGGCATTCTTATTAGGGAATAAAGTAATGGAAGGATATCAGAGAAAATAAATAGACTTTAATTTTAGCCTCACTGCAATAATGAACCAAAACAATATTTGGAAATATGGTTGAACTACATAACAAAGTTTCCAGTGTCATTATTAACATGAAAACTATTTTAGTTTGCAAATTGTTTTGTACTAAGAATAATTGGAAATGAATTGTGATTATGAATTGACCATTTAAAATATTTTTGGAAGAGAATAATCAGATATATTTTTGGAGGAAATTAGGAAAGGAAATAAATATGTATACATTGGTATTAATAGTTTTAAAATGCTTGGAAGTTCACTGCGATTATTTGATTGAGAGAGGCTGCAGGATTATAAAGACTAATTCACCTTTTCCATTGCATTGTTGGTTTCACTAGAATCTGTTGTGGTCTAAGCTCTTGTAGTGTGCAATGGACTGTCACTAATAGCTTAATTAACCTGCGAGTCACTGATCACGTTTCTTTTGTCTGTAAGTCAGTCTGTAAGTGCGCGACACACCTGCTTTTCTGAGGAGAAACAGAGACTCTTTTCAAATGAAATAAGTGGCAGTTCACTCTGAGAATGGTTTCTACCACACACCATACGCAGGAAAGTGTTTTTCTAAAGAATTCCAATCTCTATCCATAAATCTGATGGTATCTGTGTTTGTCAGTTTGTGGAGGATTTAGCACCTTTGTTCTGTGCTGTTTTTATACAAGCAGTTGGTTCATTATGTCTTTGCCAAGAAGGTTGTTTACTTTCCCCTTTTACTGTGATTCTGCAGGTTAGAATATTCTGAGAGTCAATAATGTTCAATAACTAAACATTGAATGGTTTTGACTCTGACAGAGCAGTTGCCTTATTTTCAGCTAATTATCCACATCCCATTTCCTGGTTGTGTTGAATGTTACAGAAACAGGCTCTGAACAATGTTTCCATTCACTTGTGTTGGAGTCACTGACAGCCACGTGGTCACTCAGTTTCAGGCTGATGGATCAGTTTCTCTGTCCTATTAGATGGTGGTCACTTGCTCAGTTTCCGATGGCTCACCTGAGCGTCAGTCCATCAGCTGCTGAAACCCTGCATCCAACATTTGTTCCCTCTCACCATCACTAATTCAATACAGACACAGCTTGTCTCCCACATTCACCTCCACATACTCATGATCACCTCAGATTCTACTGTCTGTATCCTTGCAGCAAGTTGTGTAAGACACCTATATCATTTCAAAATTTGGTCACTGCTTCTTCAGGACATTCGTGAAGAAGGGCTCATGCCCAAAACGTCGATTCTCCTGCTCCTTTGATGCTGCCTGACCTGCTGTGCTTTTCTAGCAATACATTTTCAGTTGTAATTGTAGTAACCAGTTAATTACAAGTTACTGACAAAATATATTAAGAGGAGATGCTATTGGTGGTGGAAATGCTGCTGGTTGGTATAACAGAGGGCTGGGGTGAATACTGTATTCAGTTTTGATGAGAAAGTTGAGCAATGTAAGATTCGTTTATCTTTGTTAATAAGAAGAGGCAGAGATTGCAGCTAAGACATCCACAGGCATCCACCCTCACCACTACTGATGCTCAGTAGCAGCAGTGCCAATCAAGCGGGCTGCTTTATTCCAGATGGTATCAAGTTTCTTGAGTGTTGTTAGGGCTGCACTCATCCAGGCAAGTGGGGAGTATTCCATCACACTCCTGACTTGTGCCTGGTAGCGTTTGGACAGGATTTCAGGAGCCAGGAGTTGAATTACTCTTGTAGCCACTGTGTTTATGTGGTGAGACCAATTCAGTTCCTGATCAATGATTATCCACAGGATAATGTTGATAGGAGGTGTTCAGTCATGGTAACACCATCGAATGTCAAGGGATGGTGGTTAGGTTATTTCTTATACGTGGTAGCCTGCATTTGTGTGGCATGTATGTTACTTGCCTCCTGTATCCCAAGCCTGGATATTGTCCAGATCTTGTTGTACTTGGACTTGCACTGCTTCAGTACCTGAGGAGTTAATTATTTATTAACATTAAATAGTCATAAGATTATGCAAATTCCTTTTTCTATCAAATGTCATGGACTGTATCTTGTGGTCACTCTCATATTCACTTTCACTATCTTTTTATTTTCTTCCTAATTCAGACACAAATGTTTGAACATCGATCAGAATAAAATTACATAAATTAAAAACACATGTTTCTACAAGTAAACTAATTGAATGAAATACATTACTTCTGTATTGTCTGCATTTTGACAAAAAATAAATTATTTTCAATAACTATTGAATGGCTCATTTATTGCCCTCAATCCATCAATCTAAGTATTATATTTCAGTCTTCAGTTTACCGATCTTAATGTACGTCTAATCAACATCAGAGCGAAGTGTTTTAAAATATTGAGTCAATGTATTTGTTCAGAATACAACATTTATTAGGAATTCATTATCCTTATAATAATTGCAGAATAATTTGTTTGTCTTTCTAACGTATATCGTCAGATCCATATATTATTTTAATCCATATTTTAATTTAATTAATTGCAGCAATGCTATTGTTTTCACGTCAACTATCCCACAATGGAACCAATCATTCTGCATCCAACACCCTTTGAAAACTGACTTTTGCTCATTTGAATGATCACAGTAATCTCAGCCTTATGAATTCAGAGAACTATAACTACTTTTCACTGCAACAATTCCTGTTCATGTCTGCACATTGCACAGTCATGTAGCAAAATTAAATTTCTCCTTCTTCTAGGTGTACTGATAGATTTTCGAAAATCTAAGTGTTGCTAATATCTAATTATTGTTCAGTACAGTAGGGGGTATAAATGTGTAATAATGGCTCAGTACATGAAGTAATGTGAAGATATTGCAATGTACAAACTCACAATGATTGTGAATATCAATTTTTATTTTAACCATGGAAACACAGTTGAATTGATTTCATTATATTTCACTTCAATGCTCACATTCATTGTATTTCTAATCACAATAAGAGCGAACTACTTCATGTGACAAAATTATTTAAAATTCATGTCACTTTTATATGGACACAAAATAGAATTAACACCCATTTGTTCTTTCCTTTACCAATCACAGTGAAGTTTGAATTGTAGAATGTTAGACTGATACAGCACGGAAACAGGCCATTCAACCTAACTTGGCATTCCTGCCAGGTTTCCGTAACTAAACTAGTCCCATTTCCCTGTGTTTGTCCCATACCCCTTTGGACGTTTTCTATCCAATAAACTGTCCCAAAGTCTTTTAGATTTTGTAATTGTACCAGCCACTGCCCTTCATCTCACAGCTCATCCCAATATGTGAAACACACTGTGTGGAAAAGTTGCCCCTCAGACCCCTTTAAATCTTTCCCCTCACCTCAAGTAGTATTTATACCGTAGAATCTTTAATACTGCAAAGTTATTAAAAGTTGAGAGGTATTTAGAAGCAGCGTAATAACATTCATACTTTAATCAGTGATGTTAAGCAAATACATTCAAGATGTTGTGATCATTATAATGAACAACAGTTACAAGTTGAGACAATGTTGGTTGAAAAGCAATTCAATAGACACTTCGATATTTTCTAATCAATTCTGAGGTGTTTTGACACATCTCTTTTGAAGGTGGGAATTGAACACATGGCTCCTGGTCTACTAGTACACACATTACCAGATCCTCCATAATATTCCCATGCAGGAAGGGCAGGACTATAATCACATACTTACTGTGTTTATTCACAGGGAAAACTGCTCAGATATTTATTGTTATAATTGGACTAGGATTGTATTAGACAGTTCCAGTGTGTAATGGACCAATAAAAGGAATTAGTAATTTCTAATAATGATGGAACGAAGCAACAATGGTCTTAAATAAATATAAATCTCATGATAATCAAATAAGTCAATTTGTTTGAAGCAGTTATTCATCTGCATAAATTAAAATTAACTTGCTTTTTAATGCACATGATTTGGAAATAAAGCATTTGAGATTCAATGTGATTACTTGGCGAAAGACAATTTCCCTTATTTTCAAAAAATTGTGATTTCTAAGAATTCAATATCTATTGTAAAAGCATGGAACAAACATTTGTTAATTCTGGTTTATTTACACAAGGAACACGTGAAATTTAAATAATGCTTAACATGGAAAATACTTAGCTCTTATTGTAATAATTAGAAATGTAGAAATGTTAAAATTGAAGTTAAATACAATCAATACAAGAACGTAAACAAAACTGTGGATGCTGGAAATCACAAACAAAATCAGTAATTGCTGGAAAATAACTCAGCAGGTCTGGCAGCCTCTGTGGAGAGAAATCAGTGTTAATACTTGGGCCCAGTGACCTTTCTTCAGACTGCACTTTTTCTCACAACCAATGCAATCCAGCTAAGATTCCACACTTAAAATTATTTTTGCTAAGATTAAGAGATTGTAGAGTGCAATATTGTTTGTATCAGTTGATGTAAAGAGACATAGTTCCACATCTACAGCTGGAGATATTGGATTTCAACAATGATTACCGGTTAGATTTTGGTAATAATTAGTTTTAAAATGGCTGATAACAAATTTAAGAATGATGAGAAAACCCTTATTGTAATGTAATTGTACATCATGTTGGAAAAAACTGAAATATTGATGTGAAAAATAGTTATCCATCTCTTAATTGATAAGACTGATTAATGATCCTTCCATTAATACAAGAAATCAAATGAAAGAAAATGAGAAAGTTAGAATGATTGTTGGGTGAGAGAACTTTGGTTGATTGCAGGTGTTGACCTGAAAAGAATGTTAATATTTCATTATGATACTGGCTCTAATAAATAATGGATTGAACTAAAATGTAAATCTCATGATAGTGTGATAATTGAAATGACAATTAAATAATATTTAATGTGAGAACGCAACACTTAAAATAATTCAATATTTTCAAAGCAGTTTGTACTGGATATTCATTAAGATAAGTAAACTCAGAATTAAAATATTGGGTTAATTTTTTAAAAATCACACTTTAGAAGATTATTCATAAGAATTGTTCTGTCATTGAAAAAAACCTCATTTCTTCAAGAATTCTGCATTTCCCTAATTTTCTATCTTTTTTTCCACAGGGATCTGTACAGGAACCCTTCTGTTTGCGAAACAATTATATAGAAGTGACATAGATTAAAATCTAATTGGGTGAGTTAATAAATTTGCAGATGATATAAAGTTCAGTGCAGTTGGGGACAATGTAGAGGGTTGTCAAATAAATCAGCAGGAAAAAGGTAAATTGCAGCTATGGGCAGAGTAATTAAGGGAAATTTTAATCCATACAAGTGTGAGGTGTTTCACTTTGGAAGCTCAACTGTTAAGGAAAGGTAGATAGTTAATGGCAGGACCCTAACAGCTTTATTATTCAAAGGGATCTTGGCGTTCAAGACCATGGCTCCCTGAAAGTGACCATGCAAGTAATTAGGTGGTTAGGAAGGCAAATGGCATGCTTGCCTTTATTCGTCAGGGAACTGATTACAAGAGTCAGGAAGTCATGTTGTAACTTTACAAGACTTTGGTAAAGGCATACTTAAAGTATTGTATTCACTTCTGTTCACCATGTTCCAGGAAGGGTATGGAGGCTTTGGAGAGGGTACAGAGGGCGTTTACCAGGATGCTGCCTGGATTTGTAGAGGCGAGAAAAACTCAGATTGCTTTTTTGTGGAGTGGCGGAGACTGGGGAAAGACTTGATGGAAGTCTGTACAATCATGAGATACATAGATGGGGTTGACGGTCATAAAGTTTTTCCCAGAGTTGAAGTATCAAAAACTATGTGACATGCGTTTAAGGTTAGGGGGGTAAGTTCAAGGGGCACGTAAGGGGAAATTTGTTGTGTACACAGGGAGTGGTCGGTGTCTGGAATGAACTTCCAGGGTTGGTGGTGGAAGCATATACATTAAGGCTCTTTAATGTTCATTTTGATAATTTGGAAGGATATGGACCAAGGGTAGGCAGAAGTGATGAGTTTCTTTTGCATTACGTTCAGCACAACGTTATGGGCCAAATGGCCAATTCCTGTGCTGCATGGGTCTTTGAGAGAAAACTAATGTATAACTCATATGACATTTAATCTAATCAATATTTAGCCACTGGTGTCAGAAATAGTATCTAAGTAATGAAAATCATTTTATTTAATCAAAATACATCCAAGTGTTATCCATATGGTGGGCAACAGGATTTTACTTCCAGTCAGCTCAAGAATGTTCAAATATTGTTTATTCTGTGAACTGAATTCTGCAGAAGAGTTTCAATAAACATTTAACGCATCATTATTGTGCATTTCAACACCTCACGTACACCAATCCTTATTCTCTTGGCCGAGCAGATGAAGTGATGAAGATCGCCTGATGAAGAGGCAGCACCTTGAAAGTTAGTGCTTCCCAATAAACCAGTTGGACTATAACCTAGTATCATGTGATTTTTAACTTTGCTCACCCCAGTCCAACTCCGGCATCTCTGAATCATTGTTTCACAAAGGAATTCTCATAATTTTTAAAAAGTAAATATGACTTTAATTAAGAACTTTAACGCGATTATTAATCCCTTCCTGCATAAGCAAAATATCTCAATGTCAATGAAATCAATGCTCACACAATAGGGCACTTACAGTCACACAAATGTCTTCCTGGTCATCTAATTACTGCTCAGGAGAAAAACAGCAGTAAGTATCTTATCGTTCCTGAGAACAAGAGCCACAATAAACATTTGGTGACCAGTTCCATCCAATAAATGCATTTGATTTCTTACATTTTAATTCAGTAATTGCACACAAAATATTTAGCTAAAACCAATAACCATGCTTTATTACAAATGACCGAGAATGCTAACATCAACATAATTAGTCACTTGCCAATCAAGGTTCCAGTTGAAGTATTGCAAAATAAAATAATTTAATTTCGGCTTAGTACACCTGTAGGTGAAAACATGTTCATTTTAGAACATAGAACATAGAAAAATACAGCGCAGTATTTTGGCCCTCGATGTTGCGCTGATCCAAGCCCACCTAACCTACACGAGCCCACTATCCTCCATATGCCTATCCAATGTCCGTTTAAATGCCCATAAAGAGGGAGAGTCCACCACTGCTACTGGCAAGGCATTCCATGAACTCACGACTCGCTGAGTAAAGAATCTACCCCTAACATCTGTCCTATACCTACCACCCCTTAATTTAAAGCTATGCCCCCTCGTAATAGCTGACTCCATATGTGGAAAAAGGTTCTCATGGTCAACCCTATCTAAACCCCTAATCATCTTGTACACCTCTATCAAGTCAACCCTAAACCTACTTTTCTCCAATGAAAACAGCCCCAAGTCCCTCAGCCTTTCCTCATACGATCTTCCTACCGTACCAGGCAACATCCTGGTAAACCTCCTCTGCACCCGTTCCAGTGCCTCCACATCCTTCCTATAGTATGGCGACCAAAACTGGACACAATACTCCAGTTGCGGCCGCACCAGAGTCTTATACAACTGCAACATGACCTCAGGATTCCGGAACTCAATTCCTTACCAATAAAAGCCAATACGCCATATGCCTTCTTCACCGCACTATTTACCTGGGTGGCAACTTTCAGAGATCTGTGTACATGGGCACCAAGATCCCTCTGCTCATCCACACTACCAAGTATCCAACCATTAGCCCAGTACCCTATCTTTTTGTTACTCTTACCAAAGTGAATCACCTCACACTTACCTACTTTGAACTCTATTTGCCACCTTTCTGCCCAGCTCTGCAACTTATCTATATCCCGCTGTAACCTGACACATCCTTCCTCACTGTCAACAACTTCACCGACGTTTGTACAAAATTTTGCACATTAAAAACCTTTATCTGCTTATTCAGAGAAAATACTGAAAGGTGGCACTGTACATTTAATTTATTTTGACTTTCTTTCACGAAAACAATCATGTGAATTGCTTCTCATTTTCTTCCTAGTTCTGATACACATGTCAACATATTTACGATATTAACTCTTTATGAATAATGAAAGAGTTTTCTTTGCAAGAACGACATGAAGATGTTCAAGGTCCTCTAATTACTGTTGAGCAGAATACTCTTCATAAGGGTCTTATTGTCTTAAACAGATGCTTTTAATGACCTTAATTTTATTTCTGACTAGTGTTTTTGTGACTGATGTGTTTTCAAACCATGTGCAACGCATAAGAATTTCTTTCAATTTGCTATAAGAAAAAAAAACTGCTTTGCATGTTGATTTCTAATTATTTTTTACTCCCGAGTTATTTGTCTATGTGCAATAATCACAAAATTATGGAAGATCCCTGGATCTTATGTTCACCACAATATGCACTTTCACTATCTACTCATTTACTTCCAACGTCTGACATGAATGTCTAAACATTGGTCATGAACAAAGAGAGTTGTAAATTAAAGCTACATCTCAATAAGCAAACCAATGGATGGAAACATGTAATTCTTGTAATCCTGCATTTTTGAACCAAAAGCAATTCTGCTGAATAATCACTGAATGACTCATTTTTGTAAATCATAAAGCTAGCTACCATATTATATATCTCAGTTTACCGATCTTAATGAATATCCAATCATCATCATAACAAAGTGCTTTTAAAATATAGATTTTTTTACATTACAACGTAATTTTCCAGTCACTGCCATGACAATAATCGCACAATTATTGGAGTTAGTCTTTCTAACAAATATAGTGCCATTCGCATTTTAATTGCATCAATTGTTTCTTAGTACGAACACTACAATATAAAAATCAATTTACTGTTCAGGTGAACGATCCCATAATGGAACCAATGACTTCCCATTCGATGCCTCATTGCAAGTACTTGATGATTGCTCATTTGAATGATCGCGGTAATCTCAGCCTGAAGCATTCAGAGAACTGTAATTTCTTTTCATTAGAATAATTCCTGGTCGTTTCTCCACATTGCTCAGTGAAACAATTAACTGAGATTTCTCAGTATTCTTAAATGAAATTATATAATTTTGACAATTCAATTGTTGCTATTATCTAATCATTGCTCAATATAGTTCAGGGTATGACTACGAAATTATGGCTTATAAATTAAATAATGTAAAGATTTTTCAGTGGGCATTGTGAATATCAATTTTTATTTTAACCGTGGAAACAGTTGAATTGATTTAATTATGTTTAACTTCAATGTTAACATTTACTGTATTTATAAACACTATACAAGTTAATCACTTTTCATGGAACAAAATCATTTAAATTTTTTATGACTGTTTGAAGTACAACAAAAGGAACTAACATCTCTTTATTGTTTCATGAAATAGTCAGAGTACATTTTAAACTTTGGGAAGTTGAACATTTCTGGAAAGAAGGGAAGTTGTCTTCAGATGAATAGCCGTATTGAGTGACTAATTCATTTATTTTCCTAATCATTTATGTTGCAAATGCATATTAATTTTCTTTTCATTCTGTGACAAACAGCATTGGACATATGGAACTATTTGATTGATTGAGTTTCGTTCATCAGCGTACACTGATCAAATGATTAGGATTTTTCTTATCATGAATAATCACGAGATTCATATTTAATTAAAGTCATTATTGCTTTGTTACATTATTACTGTAAATTACTAATTCGTTTTGTCAGTTCATTACACACAGGAAATACGCAATTAATTCCCATTCAAATAATTACAAGAAACATCTGATTAATTTTCATTTGAGTTGCCGCCGTAAGCATGCGACTGTACACCTGCCCTTCCCGGATGGTAACATTATGACGGGTCCTTGTGGAGCTCTGGCAGTGTCTCTACGACAAGATCAGGAGGAATGATTTCAATTTCCACCTTCAGCGGAGATGTGTCAAAGCAGCTCGGAAATTTCATTAGAAAATATCTGCGTATAGATTGAACTGCTTTTCAAAATATCATTAAATATTCTTCAATCCGTTCTCCATTTCAATCATCAACATATTTCCCATTTATTTTCTTCAGTTCACTAATAAAATGATGCATCTAATTCTGCTGGTTCTACATTCCTTGGTAAAATAGTTGACGATGTTGCAACCTTAAAGTTGGGAGAGTCTAAGACATGGTAATCATGATTTGTTTTACTGTTTAAAGGAACCTAGTTCAAACGTTTCAAGCACATAAATCCTTATTCTCCGGTATTATAAAGATGAAAATATTAACAGTCGAAATTTCTCTTCAGCAAAATAACCAAATGCAACTTCATGTTATTCATTGGTCAGCTGATCACCTACATTTATAACTAAATATTGCAATTCATCTAAATACTGGCATGTGCTTTGATCAAATTTATTTTCTAATTATTACTTATTCATGAATTGTCAAGAATTTATTTTTATTTTCCATTCACCTATTCATATTGAATGTAAGATTGATATGCTGTGAAACTATTGGCGTGTTTTCATTTGAACATTTAATTTATCTCTCTCTCTCTCTCTCTCACTTATCTCACTTCATGCATGATGGCTTCAATGTACCTTGCTAAACTTAAAAGATTTTGTTGACTTTTTTGTAGTATCTTTAACACTCACTTATCAATTTAATCCAAAATCATATTTTCATAGAATACCAACAGTGTTGAAACAGGCCATTTGACCCAACAGTCCACACTGACCATCCAAAGAGTAACCCACCCAGACACTCTCTTGCTCTATTACTCGACATTCCCCTGACTTATGCACCTAACCTCGGTAAAAACAATGACTGCAGATACTGGAAACCAGAGTTTAGATTAGAATGGTGCTGGAAAAGCACAGCAGTTCAGGCAGTATCCAAGGAGCAGTAAAATCAACGTTTCGGGCAAAAGCCCTTCATCAGTAATACAGGCTGTATTCCTAATGAAGGGCTTTTGCCCGAAACGTCGATTTCACTGCTCCTCGGATGCTGCCTGAACTGCTGTGCTTTTCCAGCACCACTCTAACAAAATCTAATGCACCTAACCTGAAACATCCATGCATCATGGGCAATTTAGCATGGCCAACTCACCTCAGCTGCACACTTGTATACTATCACAATGTTATTGAAATCAATGCTCACACAAAGCACAATACATAAAGCCACACAATGGTCTTCATGACCATCTAATTACTGTTCAGGAAATAATCTGAGTAATTGTCTTATTGTTCCTGAGATTAATCACCACAGTAAGCATCTGGTCATCATTCCCTCCAATAAGTAGAATAGGTGTCCGCTGAAATTTCTGTTCAGTAATTATCCATGATACTTATTGCTCAAAGCAGTGTTTATTCTTCGTTACGAGTGGTCAATGATTCTAACAGCCATTGGTCTTGATCTTATTGTTACTGAGTGCAATAACCACAGTAACCATCTGGTTATCATTCTTGCCAATAAATACAAGAGCTATCCTCTTACTTTTCAGTTCAGTAATTACGCATGATACTTGTTGCTGAAAGTGGTATTTATTCTTTATGACAATTGGCCGAGGACACTGACAGCAAGACATGTTGATAGTCCTGACTTGTTCATGTTTTCAAACAGGTTTTCAGGCCATGTATTTCAAAAAGAAGTAATTTGACTTCGTTCAAAATTAAATGTAAACATTTTCAGATATTTCCATTCAAAATGTTTATTTGCTTATTCAGATCAAATTTGAATCTTGCCTCTGTAAAGTGAATTTATTGTGCTTTCCATTCATGGAAGTACTCATTAATTGGTCCTCATTTTCATCTTAGATCTGATGGAAATTTGAAATACTGATTACAGTGAAAATTGTATGAATTATACATGAGTGGTCTCTAAAAGAAAATCACGAAAGGCGAGATAGAATTCTTGAACAACCTGAATATTTGAATAAAGAAAACATTCCTTCCAAAAAACAAAGTTAAAAATCACACAACACCAGGCTATAGTCCAACATATTTATTTGGAAGCACTGGCTTTCGGAGCGCTGCTCCTTCAACCACCTGATGAATGAGGAGCGCTCTGAAAGCTAGTTCTTCAAAATAAACATGTTGGTTAATAACCTGCTGGTGTTTGATTTTTAACATTGTACAGGCCAGTCCAACACTGGCGCCTCCAAACCATTCCAAAAATAAAACTCTTAAGTCTGTGGTTTAACAATTCAACAATCCTGCAACTAGATTATAATTCTCAGTTTATCTATCTTAATAAATATCTTAATCAATGTCAGTGTAAATTCCTGGAAAACATCAAATCGTTTTGTTTGTTAAAACACAAACTTTAATTAAAAATTCATTGTTATCACAATATGTGAATTATATTTTAACTCTCCAGTGATGTGAAGTGACCCTTGGACAGAAATTGGATGTTCTAAATTCACCTACAAGCAGAGAAATCGGGACAAATACAAAATCAATCAAACTCAATCAAACAGCAGCTAGAATCAATCAGCTCCAGGATGAATCAGATTTTCTTACATCTTGACTTCCAGCCAGTGCCTGAGCATTATATACCTCTCTTGGAAATGTCAATAATGAAGGGTTTTAAACCCAGCTCACGACCACATGTGGATGTTTGTCAAACAATTATTAATCATTTTAGAAATCATGGAAAATATCTCAAAGCTCTTGAAATAAATTAGTCACTGCACATAAAGCCACACGATGGTATTCAAGGCCACCTAATTACTATTTAGTGCAAAACCTTTTGTCAGTATTGTATTGTTCTCAAGATGAGTAACCACAGCAAACATCACGCTTTCACACCATCCCAAATATATGCAAGAGATGCCTTCTTATAATTTACACACATCTTTCTCACACCATTAAATAGACTTCATTATTTACGACTAAGGATGCTGATAGTAACATGTTTTGAGATAATGGAATTCCTAAATATAGGCGATTTTTCTGATAGGTTCCCCCCAGTCATCATGATAAAAATGTAAATGCTGCTCAATACATTGTAACAGATACCCATTAAACTTTTTCATGTATTCACTCAGAGACAATGTTTAAAAATTTCCTCTATAAATGCTGTTGACTGTTTTTTGCTATGATACCTATGTTCGTTGTCGATTTATTTTCTTTGTAATGCTGACACAAATGTCTGAATATTGATGACATGAAAAGTTGCATGGATTATATATTGTATTTCTACAGAAGAAAAGCTGAGACAGCAAGTACAGATTGCAGGAGTATCTGAGAATGTTGAATGATCAATAATGACTCCATATCATTATTTTCTAAAACATCATGCCAGCATTCTAATTCTCAGTTCACTGATACTAATTATTATGTAATCAATATCACAGCAAACCCGTTTGGAAATATTGAATCACTTAATGTATCAGTGTTCTAAAATAGATTACCAATTCATTGTTAGTCCAATAATCACACAGTAATTCAATTTAGGTTTTGTAACAAATATCGTGAGATTCACATTTCAATTTAAATCATTATTTCTTAGTGCCAATTTTACAAAGAAACAAAGACCTTTTATTCCAGGTCAACACAACCACAAACCAAGCAATGATTCCTCATCCAACACTGACAGGAAATATCTGATATCTTCTCATTTAAATGTTCACAGAATTCATTGGATTAATATTCAGCCTTACAAATGAAGATACGTCTGATTGTTTTAGACTCCAATAATTAATGTTCAATTCTACATGTTACGGATAGTAATATGACATTTGTAATCATTTTAAGTTTACAGTGACTAGTTTTAACACTAATTCTTACTTATATCTAATATTTAATCATTGATCAAATCAGTAGAATCGGCTTTAAGTGTGGAATTAAGTCTCAGTAAGCATATTGCATAGTACTGTTTCCAAATGGTAGCGAATGCTGATTTTTATTTTAGTGCTGAAATCCTTGTTGATTTGCTGCTGTAGGGCTGCCCCGAGCAGCCTGCCTTGGAATTAAAACACAAAATGGTGGAAAGGAGATAAATAAGACTAACAGTCTGTTTCAGTCTTAAGTTAAAAAATAACATTTTGTACAATCCTACTCCAAGTCCATAAGTATGCCATTCCAGACAGTGATATTCCAGATAGTGATAAGAGAATGCCAGCATACAGAAAAATGACCAACCCTGACTTTCATTAATGAAAGAATAATTGTACCATGAATGAATAAACACCAACTGCAGGATAGAGCCCAGCTAACTTCCACAGCTGCTATCAGGGAATCAGACAGGGTTTGATTGTCAGAAATAGTTACTATTTTGAAGTTGCTCAGAACATTTAAAAAGTTTCTAATTACATATTCTTGAGAATCGTAAATAAGGCAGAGTGAGAGGCCCAAAGGACTGCAGCAATTAATTTTGTAATCTGAGGAAATAAACTGCACAGAGAGATCCCAAGGCCTTGAAATTATAGCACCTGTAAAACACAATGAATCAATAGGAAGCTCGGGCTATCCATTGCGATGTTCATCCAAAATTAGGTGTTCTACAGGAACGGGTGTCTGTATAAGGAGGGAAGGACTGTAACCACATTGCATGTGGACATTGTAATACAGAAAGTGTGTAAAAATACTGCTTTTTACTGTACACGTTACAGTCTGTCATGGACCTCCCTTCCTGGATTGGCCTCGGGGGATGATCCCTGCATTAACTGATTGCAGCATGAGTAAACATCTTCCACTTGCCTGAGTTCTGCCTATCTCCTCAATCTTCATTCCCTGTCCGGGGAAATCACTCCGACGGCTATTGTGACATTTAAATTCAATACAAGCACTTATTATCTGTGAAATTATTACTTGCAGAGCGATATCATTTTCATGTTATTTTTTTTAAACTTTTTTTGTGTGCAAGAAAACAATGTAGGTACATCCATTTGTTATTTAGTACAACTTATACTAAATTTTAAATTATTGAAAAGACTACACGTGGGAGTGGCGGGGAGAAGAACGTTTCTTCAGCTCAAATGTCACATTAGGTGACGATTTCCGTTTTTCAAATCATGAGACCTCCAAAATGATATTTATTTTAATTTCATTTTGAGATGATTTTATTTTCTTCCAACATTAGTTGTCAATGAACAATAATCACACAATTATTAGTCATTTGCTACAAAATGACTTCGTGTACCAAATGTCATTAACTCGATGTTTAGTTCATAATAATACTCACTTTCCCGGCCTAATTATTTTCTTCCTAGTTCTGACAGTTTTCTAAACATTTATCATAATTAAAGTTACATTAATAAAATAGACATGAACCGACCAAAAAAAATTGAACTATCTTCAATTGTTGCTAAGATTTTTTAATTATGAAAGCCACGTCTTATATTTTAATTCTCAGTTTATTAATCTTAATGAATATACAATCGACATCAGAGCAAAGTGCATTCAAAATATTAAGTCAATTTATCTATCAGGATTTTAGAAACAATTATCAATTACAATAATTACGCAATACTTTAACTTAGGCTTTATAACACGCACAATGTGCTTTTGATATCTTCCATATTTCTTAGTCTGAGTGCTACAATATTATAACCTGTTTGATAAGGCCAATACACCCACAAAAGACCAATAATTGCCATTGCACCATCATTTGTAAATATCTGACTTCTGCTCATTTGAAACATCACAGTCTTCTCAGCCATTGAAATTCAGAGAACATCAGTTACTTTGCACTGCAATATTTCTCTTCATTTCTGAACATTACTCAGTGGAATAGGAAGAGGAGATACCTCATTATTCTTAAATTCATTAATAAAAGTTTTCAAATCGATTTGTTGCCAATACCTAATAAATGTTTAATTCGGTAAGGGGTGTACATGTGGAACTATGTTTTCATATAATAACGAATGCAAGGCCATTGCAATGTACAATCACTCAATCATTCCGAATATTGCTTTTCATTTTAAACTTGGAAATACGTTTGAATTGATTTGATTGGAAATCACTTCAATGTTAACATTTATTGTGTTTTTAATCACAAGAACAATTGAATATTTTTGTACTGGAATATTTTTGTGCAAAATCATTTAAATCCACATGAATTTTTTGAACACACAAAAAAGGGTTGGCATCTATCTTATTTCATTAAACAATCACAGGAAATGGTGACTTCTTAGAAATCATACATTTTCAGAAAGAATGAAAGTCGTCTTCAGCTGAATAGGCACATTGATCGACCAATTCATCATTCTGTTCCAATTTATGTGTAGATCAAAAACATTTTAATTTGCATTTCAGAAAATGAGAAACTTATGAACATATAGAATAATTAAATTCATTTTTATTTATAATGCACAGTAATCACACAATTCTGTCAAGTTGTCATTCCACAAGTGATCATAAAAATCGTGTTTAATTAAGACATTTGTTAACTCCCATCATTATTGTAAATTACTACCGAATTTTCAGTAGATTACACACAGTATCCAAACCATTTAAATCCAATCCAATTATCACAATAAACATCTGATTAGTTTTCAGCCCTGCCAAGACTGGTTGGGAATGTTATGAAGGAATCTTGTGCAATTCTGGTCGTGTCTCTGTTACCAGACCAGAGGGTACAATTTCAATTCCCACCTTGCACAGAACTGTGCCAGCGCTGCTCTGAATATTGATAAGAAAATATCTAAGAATCGAATGAATTGTCTTTCAATTCAACATTAGATATTTTTTCATTTGTTGTTCATTCCAATAAACACAGTATCTGCTATATATTCTCTTCAGTCCGCTAATAACAGAATGTATCTAATTCCACTCAATCAATATTCCTTGCAAAATATTTGATAATGTTGCACTCACAAAGATGAAATATGCAAAGTAAAGATATTCCTTGATTTTCTTTTGTTCTGAAGAGCTGAGTTCAGACTGCACGTAGAACTTGATGTTTCAAAAGTATAAATATGAGAAAAAAATCAAGTTCTTCTTCAGTTAAATAAACAAATGCCACTTCCTACTAAATATCAATTTTTAGTTATTGATCTGTTTATGAGTTGTCTGAAATTTGTTTTTAGTTTTCCACTCATCTATTTGTATTGAATGTAAGATTGAAATGCTGTGAAAATATCGGAGTGCATTCATTTAAAATTGAATTTGCATATTTCTCTCTAATCTCATTTATTGCATGATGACTTAACTGTGTTTTGTTCAGCAAACCTAGTGAATACTAAAAATTGTCTAATCTAAAATAAGATCTTTCACATCCAGTTCTCAGTCTGTTCCTAATTCATGTAAATATCTAAATTTATTGAAATCAATGTTCACACAAAACAGTGCACATAAAGCGACACAACGATATTCATCATCAGCTGATTACTATTCAGTGGAATAACCTGAGTAAGTATCTTATTGTTCCTGGGACAAATGACAACAGTAAGCATTTATTTACTATTCTATGCAGTTAATACAATTGATGTGCTATATTTCAGTTCAGTCGTTAATGTTGATTTATATTGTTTAAAACAATAATTCTACTTTATCACAGATATTGACTATACTACAATAATGATGGGAAGCAAAGTTTTGTCAATCTAACAATATTTAAGATCCTTTTTTGTTTTGTGTGTACAAGAGACAATTCAAATTATAACCATTATTATTACAAATGAACAATTACTGCATTTTAAATTTGTAAAATTCCTACATTTTTGCAAAAGGGTTAGTCTTCACTGTATGTGTCACATTAAAAAACTGCTATTTCAAATCATGCGTGCTACAAAATGATTATTGTTTTCATTTCATTGTAAGAAAAGAACTGCTTTGACCATGTTGATTTTTTTTGTCATTTCTATTCCAGCATTATTCATCATTGTACAGTAATGACAATATTATTAAAATCGCTTACATGCAACATGTCATTGACTACATTGTTTGTTCAGTTTCAAGCTCACTTTCATGACCTACTAATTCTCTTCCTAATTCTGACACAAATCTTTAAACATTGATCATAATATTAATCATATAAATTGATGTAACATATCTCTACAAGGAATCCGGTGGATGGAAATTCACAATTCTTGTACTACATACATTTTTAACTTTAAAAAAGAAGAATTTAGATCAATAATCACTGAATGGCTCATTTTTCAGCCATCCATAAAGCTAGGTACTATGTTTTATTCCTCAGTTTACTGATCTTAAAAAAAATATCCAATCAACATCACAGCAGAGTGCTTATGAAATATTGAATCATTTTAATTCTTCAAAAGACAGCATTAATTATCAAGTCACTGCCATTATAATACTGGCACAATTATTTATAAAAAAGTCTTTTGAACAAGTATAGTGAGATTCAAATTTAGATTTAATCCATTATTTGCAAGGAATACAAATGCGGTACTGCTTTTCGTGGAAGGATCAGAACGCGGTAACTACACTCTCAAACAGAATGGCATATGAACAGAACCAGGTTGGAGAAAAAACTTTACAATGCTTTGCACAGTAATTAAATGGAGTTGCATTACATTTCACTACGAGAGCACATTTGTTCAAGCAAATTCGAAGGCAGGTTTGCAGATGGGAAAGTAAGCAAGAAAACTCCATTCCTGTCCATGTACAAGGCTGCAGTTGAAGAACAAAGCAGTTTCCACCCAATTTCGAACTGGGGACCTGAGGCGAACGCGATCGCGATGACCACTACACGACAGAAACAAGCCTCAACCGGCCATGCTGCCGCTCAGTGCCATCCAGCACTGAAAGTTGAAGCCATTCTACGTTTCACCTTTCTGTTTCCAATGGCTCGTTGCTGTCCAGCGTAATTGGAATTGAGAAGAATGAAGGGAGATCTTATAGAAACATATAACATTTTGAATGTTTCAGATAAGATAGAAGTAGAAATGATGTTTCCATGAGCTGGCGAAACTTGGACAAGAGGGCGTAGCCTCAAGGTTAGAGGGAGCAGATTCAGCACTGAATTGAGAAGGAACGTTTTCACCCAGAGGATTGTTAATCTCTGGAATTTTCGCCCAGTGAAGTAGTTAACACTACTTCAGTAAATGTTTTTAAAGCTAAGATTTTTTTTAACAATAAATGAAGGAAGGTATACAGTGGGAGGACGGGTAAGTGGATCGGAGTCCATCTGCCATGAGCTTATTGAATGGTGGAGCAGGCTCGAAGGGCCAGGTGGACTACCCATGCTCCTGGTTCTGATCTGCTGTGTATGTATGGATGAGTCACATCTTCAGTGATTGCAGGGCAAGATTCCATGCGGCTGTGGGGGGAGGTGTTGAGAGTGAAGGCAGAATGGACCAATGCTTCCGAGAGGGAATGGTCCCTGCGGAAGGCGGACAAGGGATGGAAGTGGAATATGTGTATGGTGATGGCATTTCACTGGAACTTTTGGAATTTTAAAAAATGTTTCAATGTTCATTTGAAGCACCACCACGCATAAGGCTACAGACCAAGTTCTGGAAAATGGGATGAGAGTGGATAGAGGCTTGATGCGTGACATTGGCGAGATGGGCCAAAAAACCTCCTTCCGTGCTGTAAAAGTCCCAGTCTCAGTGAGAAACTAACTGCACCAGCCATAGTAACATTGTGGTCACAACAGCGGGTCAGAGTCCGGGATTTCTACAGCAAGGAATACGCTTCTTTATTCCCTGAAGCCTATCTGACATGCAGCCTGCCATTACACGACGCCTGTTGTTAGTGAGTAGCAGCCTCCATTAACAGCTATTTACTCTCCAAGCCAGATCATTATCCACTCAATTGTCCAACTATTCTTCTCTTTCTTTGGGTGTTTTGCCCACCTATTCATTACTCCTTTATAAGACAGAAGTAAGAAACATGCAGGGATACTCCCTGCATGCCTGGATGAGTGGAGTGTTGAGAAAGCATGGCGCAGGGTAAACACAGCAGATAAGGCAGCATCCGAGTAGCAAGAGACATTTCAATTATGATCTTCTTGAGGACTCCTGAGTGCAATTCCAACAATATGGCAAAACTGAACATTATCCAGAACAGGACAGCCGAATTAATCAGAACCACGATACTGACACAGCATCGACATAGATCCACTTCCTTCACCTGCAAACACTCAGACAGGCATTCTGCATTATCCACAAGATGCACTGCAGAAATTCACCAAAGCTCCTGTAACAGTACCTTTCAAACTCACAACCACTTACATCTAAAAAGAAAGGTTAGCAGGTAGATAGGAAATCCCTACAAACTACTTACCATCCTGATCTGGAAATATTTTGCCATTCCTTCAGTGTCACTGGGTCAAACTTCTGGATTTCCCTTCTTTATGTTTTGGGTCTACCAATAGTAAATGGACAGCAGTTGTTCAAAAGGTAGCCCGTCATCACCTTATCCAGTAAATTTAGCAATGGGCAATATTCCTTGTCTGGAATATCCACATCCGATGAAGAATGAAAATTTCTGCTTTGGTGTTTTTAAAAGTTCTCGCTTACTGGGCTATTTCTGTTTTAATTTCAGAAATATTAAAGATGAGGATTTGCAGTTAGAAAACTGAAATGAAGCATCAGATCAGAATCTGATGAAGTTGCTCTGTTTGATGTCGCCTGAATCTCATCGATCTTTGAGAATAAAATGAGTAAGCAACATTCACATTTGAGTGAATCCATTCACTTGGTCTGTCTGTAAGCGGGACTTCTGCCAATCATCTGTCTTTTCAAAATATAAATGGAGGGACACTGGAGGTAAACTGGAATTGTGGTGACTGAGGAAAGGATTTAATTTCTCGTCTGCTCTGAAAATTCATCAGTGCAGTCACACTGGGGAAAAAAAAACTTTTCAACTGTTCGGAGTGTGGGAAAGGATTTGCTCAGTTATCTGACCTGCTGATACACCAGTGGGTGCACACTGAGGAGAGACCATTTAATTGTCCAGAGTGCGCCAAATGCTTTAAAAATTCTCAGGAGCTGATGCACCATCAAAAAGGTCAGACTGATGAGAAACAATTCAAGTGTTCTCAAAGTGGGAGTAGGATCAGGCCAACATCTGATTTCACTTTACATCAGCGACCTCACTGGAGAGAGGCCGATAACCTGCTCCAACTGTGGGAAAGGACACAGTCAGTCATTCAGTCTGCTGAGACACCAGAAAGATCACACAGAGGAGAGACCACTCATCTGCTGTGTGTGGGAGGAAATTAATTGATTCCAGCAACCTGCTGAAATACAAGCATTTTCACAATGGAGAGAGCCCATTCACCTACTCCGAATGTGGGGAAGGACCTCTCACTGATCAAATTTACTGAGACACCAGAGAAGTCACATTGGCGAGAGGCCATTTGTACGTTCCAAATTTGGGAAAGGATGTATTTAATTCATCCATCATACAAATACACCAACGGGTTCACAGTGACAAGAAACTGAATAAGTGCCAGAGTGTGGGAAGTGCTTTATCAGTTCACAGGAACTGAAGTCCCATCAACGTGTTCACATTGATGTGAAATCATTCACGTGTTCTCACTGTGGGATTGGTATCTCACTGCACATCGGCACAATTTAGCTGCTGGATCTCCCACAACAGCGACTACACTTCACAACTACTTCAGTTGCTATGAAACACATTCACGAATCCTGAATTTGTGAAAATACATTTATAAAAACAAATCAAGCCTTAGCAATGAATAAAAGACCCAACAACAGGGCAGTAAATGAATATCTACCAGTCTCATCTCATGGAACAGAAACCATGGTTGAAAAGAAAAGTGCATTTGATGTGATTGAGACCTGAAAAAATTCACACAGGTTCAAGTAAAGAGATAATTCACATCCAATGAAGTAAACCACTGCTGACAGAATGAACACAGTTCAGTTCTGGATGCAATAACAGCACAATACAATTACATGCGACATCACTGGAATGTGTGTGTGTCATCATAGTCTTACCAGTCCATAGGGACTGCTCTCTTCAAAAGAGAGAAAAGCGACTCATGGTGATTTGACCAGAGGGCCCCAGACCTCAGGAGAGGGAAGAATTTGAGAAGGAGAGGCAATCATGGTAACCTCAAACTAGTAATGGGAATTGAACACATACTTTTGGCATCACACTGCTCTGTAGACCAAAAATACAGCCAAATCAGCTAAAGCGATTCCCCCTCACTGGGGTATCACATGTGGGGATGAATAATTGAATCCCTCGCTACACCCACTTCAGGTGAATGGCCTCTCCCCACAATGTGCTTGTTGGTGTTTCATCAAATCATTGCCACTCATAAAGCTCTTAAATGTTCTCTCATTGGTGTGAACAAAGCCATAGCTGCTGAGATTGGACAACCACGTGAACCCCTTCCCACACAAGGAGCAGGTAAAAAGGTGTGAATGTACTGGTGCTCACTGAGTACAGGTGATGAAGTGAATTCTTTCCCACACTCAGTGCAAGTGTACAGTCTCTCTCTAGAACGGCCACACCTGCGTATTTGAAGCTTTGCTGATTTAATAAATCCCTTCTCACACACAGAGCAGATGAGTGGTCCCTCCCCAGTGTCCACTCAAGGTTGACATTATGCTGAAATGTGAAGTTTCTTCCTTTCCAAACAGAGCAGACAAAGCTTCTCTCCCGATGATGAAGATGCTTGTGTGACATTAAGCTGGATCACCAAATGAAAACTTTCCCACACATGGAACAGCTGAGTAACTTCTCCTCCATAGATGTGTTGTCCCAATCGAATTGGTGGTTTTTTTCATCCATGTGTAGGGCTACGAGGAAGAGAGGGTCGTATCTTTTTGTGGCTAGCTATTGTTCGTGTATCTTGGTGGCTAATTTTCTAACAAGCAGGAGGCTACACCTTTACTTCACTTGGAGGTCGCTACTGATGATGTTACCGAGCCAGGTAACGAAACGTCTGGATATCAAACCTACAGCTCAGCGAGCAAACCTACATCCTAAACCTCAACCTGAGCTACAAACCTTCACAAACCTTTCAATAAACATGTTCCCTATATGTCCAAATGAATTTAGTGACTCTGTTGGATCTTTATATCATGTTTGACTCCTCTTCAATTCTTTCAATCTATTTATTTGCAAAATGATTTTCAAATATTATCTCGGTCCATACAAGTTAAAATCTCAGAAGAAACAAACCCAATTTCAGAAAGAAAGTCTTCCTTTATTATACATCTCCTCCCAAACATATGATCCAATCATATTGATAGATGCAAAAAGCCCGATCAAAAGCAAAAAGGAACCTTCCTGAATAGATTAGGTTGTTGTTCCCAACATCTTTGAGACATTGTGTGTCCTGAGGTGTAAACCTGTTGTGTAAACCTCGCCAACTGGTGGAGAGCACAGACCCCTACCCAGAAGGATGTTACACAAGAGATGATAGCTTTGCTGCTACTGTACATCAGAGGTGAAGAAAAGGAATGGTGAAGATTGTTTACAATGAAAAGTGCTGTTTTGTTCCAGATGTTGACAAGCTTCTTGTGTTGTTGTAGGAGCATTCAACCAGTCAAACGGAGAGGATTCCGAATCACACCTGACTTACATCTTGCAAGGTGGGGAGTCAGGAGGTGAGTTGAGCACTGCAAGCCTTTTCACCTCTGCCCTGACCCTGTATCAACAGTTGTACGGTGAGTCCTGTTCAGTTTCTCATCAATATTACACCCCCGAATGCTGCTCATAGAGGATTCAATCATGATATTATGTTGAATGTCAACAAGTGATACTCAGATTTTCTATTGTGGAAGATGATCTTTGCCAGGCACAGATGTGATACGACTGTTACTTGCCAGTTGTGCAGATTGTAGGTGCTGGCCAGGTCTTGCTACATGTGGATATGCGATTTTTGAGAATATTTTTAGCTCAGGTTGAGGTTCAGGTTGTAAGATTGTTCTTAAAGAGAACAAGCCTACCAGCTCAGAAAGTAAACTTAAAACCTGAACATATGGATATGCGGTGCATCAGTATCTGAGCAGTTGAAAAGCGTGCTGAATATTATCCAATTGTCAACCAGTGTTCCTACTTCTGAAGGAAAATGATTGGTGAAGCAGCTGAAGATGGTTCGGCCAAAGACTCGACCCTGATGAACTTCCCTCTAACTAAGAAGGCCTGGATTCTCAAGCCCCATCTGCTTCACAAGTGGGACATGACACGTCTGAACAGGTTGATTAAAAATGTCACCTGCAGAAAAATCCAGATATTCATGCAGACTGCTGCTTGTTTCAAAGATCACGTGAGGGTGACGCTGTTATTAAGCTATCGCCGAGGACACTGCAACACCAGGGTGATGGATTGCACACGGCTGGAATGGTTCACTCTGCGTCTCTGCCCACATTTCCAGCCAGACACTGCTGACCTCCTCCAGCACCTTCTGATTTGGTGTCAGATTTTCAGCATCTGCATGTGTCACCCTCAGGCCACGCCCGCATTGTGACGTCACGGACCGTCTCGGCATGCGCCCAGATCCCTGCCCAAGATGCTGGCTGTTCACCTTGGAACTGCGATACATTCAACTGCAAGTTATTTTTCAACGTGCTCACTTCTCGCTGAAAGGGTTTTTAAACGCTCTCCAGCTCCTGCAGCCTTACCATGTGGAAAAGCGCATCTCTTCCCATTTCATATGGAAATTAAGTCGGTACTGCCAATGTGCTGCATTCACTGTCGTGCGTATAGAGGGCATTTACCACCGCGGGGCATGCTGGGTAGCTATGCCCGCCATTGAATTTAGTTATTAAAGAAGATTGAGTCTGTTCATGAATAACTTTTTTTTTCCTGTATTACAACCTTTTGTTTTCCAAATAATCTTTGGAAGAACAAAATTGGCGGTTAGAAAAATATCTTAAAATAGGATGCATCTATCAAATCTCTCAAATCGTCTCTACGACATAACCTTGTCATTAAAGTACGAGATCTCTCAAATCATTTTGTAAATTCCCGTCCTGAATTGATGGTGGTGGATTTTGGAAACTCCCTTAACAGGTGGATGTTTAGCACTCAATCCAAGAGATATATTTGTTTATTCTGAATGTCTCTCAACATGTGTCTTTTGTCATCTCATTTTGCAGAGAAATGGAAGTAATGAAAACTGAAGTGTTTCTCTAATTTCAGTTCTGTGCTACCTTCTCAGCTACAAGGTCCAGCCGGAGGGTTTACATTGAAGGAAAATGAAATTAGTTCAGAGGTGAATATTATTGATCATTCATCTATAATTCAATACTGAACTTGCTTTGCTGTGGTTCGTTGGTCAGGCCCTGGTGTGATCCCTTTACTGGGGATCTGAATCCATGTCCATCCATTGCTCTGTTTCATCCCTGTCCTTCATGACAATCTCTTTTCCATTGTCCAACCCGCGTCACCTTTAATAATGTGGATTTTAACCCGATGTGATAGTTTATTGTTATTCCTTCCAGTCATGTTCAAATGAGGGTTGCATCACTGCATGTCCCTAAGCGATGTGCTGTTAATTTATTCCACTCATATATGCAGCCTCCCTCACAAACATCACTCAGAGTTTCCTATGTCCTGCTTGTTTTTATTCTTCATGCTTCCTCTTACACACTGTATTGCCTTCCCTGTTTTCACCACCACAATTCCCCTTCCCTGTTCTTACCTCCCCCATAACTCCTTTCTCTCTCTTTAATCCCTGAGAGGTCCGAGTCTTTTCTCGGTCCAGATACTTTCTTGATGCATAATTTTAAAAGAGTTACATAGAACATGGAACAATACCGCACAGGAAGGGGCCCACGATGTTTTGTTGAACATGCCGCCCAAAACCTTTTGTGCAGTCAGCCTGAAACCAAACGGTGTTAGCCTGACAGTAAGTCGGGAACATGCTGGATTGTATTATAAGTGATATGACAACAAATGATAACCAGATGCTTAGAAACAATGGGAGACATATGGTTTCATAGAAGCGGAATATTTTTAAATCTGTTGGATTCTGCATTTTGGTGTGCGCATAAGTGGCAGAATAGATAAGGGTGTGGGAGGCTATTGGTGGTGGGGGATATTTGAAATTTCAGGGGCATTTTGAGAAGTTTCAGCAGGGGTTAAAGTATAGCGAGGGAGAGAATAGAGCCTCTGAAAGGTCAGTGAGGCAGTCTATGTCAATCAGAGTTGATGGGGGAGGGCTGAAAAACAAGTTGTTAGGATTTACTGTAGGGAATCCAGGAGAAAACAGCACAAGGAGCGCGCCCAACGCCCCACTCACTCCCTTCCCACGGCCACCTTCTGGCCCAAGTGTAACAGAGTTTGTGGAAGGCCACATCGGTCTATACAGCCACCGACAGACTCCCCCTAAGAGCGGGAGAGAGTCAGCAATCTGTGACGCTCACCAATGCGATGATGAGAGAGGAAAATTGCATCCCCTCTCAATTTTCCCAGTGCCTTTGTTACAAATTCAAATAATTCCCTGTTAATGTAGTGTCTCACAATGTAATGCTGTAAAGGAGCTTTAACAGTGCCCTTCCACTTCTGTGTTCTGACACTTATTACCCATACTTCGGTCTATGACTAATTGATAATCTAAGGCCACATACTTTCTTCATCATCCCATTGTTATCCTTAACGATGAGAGTTCCCCATTCTCCTTCCCATTCTGCCTGACTTTCCACAATGTTGTGTAACTGTGAATATTAATGCCCCACCTTCTTGTTCACCCTGTGAGCATGTCTTCCTGATGGTGATTAGACAGAACTCACAGTCACACGAGCATATACCTTATTGCAAATGCTTCGTGCATCCAAATTTATAAAGAGTAATTTACTTTTTAATCACAATTTCCTGTCACAAACATATTTGCTGATGTACAATTTTAGTTAAACTCACTTCCTTCCTGTTTCTTTCTGCTTCTCCTCCTCATGTATGTCAGTTTAAAGCACTCTGCATAATCCTGGTCATATGATTGACCAGGGCACTGGCTCCACCCTGAGAATAGCTGACTTCTCCCTGAGAACTGGTAGCAGTTCCCACTGCATCAGACTCACTTCTTCTGACACCATTGTTTGATTCTGAAAACCTGCTGCACTCCGGTGATATCACTCAGTCTCTCTCCATGTGGTATCCCTCACTGTGTGGGTCTAATTTCTGCCTCCATCACTCCTCTCACTCCTGCATGTGGTCTGAGATACTGAGCCAACAGAATTCTCCACTCCAGAGAGATGCACCATGCACCACCATGCCACGATTGTAAAATTTGGATTCAATAAATATCTGCAATGAAGAATCTAATGACTACTACAGATCCATTGATAATTGTTGGGGGTAAAAAAAAAATCTGGATCACTGATGTCATTTCGGGATAGCATCTGCTATCCTTACTTTGTCTGACCTGCATGTGACTTCAGACTCATAACAATATGGTTGAATCTCAACAGCCCTCTGGGCAATTAGGAACGGGTAGTAAATGCTGCCCAGCCAAAATGGCCCTAATACTAATACAGAATATTGAAAACAAGTGCTCATTGGGCCCTAGCTAGAGCAGTGTGTGCAGTTTTGCAATTTACATTAGAGCAGGGATGTGACCACACAGAGAAACTTGCAGGAGATAATTACAGGGGTATTGTTTGGGCTGAAGAAATTCAGTTAGGAAGAAAGACAGGACAGAGTGAAGTGTTTGTCGCAGTGCAAAGGAGATGTAGGTAAGATTGAGTAAGGGTATGAATAGGGTAGACTGAAAGAGTTTCACATTGATGGAGGGATCGATCAACGGGTGCCCAGAGTGAAGGAAAAAGGCAGGAACGTTTGAGAAGATGTGTGGAAAAGCTTTATCAGCCAGCGGATTGTTCGGAATTTGCAATACACTGTCTGTAATGTACAGAGAGGCAGAAACCCTTTCAACCTAAAGAAATATTCAGATGTGAATTTGTGACGCCAAGACAAATAAGGCTGTGGGATAAACGTTGTGAAATGGAATTCAGTTCGTTAAACAATTGTATTTGACAAATATAGCCACAATTGGCTGAAGGGCCTCATTTGGCACTCTTGTCCTGGGTAGTATAATGGTTTGTGTCCCCGCCTGTCACAAGGCTCAATTCTCCGCTGGGGACAGTGTAAATATTTTAAAACTGTCGCCCCGTTCCCAAGTTCGGGTATTGATACTTGTCTTTCCATTCTCGATGGGGCATGTCACAGGACGGAGAGTGCTGCCTGAATCAAGGTGGGGAAGGGTTGCAGCTCTCAGGGAGGCAGAGTGTCAGTGAAAGTGAAAACATGTGACTTCTGCAAGCTGCAACTTTTATCTGTATTGGAATGAAAACCATTTGATAGACTTTTTCCGATTTGAAGTGTTTATTGGAAAGCAGGAAGCTGAGGAAGAATCAGGGTAAAAGCATTATAATGTGAGCGTAGAATCATTTCCTGCAGCACTAATGAGACTGTAAAGCACAGAGTAGTGTTTAGATACATTGAATTTGGGTTGATGGGAGCAGCTTGACATGATGAGGCTGAGTTACGAGGGTATAAAACCATTAAAAATGACACAGATTTTGCTCACTGTGATAGAACATTGGCTCAGTAGTTATCACCGCTGTCAGGGCTGAGGGTTAGGTAGATTGGCCAAGTTAAATTGCACTCTCGGTATGCAGGGAGTGAATTAAGTAAGTTAAGTGAATTAGCCACGAGTAGCGCGGAATAATGTCAGAAGTCACAGGACGCCAGGTTATAGTCCAGCAGGTTTATTTGAAATCATAAGAGGGAGAGCTGTCCCGCATTCAGGTGAAATATACAGGAAGAGGGAAGGGAGCTCGATCTGGGTGAGATGCTCTTCCCAGGGTCGACACGGACTGGATTGACTGAAATGCTCTTTGTGCACTGTAGAATACTATGATTCTATCGGAGAGGATAATAACGGCGTTTACGGGGATGGAAAGTCATTAAACACGATGCTGACGGAGTTTGCTGAAGACGAGATTTTATTGACTTATTTTCTTGGAAAATTTGGAACAATTATCCCTGGACCAAGGAAGACTTAATGGAGGTTTTCCAGGTTATGAAATGTTTGAACAGAGTAAATATGTGGAAAATTCCCTCTTTCAAGTTAGTAAATATCTAAACGTCAAACATTCAAAACCTTTGATGAAACCTTTGAGGGACAAAGAAATTATGAGAGCAGAATCGCTGACACCCCCAGAACCTGTTTTTCAAAATATTTGGAAAGACACATTTGGTGACATACAAGGAATACATTTCACAAGTAGAGAAATAGTCTGTGGCTAGGTAAAGTTGTAGAGGTGGGGTGTAGTCGGTTGGAAGCCACAGGAAAACAATGCCTCAGTTGGTTGACTTTAAAAGTAAAGAAATTTCGTGAATGTGCACAGCTGAATAAGATTTTGTTTCCAAAACCCTGGATTTGCAAACATTTGGTATATTATGCCACCTGAGGCATTGCAAATGAAACTCAGTGGATTTTTTTATTGTAAAGGAAATATATTGCATAATGAATAAAGTGACTCGTTGCTTGGAGATCGATGTCCTGCTTTAATCACGT
This sequence comes from Chiloscyllium plagiosum, assembly GCF_037043375.1. Lineage (NCBI taxonomy): Eukaryota > Metazoa > Chordata > Chondrichthyes > Orectolobiformes > Hemiscylliidae > Chiloscyllium > Chiloscyllium plagiosum. The sequence goes on from NW_028270151.1 coordinate 115,577,029, forward strand.
GGCTGAAAATGTGATCAATAACATATTTGTTCCATTTAATGATCAGTGAAATCTGCCAAAACACGAGCAACAAAACTGTTCGTTTTTCTTTTAGACTTTGATCGTCTCTTTTTCTAAGCAGTATTTTCTTTCAGCTGAAAAAAATTCTGAGCAAATTTGCATTTGTCATTAATCGTTCCAATGAGATAAATCTAATTCACTTCCGATTATTACAATGAACAGTGTGACTTTCAGTTTAATTAATAAAATGAAACGAACAAGACAACGTTTTTTGCGATTTAACCCAATTCAGTTAAGCCATATGAGAACGGCTATTGAACCACAACATCGCCTTTATATCCCTCTCCTTCATCACGTGAGAGAGAACGCGACTGAAAAAATTATGAGTTAAGGCAAAATGTGGGTGTGAATATGACGGGAAATTCTTGTTCACTGTTTCATTCTGACTCAGTTCTGATTTAGAATGAATCAATGACAGAAGTTCGTTCCGACGAGCATGGCTAATTCTTGGATTTTGCTGTTATTGTAATTCTGGTGAAAGCAGAAACACAATGGTGTGGATTCAATTTAGCTCTAGAAATTTCTCATCTACGACTTCCACCACATGTAACCTTGATGAGGTCACATGTCACCCCTTTCCAAAACGTGCTGAGGAGACCGAGAGATTCATGCGGTGGGTTATTATACTACCGTGCTCCGCATTCATGGGTTCGAGTCACATTTGGTTGCGAATTGCACAAACCACTACTGCATTTTTACTTTGCATCTCACACCTCTGGTCTACATTGGCTCGAGAATTTTGTTCTTGGCCTTTACTGCACGGGAGATTCACAAAGAATAAACATCACATTAAGTTGAAATAACGAGTGAGAGCAGATGTTCTATTCAGTTGTAAATTAAATTGGTGTAATGAGAAGGAACACCTTTTTTTTCTTTATGTCCCTCATTCCATCTTGTCTTTCTATTAATTTACATCGACAGAAAGAGAAATAACTAACATGTGATCGGGAGCACAAGTTTATCCAGTGGGATTATTCATGATTATTTTAATCTAACAGTCCACACAATGATCTGATCAGCATTTCAAACAGTCACTCGGAGTTGGAACAGCAGAAAACTGCTCCAATGAAACGAACCTTTCATTCTTTCACATGCAGCGTGATGACTGACTTGCTAACTGTACAAGGTCGACCAATTTTCTTCAGCAATCACAGCTTTTGTAAACAGCCACCTGTCCTGTGCAGAGCGTCATTTGTTGCCCACAGGTCACAGCACATTTCATCTTCATGAGCTTACGAGCTTCGTTCCTGATCTGTTTGATAAACTTTTTCTCTCACTTCATCCCATCTCCTCACAATTCTCAACTTATGAATAAAATTTGGCGTTAGACCAAATATTAAACAAAGTGGACGTATGCCATTCAGCCCATCGAGTTTGCCCCACCATACAACAAACTCATAGTTGATCTGAAATTCTTCAACTCCATTCTGCTCACTTACCTCGACAAACTTCATCATCTTTCTGATTAAATACCTGACACAGTTTGAAAATACCCAACAACTTAGCCTCTACTTCGGTTGCCAAAACAAAGGCCACAGATTCTCTGAGCATGGAAATTATTCTTCATTTCTGAATTAAATGGTCAATATCTCATTCTGAGATTCTGTCCTCTGGTGCGCTCTTCAGAGCATAGGGCAAGCCACCTGCCTGGATCTACCCTGTCAAGATCCCACGATTTTGTTTCAAGGAGAATAATCCCAGCCTGACCAATCATTCCACGAAGCTACATTTTATCCAAAGTTGACAACATCCTCGTAAATCTCTGTTGTCCCTTACAGCACGGGAACTGGAACTTGAAATCAGATAGCGATTGGAATCGGATTAGTCCACACATGGACCAAATACAGTAATGATAACTTTAACAAATGAGGATCTAATTATATTCTATTGACATTCAATGGCTTCAATGTAACCGAAGTCCTCCGTGTAATCGCCCTCGGAGCTAATATTTAGGAGAAATGGAACCTGACCGCCCATATAAAGATGTTGACTGCAAACGAAAATGTCCGTCTGTCGACTTTGTTTGATTATTAACACAACTCATGTCTGAAGCCTGCATCATCTGTAAGGCACAAGTTATATGTGTAACAGAACTCTCTCCATTTGCCTGGATGTGTGCAGCTTCAGTTCCCCTGAAGGAACTGGACATCCTCCACGACAATGCAGTCACTTAACTGTACTGCGTTCAATATCTGAATGTTTATTACCCTCACCGCTAAGGCACGATTGCAGTAGAGTGCACCACCTACAAGATGCGGTGGAGTAAGTCATCCAGGCTGTGTTGATAGACCATTCAATGCTCAATAAATGTACCGACTACAAGGACAAGTTTGAAGATGCACTGAAGCGCTACCATTTGCAAGTTACCCTCCAAGGTACATACCGGCATAACATGGAGATGTATCAGTGGTAAATTCATTGAGTGATGAAGCGGTCTTGATGGTCAAACCTTCCATCCTTTATCTTACAATTTTTAAAAAATCTTGATTTTTGCATTGACCAGATTTATGCTCATTCTTTTAGTTGTTTCCTAACTGGCGGTTGCTAAAGATCGAATATCATCCACAATTTGAGGTCGACAACAGAAAATATCCAAATGTGCTCTCGACCAACTGAGCTCCCTGTCCAAAACTCTTCAATGATCTGTGAATATCCACTCCAAGATCTCTTTGTTCCTGTTTGTTCTGTTCACCACTCAGAATCATCACTGTTATTGTTTCAACTCCCACTTACTGGTTTGGATTCAATTCCATTCGCCGTTCTTATTTTACACCTGATTGATACATCTCTGCAGGCCCTGACATTATTCATCATATTCAAATACACGATCAATTGTTGCATCCTCTGCAAACTTCTAACTCATGACTCCTCCAATTAAGTCTGAATCGTTGATCTACATCAGGAAAAAATGGAACTCCACTGGAAACAGGCTTCCAAACATGGTTCATTGCTGGATGTGATGAACACCTGCAATAAGAGCACATCGGGCCCCTGATGTCATTTGTAAACATGCTGGTGATTCTGCCAGTTGGCCTCCTGAGTGATCCCTTCTCACATATGGGAGTGGTGAATGACCTGTCCACATTGTGCCTGGGCACGTAGGTTTATGGGTGAACCGCACTGTTGTGAGTCTGGAGTCATATGTTGGCAGGTCTCGTTAAGGACAGCAAATTCCCCTTTCAAAGGGACAAGAATTAATGGGTTTTCAGCAAATTAAAACTTTTTGCCTCTGTTCCTCTGATCGGGGTTAATATTCCAGATTTTATTCATCGATGTAAATATCAGCATCTGCCATGTTCCAGTCTCCAAGGGTTGCTAGCCCAGTATATCGCCACGACATTTGCATTTGTCGCGAAGATCGGTGAGTAGCAGAAAGCATAGGGGCCAATTAAAGACTGAAGAAGAATATATATAGACAGGAGAGTTGAGCGGGGAAGTGACAGACAGAGTTCAATCGAGGCAAATATGAAGTGATTCATTTTGGGGAGCCTAATTCTATAACCAACTACACTGTAAACGGAACAGCCTTGGAGAAATTTGATGAGCAGAGCGATCTGGGAGTTTAGGTCCTTTGTACCATGACGATGGCGGCACAGTTGAATAGAGCGGTCAAGAAAGCATGCGGCATGCTTGTCGGCATAGGATCTGGCTTTGAGTGTAAGAGCTGGCAGGTCATGCAAAAATTGTACAAGATTTTGGTTCGGCCGCGTTTGTGCAGAGTTCTGGTCGTCAAGTTACCAAAAGGAAGTCGACGTTTAGGAGAGGGTGCAGTGAAGGTTTACGAGGATGTTGCTGGTATGGAAGATGCTTGCTGTGAAGAGAGGTTAAGAAGTTTATGATTGTTTTCAGTAGAATAAAACGAGATTGAGGGGTCCTGATTGAGGTCTACAAAATTTTGAAGGGTGTATAGAGATATGCTTTTTCCCCAGGTGAGGGATTCAGTAATGAGAGGTCACGCATTCAAGTTGAGAGGTGAAACATTTAAGGAGTATAGATGGAGAAAGTATTTTGCACAGAGGGTGGTAGGTGCCTGGAACGCGATGTTAGCAGAGGTAGTAGAGGCAGGCACGGACGTTTCATTCAAGGTGTGCCTTGATAGATGCGTGAGTAAGTGGGGAGCAGATGGAAATGGATGCTGAGGAATTGGGTGATAGGTTTAGACAGTTGATTTGGTTCAGCCCAGGCTTGGAGATCCAAAGGGCCTGTTCCTGGGCTATAAATGTTCTGTGTTCTTTGTTCTTCTTTTATCACTACACCACCATCTCGATGTTACGTTGTCCAATCTCAGGGAATGACATTGCCAATCCAATCACCTCGGAGAGAGTGAGAATTTGACATGTGGCCGTGTCAGACTGAAACTGATGTACGCTGTACTGGAGTGTTTGCTAGGAGTCAGAGGATGATGTGATAAAAAAAAAATAGTTCTTACTGTCAAAATAACAAAACAGTGCATGTTCAGGAAAATTGCACTGAATGCTTGCAATACATCGAGCTCTCGCTTAAGACTGAAGCACGCTTCCATTGAGCCAATCTGCAGTGCGGGTTAATTCTGTTGTTGTGTCTTAATAATCTAATAACTGGAAACAAATATGCCCGTACTCCCCGCCTTTGACCAGGAGAACTCCCAGCCTCGGAATTTCATGCGCCTCTGTACCATCACAGAAGGACAATGTGCTCACCGTTCGCATCACTGGTGCGACAGAGTAGCTTCACGTGCTCATTTCCATCCCAATTTCCAGATTGATCTTTGCAACTGCACCACTGATTCTGGGTGGAGGAACTGGGATTATGTGATCCACTACAGAAATGGGTACTTCCTTGTGTGGGGAAGCTCGTGAGGCAACAAATGTGAAACCTCACTACTGTTGAAACATATCCTGCAGTATCCCTTGAGAATTTGATGTTTTGTAAAAGTCTATCACCATCAGTCTTCAACATGCAGTTCTCGATGGAACTTCCTCAGCCTCTTGAAACATCCAATTTGAATATACAGCCAATTCTGAGTTCCCACATGTCCATTATTGCTCGCCAAATAGTCCTGTTATGTCTCTGCATTCTTCCTAACATGTCCTATGTCACTGTCGTTACTGCTCTTTTCAAACACGCATCTCTGCATGGCTAAGGGATCGTATAATGTTCAGTGTTGTGCGTTGTGGCAGCAGTAACCTGGTTTGAATCCGAGTTACGGCATGTAACGTTCTCCCTTTTTAACTCCCTTTGGTACATGCCAACGAAACACTGAAATGAATTAATTGATTTTACATGAAAACGTTCTCTGGTATTATGATTTTTTTTTCATCAGAATTCAGACTCACCCATTCTTGGTGACTTCTCTCCCTCCCACAATCACTGACCTCCGTTACGTTCCGCCTCCCATTTCCCTTACAATCATTTTCACATTGACCCCTGTCCAGTCTGTGCTGCTGCGCTCACTGTTGCTGGGTGAACGTGCCGCAATCATACCATTGCGAACTTCAGACTAGTCAAGCCATTTCGATACGGTGGTTTTGAGATCTATGGTCAAGTAGCAGCTTTTAATGACATCGATCAGATATTATTGGAACTTCAGGCTCAGAAAAACTACACAGGGCAGCACTAAGGAAAATAAACTTTTTTTCAAAAAGACCTCTTTCTACAGGCTTCCACATCATTTATTTCACTTGCTCATTCGGATCTATCTGGACTATTGTGTGCAGTTCTGCAATCACATTTGCACTGGAAATGATGCAGGGTGATTTGCCAGTACATTGTCTGGGTAGAAGAGTTTCTGTTATGAAGAGAGATTGGATAAACTGGATAGACTTAGAGCAGAAGAGATCGAGAGCAGACATGATTGAGATATACAAAATAATCAGGGATATGGATGGCGTAGACTGAAACTAACGTTTCCCTATAATGGAGAGATCACTCACGGGGTAATAGATTTAAGAACAGAGGAGGAAATATTTGAGTGAATGCGCAGACAAACGTTTTGAAACGGCGGGTGGTTGAAATCTGGAACTCAGTGCATGCAACAGTTAGAGAGGCAGAAATCCTCATAACTTGCAGAAGTATTCAGATGTGTCGGTCAAGTGATTAAAAACAAAAGTTCGGATATTTAATCGATTATTGAATTCCAGTACTGATACATAGGCTTCTTTTGCATAGAACTCCAGGGCAATGCCACTGACTGTCACTGTGTGAGATTGAGTTCAATTCATATCTGGGACGGGCGCTTGCAGGTTGGGAAGGCTAAGAGGCCAGAAAACCGCATTCGATCTAGACGTATGTGACTGACTGTGTGGAATTTGCGCGCTCCTTTTCTCTCTCTTCCGTGTGGGTTTCCTCTGGCTGCTCCGATTCCTTCTCACTGTCCAAAGGTGTGCACTTCAGGTAGATGGCAAACAAAACCTGAATGGACGGTATAATCAAAGACAAAATCAAAGACAAAAGTTGGAATTGCAGCTCAGGGAAAACAGAACGACCATTTGGGATCAACAGATCATTTCTTGAAACAGTTTTTGATTCGCAATGTAAACTCTGATTTCTCTTCACCGATGCTATCTGACCAGCTGAGCTTTTGAACTCATTTCTATTTTTGTAGGTGGATCAATAATGCGAGGTTGGAAAGATCGGGTGGGGGAATATGCATCTCTTCAGCGGCACAGAGCAGACTCAATTGGCCAAATGATTTCTGTCTGCATTGTGTCCAATTCCATTAACTCTGATTCTTTTAGTTTTTGTCCTTTTTTAGTCTTTGGTATTTCACATCTCCCCTGAAATGTGGTTTGCAGAACAGGACAATCTACGTTTCGGGCATAAGCCACCGCCAAACCGTTACCACCTGCTGCCTGGAAGAGGATCGCCTCATATTTTGCCTTGGGACGCTGCAACCATAGGCGATAAATGTGGATTTCAACATCTTCCTCAATTCCCCTTCCCCCACATTATCTCAGTCCGAAGCATCCAACTTGGCACCATCCTCTGGATCTTTTCCCCCTCTGACTTATCACTTTCTCCCCCGCCTCCATCCAATTATCGCTTTCCCAGCTACCTTCCACCCAACCCCAACTGCCGCCCTTTGATCTCTCCACCCCCACCTACACGTCTCATTCCTGATGAAAGGCTTATGCCAGAAGGGTCGGTTCTCCTGCTCCTCAGATGCTACCTGACCGGCTGTACGTTTCCAGCACGACAATCTCGTCATGGCGAAGATAAATTAGCTGAGCTCAGGCTCTTTATCTGAGAGCGGAGAAGAGTGAGTGAGGAAGAGATGAAGGTGTGCAGTAAGGGGGCAGATACGTGTTATAGGAATAAATTTCTTATGGGAAGTGTTTACAACCATAGATCTATGTTAAACACAAGGGGGAGGATAATCAGAGGAGATTTAGGAAGAACATTTTCATTCTGAGAGTGTTGTATAATGGGAACTCACTGTTTGAACGTGTGGTAAAGCTATGAGTCATCAAAACACTTCCGGATTATTTAGCTGAATACTTGAGAAGCTAGAGCCCACATGGATAAGGACCAGATACTGGAAAGTGGGGCGAAGACAAACAGATATCTGATCAAAGATCCGAACACCGTATGGAAAATACAGAGCATGAAAGCATGGGAAGGGTAAAAGCATGGATACTACTGTCGATCTGTTACAAGGGGTCTGTGGAATGCTACACGAGTCAAAAGGTCACTGTGGCAGGATGGGGTCACTGCGGCTGGATGGGATAAGCAGAGTGGAATGCTCCTCCACCAATTATCAGAGTCAGACTGGGGCTGAACGGTTACTGTGACAGGCTGAGATAATAGCAATTAGTACCGTCAGCCTTGCCAGCTAAATATGATCATTGCAGGTTGGGACAAGTCGTGACAATAAATATTTAGGACTTGACTTTAAGTATTTAATTGATAGTTAGTAGCGTCAGCCTGCTTGAAACTCTTGTAGCAGAAAAAAAGACATTAAATATATAATCAGCTTAGGACAGGAAAATATTGTGGTCGATGGGGTAGCTAAAAATCTCATCATGACAGGTTAGTCTGGGCTGGAAGATCATTGAAGCAGAGGTGGCAGTAAAATAGATAATCGTGACAATAGAAAAACCCTATTGGCAGAAGTAGAGCGATATTGGTTTATTGATACCTGGAGTGAAATAATTCTGACTAACACAGTTGGGCATCCTGGTAAGCTAACAAAAATATAATTAAAGAAAGTGTATAAAGAGCCACGGATCCTGTGTTTCGGGGTCGTTCAAGAGTTTGCTTTCTGAGTGTCACGGTTTTTGACTGCAAATAAAAGATCTACTCCTTGAAGAACTCCCCGCATCTCCTGGAGATTTATTACATTTTCTCCACCACAACCACAAGTTTTGGTACAGTAAAATTATGGCTAGCGCGGCTCAGTGGTGCAATGAAAAGTGCTTTAGATTTCTACAGCATTGTTAACATTGCTATACAAAGTTTGTTGTTTTGAGTTCCACCAGAACTGGAGTTCAGATTTCAGCTGAATCACTTATTATTCTGCTGATTCATCGTTAATTCCCGTCGTTATGGGTTCTCGAAATCGCCTTTTACCACAGAAAATTCCTTACCCCCTTGTTGGTGAGTCTTGAAGGAATCATATAATTTGAAGCATGATCAAATTAGAATCAACTGCTAACTCACGAAACCTACAAACTTGGTGCAGAAACCCAATGTCTCTAAACGCATTCCCCTCCAATAGTTGCACAGGCATTATCGATCGCTTAAATGTCTTTTTCCCTTTGGGCGACAGGCTGTTGTGGATGGACCAGAGAAAGATATTGATGTATATGGTCAGTCATGACAATGACAAATGGCAGGGTAGGACCTGTGTTTGGAATAACATCCTCCTGTTCCTCTCTGTCAGTGTTGTTTTTGACAGAGGGTTTGCAACAATAACATGTTGAAACGTGAATCTACACCACGGAGTATCAAGGTCCTCCCATTTACACCACCGCTCCCACTGCCAGAATGGAAAGCTCCTATTGCAGCTTTAGATCAGACAGTCGAGGATTCTCCCAGGCGCTCTGTCAGACTGCATGCTCCTTCACACAGGTTTCCAACTGGACACATGGAGCAAGCAAGCGTGGGGATTCAGGGACAGATTACCCCTCTGTTTTGCTGCAGCTCTGGACACGGAGACGTACATGAAATTCTGACATTCTGAGTCTTACTGTGCATTCTTCCTACTTTATAATTTAAAGTGGAATTGAATTTATTCTTGCATCACATTCTTACATCTTCAGTATTCATGGAAAAAGTGCAACGTGTTTATGGATGTTGTAAGGATGAAGATTATTGCTAAATGCAGTATGTTTCATGTTACCAGTATGAACTTTCAGAAGAAAGTTGAGAAGTTTTATTGATTCAAATGGAAGCCGATCGAAGGAAAGGCCTGGCAACAGCGGCAATGTAACATTGTCTGTAAACAAAGCAGGAACCAACGGAAACCCATTTTTCAATGAAGTCTATTTTGCATATTTTTATTTGTCCCTTTGCTGAACTTGATGCTTCAATAATCACAGGTCCATCTCAGATTCACCTGGTCTGCGTTAGCTTTAAATTCAGAACCGCAGCAAAAGTAGAGCAGTTGAGTTAAAGTTCCTAAGGTATGAGTAGGACATGTGACCAGCTTGCTGTCTGCGGCTCCAGTCGTGCAATTGTTTATCGCCTGCTACTCAAAGGTGTGTAAAATGCCACGGTTGTGAGTTCAATGCTTATCTAAAGATGCTGTTACTGACATTGACAAGGGATTATTAGCGCATCAAACTAAAACGCAGTTGAAATAAATGTTGAGTAAAGTAGCATTTATTTGAAAAATCCAGTTTCATATTTCTGTCAATTATTATCTGAAAAGCTGCAAATATTCCCCAGGTGAATATCCATCTGTGGATACAGAAAGAGAGGTGAAATTTTAGCTTAATGACTTTTCTCAAATCGCTCAGCTTGCACTGGATTACATTCTGGGAAAGTCTGTTTAACTCATTTCATATCATTCAATTTCCTGCAAACACGCACAGCTCATAATCCAATCGAAAGTATTAGATTTATTTATTTGGGGAGTTTGAATGTTGTCAGTAAATCTGGCAAATGCAAACCAAGTAGTTTCGCTGTTGGGAGGAGCAGAGGGTGCAAACTGGGATAAGGTCGAGTCTTGTCACAGGATTTTTTAAGCGGAGATCAGTGAGAATTAAATGGACTCTCTTCTTTCGAATGATTGTGACCAAATGTTCAAGGCAACAGATGACAATGATAATGATGTTTTACATCTACAGGCCAAATCTTACTCACTAGAGGCACCATAGTATTCTCGATCAGGTGAGCGGGGTAGATGATAATCCTTATGCAAACCTGAGACAGTGAGAGAATTAATCCCATGCTGTTGGTCTCACTTTTCTCATAACTAGTTAGCCAGCGGACTGAGCTAACCGACTTCCATTCAATGCAGAGCTAAACCAAACAGCTCGGTGTAGTTGCAATATATAATATTTCATGTAGAATAAGCTGCAACACCAATCAACGCCAGCAGCTCTTCTTATACTTAACATTTTCAGATGCAGCTATTATGCAATTTCTTTCCGATGAATGTTATCCACTTCGAGAGTATGTCCCTTTTGCCTCCCCATCCAGGTAGCCCAGAATCTCTTTCGCTTTTAAATTCACTCCCTATGTGTCTGCACACGACTTTTGAAATATAATGGAATCAGCTCCTAAAATCTTTCTGTATCTGGAAATTCATCTCCGATTTCAATAATTCTCAGAATAAAAAAAATCTGCTCGAAACTTCTTCATCATTCCGCATTGGTTTTGAAGCTCCAACCTTTAGTTTCCACTCACCTAAACGAAGGAATTTCCTTCAGATTTACTCTTATCAACGTCACATCAGCTGGATAATCTCCCTTCTGGCACAACTAAGTCTTTCCTGATTTCTCCCGCATGATGTTTTATCTATCCCAACTTCCCATTACTTCTGCTCTTTCCTTTTCTAGTGGTGTTATCTCAAAGTAACCGTCATGTCTGTCTTTTTTATCGACTTTGTATCAAGTGAACTCTGACCGTGTCCTTCCTAACGTCTTTATATTCCAGTAAACGCTACCGTGTCTTTCACCATGCCTTTATATCCCAGTAAATTTCAACCTGAGAAAGAATGCTGGGTCCAATTCAACGCATGAAACTCACCACTAAGCTGTGCAATCTTATTACCGACACAGGAAAAGTGGAAGCAATTTCAATTACAGCTGAATCGATTGGCTGCAGCAGCATCTGGGCAAATCCCAGTCACATACATGACTGTTGTTCTTATATTTATTTCTTCTCTACGTGTGCTGAAGTAACACAATGAGGGATCAATTACTGTTGTCAGACATACATGTAGGGGCGTATTAAATACTGAAGTTGTGAGACCAGAGCAGTTTTTATTAACATAGACCATTCACTGTTCGAATCTCAGGCTCAGGAATTTGACAGAGAGCGAATTTCAGCAAAAGTTGAGCCGGGGCGTTTACCCCATTATGTAACACGAGTTTCTGCGGTTGCTTTGTTGTTCGCCTCATTTGTGTGTTTTGCATCATTGAGGATTTTGAAGTTGTCCCCTCTATACAAAATGCCCGTGCTTTTGCAACATTGTATAAAAGATGCAGTACAATAACAGCCGATGCTGAGTCAGTCTACTTATCCAAATATTGACCCCTGGAAACAGCACTGTGCACTCTCCTCGAGTCTGGAAAACAAGTTCCTCACATATATTGTTACATTCCCGCTCTCCATGGCTCTTTTCATTCCATCTGTTTCTGTTTTGCATGGAAACAATAGATCTTGTCACTGTGTCATTTATTTCCATGTTTTCAGATTTTGTGAGCAGAATGTCACAGTGGGATTGTATATGCTGGAACCACTCGAGACTGTCCGCTCTCCCACATCCAATTTATCCCCAGGTTGTGTTAAGATGATGGTCTGAATCGCTTCCTTCTCTTTCCTGTCACTCTGGAATGATGTGAGTTGTGAAATCTATAATCTGAACTGGAGGCAACGTGGAAAAATATAAACACATCAGCTGCGTGAGCGACGGGACTCGCTGCAGTAACATCCCATGCTGATTTCAGACAGCAAAAGCCGCCCCGTGACTTCAAGAAGCACAGACACTGTCCCGAATAATGGGGAGTTTCACTCCTTCCTCGCAGTTCTGTATTTTCTATCTGTCTCAGATCGCATCATTTTGACAAGGGTTCCCACAAGAAGATGATTTTTTGTGCATGCACGATCTCCCTTTACTACACCTTTCAAGAATTTCCATACTTCCCACTCCCGCCAGACCCCTAGCCCACTCCACAAACCCGTGTTTGATAGGGAGCTGAAGACCACGTTCAAGCTGCTCTCCACCAACACTGCGTGACAATGGAAGATGAGTTCGTCCAGTTATCAATGAAGACCACCCTGTTCCGGGGAAGCAGCTAGCACAGCCTCCTGGGAGAAGCGAGTCAGAATGGAAAGGAGCTGTGATGAATACTCTGTGCTTGTTTCACTCTGAAACAACAGAAATAGCCTCAGTTAACCAAAATCACTCAAATGAGTTATGGTTACCACGTCTGGCGCCGTTCTGGCTCTTTTGTCTCGGGTGTGATCTTGCCTCAGACAGGTGACACACGTGCGAGAGGTCTCGGGTTCACCTTGCGGATGAGACTTGGAATTTTGCACACTACTTCATTTTTGCCTGAGAAGAAATGACTTCGATGAGATCGGGTTCAGATAAAGTTTCCAGAGCTTGAAAATATACATAAGCAAGTTCAAGAACCGCTTCTTCTCGGCCGTTGCTGCTCTGAGAAATGGATTGTCTAACTTTAAAAATGCTGGTCTTGCCAATGTGGATTTTGCTGAGCGCACGTCCTATACGTAGTAACCTGAATTCCTGAGTCTGGTCAAATTTTGCTTTTCGCACGCTGTGATCTGCATGTCCTTGATTACTATGATCTGCCTTTCCCAATCGCAAACAACGCTTCCCACTGTACTTAGCTCCATGTGACAATCAATCAATCAAAGCACAGTCATTTCCTCATTGATTGGAGCCAGCAGAGCGAAGGCGGTCTGCATGGCCTCAGTTTGCAGTGTGACACGTTTTGTGATTCTGATTGAAATTGCAATTAAAACAGCAGAATTTGTGAAGTTACAGGGTGGTTATATTGACACAGCCGGGACACATCTGTACCACAGTGCATCACACAATAACAGCGAAGATCTTTTGAAGTCATCCTCGAAGGTACATGCTACAAAAACCTGAAGACTGCAGGAAATTGCTGTGGTCAGCGCTAACAGAGCGGCCCAGAGGGATCGTGGTGGGCGCATAATCCAGAAATTAATGAATGAAAAGCATCCTCTGCTCGATGACAATTCCAGCTTTAAGTGTGTGTACTGCCACCGCCAGTGTTTCGTTATATCAGCGCTCCATCCTTCGCATTACATATTGATGAACCTTCTGCGTCCTGTCACTCAATGGCATCTGAAATAGATACACCCGCCACACTTATACATTTGAGGAAACACACGTTTGAAGTTATAGAAGATTTTTTTGCTGTTCTCTGTCGGCCTGTTATGACCTGAATCGCAAAGTCACTTGCCTGAGCTGGGAATACACTGGCGAAGTTGAGAGAAATCAGTTGTGGCTTGTACCATGCACATCACGCCTTGCAGTTATTCCCCACTCTGTGTCACACAGCTGCGTCCTCCGGTGAAATGAACATGTGGATCAGTATGTTGGAGACAGCATTTCGACACAGACACAGCTCCCTATTATTAGGACAAGCAGCACTGATGATGAATAACCTCAGAGAAAAGCAAGCAAAAGAGACTTACCGTGGACTCGATGAGCTGAACGGCTTCTGACGGCACGTGAATGACGTCACACGTCGCTGCCGTCCCTCTGCCTGTCTCTGTGACAGAGTGGCTGAGGAATAAATAATGGCTCGCTTTTAACCTCCCTTCCGCTTTGGACTGTCTGCAGCCCTGCAGCTCGTGGCTGTGGGGATGGTTTTCAGTGAGTGAGGGTTTCATTCGGAGTCGCTTCATCTGGGACAGTTGGGACTCAGATGTTAACTGATGCCCGATTGCAGCAAAGAAACCGACGCCTCTGAAACAAAAGCCTTTCTGCAGGATTGTTCTGCGAAATTTGATTCTGAACATCAAATAGGCAGCACAAAAATGCACTTTTTTGAATTTTACTGAGGGAAGAGAGTCCACAGCCCATTTCTCTCTTTCCCGCCAACTCAGCACCTTTCTCTCTCTCTCAAATAAATGATATTTGGAGGAAGTTCACAATCAAAGTTGCTAAGTTCCAGCGGCGCTCTTGCACCTGGCTGTGCCCGTGAGAGGAAGCTTCAGAGCATATCCGCACTTACATCCCGTCATAATGCCTGAAAGTGGAGGGAAATGGCTGAATACTCTGCCAGTCGAGACAGCTCAGTCCACGGGAATGGGATAAATAGCACCGTCTCGCGTGGGGACATTCTGCAGATCAGACACAGTACACATTATCATTCAGATCATACCAGAGTGAGAGCGCTCGAGAAGGCCAATCGGTCATCCGTAAGTGTACCAACTCGGGAGTTCCAGAAGATTTTTGAAAGTGGAAAGTGGATTTGTCACGTTTCAAGTATTTCCGTGAAGCAGGAAGCAGAACAAGATACACAGTGAAGCGATTGAGATCTGACGACAGGAGCAGCAAATAAGTTGTACAGCGCAGAGGAGAGCTTTGAACTATTGGAAATATACATAAGCAAGGTTGATGGGACGATCATGCTTTCACTAGGCCACGCTTCTACAGAAGTAAATATGTCAGTGTCTCTCAACATTGTGATTTCACAGGCAAATGTCGCCATTACTCTGCAGGAAATTCCTTTTTCCAATGTGAGGGCAATCCATATATAAAGTAGCTTATATATCGAATCCTTTCACATAAATAATTCCACTGCACCTCAGTGTGTTGTATTGTTCCTTTCCACTTTACCTGTCGTTGTGCTGCACTGAAGCTGATTTTCTCCTTATACGTGTCTTTTACAGTCTGGGTGATGTGACGCAGTTGTACTGACCCATCTTCTGACAGAAGTTTCCACTTCACTTCAGCCCGTCCTATCTTATAGCCCTTCGCTATCTGATACCATTTCCCTTGTTTAGATGTTAAGCGCTTGTCTCAGATCCAGCCTGCCCTCACCCAAAATAAATGGAAAACTCAGTCACAATGTAATCACTGCAATCGAGGGATATATTCACTCCAAGGTCATTGATAATTCCAAGGATAAAGTTAGGACTGCAGATGCTGGAGATCAGAGTTGGTAGTTGCTGGAAAAGCACAGCAGTTCAGGTAGCATCCGAGGAGCAGGAGAATTCAGGTTTCAGGCTTAAGCCCTTCATCTGGAATAAGGCTTGTGAGTCGGGCTGAGAGATAAATGGAAGTGGTGTGGGGTTGAGGGGAAATTGCTGGAAAGCAATAGATGGATGAATAGGTGGGAGAAGAAAATAGGTCAGAAATGGCAGTGATGGAATGGATCGAGACGGCGGTGGCGAGTTGAAGGCTTGTGCTTGGGGGAGGAGAAAAGATGTAACTGTTCAAATTCACATTTATCTTGCGTGGTGTTAGGGTCCCAATCCGGAATATGTGGCGTCCCTCCTCCAGGAGTTGGGTGATAACGGTTTGGCAGTGGAGGAGGTCCAAGAATTGTATGTCTTTGATGGGGTAGGAGGGGGAGTTGAAGTGTTCAACCACGGGATAGTGAAGTTGGTGGTTGCGGGTGTCCCAGAGATGTTCTCTGAAATGATCTGCAAGAAGGTTTCCTGACTCCCTGATGTAGAGGAGACCGCACTGGGTGCAACGGATTTAGTAGATGACATTGGTAGCTGTACAGGTGAATATCTAACGGATGTGGAATGATCCCTTCGGGCCTTGGCTGAGATTAGGGGAGTGGTGTGGGTGCTAGTTTCACCCTTCGTTTGGTGGCATTCAAAGGTGCTAGGAGAGGGTTGTGGGGTGGTGGGGGGTTGTGCGGACCTGAAGAGGGCGTCTTGGAGGGAATGGTCTTTACGGAATGCTGACAGGACTGGGTAACGAAGTATATCTCTGGTGGTGGTGTCTGTTTGGAGGTAGCAACAGTGACAGAATATGATGCGTTTATGCGGAGTTTGGTGGGGTGGAAAGTCAGCACCAGGAGGTTCTGTCCTTGTTGCGTTGAGAGGCGTGGCTTCCAGGGTGGTGGTGTGTGAAATGGTGGTGATGAACTCGAGGGCGCTGTCAACCACGTGGGAAGGCAATTTGTGATCGTGGAAGAAGGAGACCAACTGACTCTTTCTGTAATTGGTCATCCTGGGAACAGATGTGCTGGAGGTGGAGGAATTGGGAATAAGGAATGGTGTTCTTACACGAGATAGGGTTGGAGGTGCTGTAGTCTAGATACGTGTGGGAGTCGGTGGGATTGTAGTATATGTCTGTAATTAGTCAGATTCGGTGATGGAGAGGTCCGGGAAGGTGAGGGAAGTTGCCAAGATGGTCCGGATAAATTTGAGGTCGGAGTGGAACGTGTTGGTGAAGTTAGTGAGCTATTCAACCTCCTCGTTGGAGCACAAAGTGGCGCCAAACATTCATCAATGTAGCGGAGGAACAGGTGGAGGATGGTGCCTGTGTAATTGCGAAAGACGGACAGTTCCGCGTATCTGGCAAACAGACAGGCACAGCTAGGTCTTATGCGGGTGCCCATGGCTAACAGTTTCGATGGAGGAAGTGGGAGAATTGGAAAGAGAAGTTATTGATTTTGAGGACCAGGTCAGCCAGGTGGATGAGGATGTCGGTGGAAGGGCACTGGTTGGGATGGTGTGAGATTATGAAATGGAAGGATTGCAGACTTCTGTCATGGCAGATGGATTTGTACAGAGACTGGATGTCCATGGTGAAGATGACGCTTTGAGGGCCAGGGAAACGAAATTCTTGGAGGAGGTGAAGTACACAGAGGTGTCACGAATATAAGTGGGCATTTCCTGAACTGGGGAGAGAGGATTGTGTCAAGGTAGGAAGAGTTATTCGGATGGGACAGGCGCAGGATTAGACAATAGGTTGACTGGGGCAGTCCGGTTTGTGAATCTTGGGAAGGAGGTAGAATCGGGGAGTGCACGCTTCACGGGCAATGTGTTTGGAGGTTGTGGATGGCAGATGTCCAGAGGTGATGAGATTGTTGATGGTCTGGGAGATGCTGGTTTGGTGAGGGGAGGAGAGTTTATGATCGTGGTCTGTAGGAGGAGGTGCCTGCGAGTTGGCATCTGGATTCAGCTTTGTTCCTCACAAGTCTAATTCCTGATGAATGGCTTATGCCTAAATCGTTTCCCTCGGATGTTGCCTGACCTGCTGTGGTTTTTTCAGTACAACACTCTCCACTCATTCATTATTACTGTCTCATTTCACACTATCAGGTCCATGCTGTCTGTTTGATTATCGAGAACATTGTTCTCATGAACTGCAACAAAATCTGCCAACCTGAAACAAAAACAGAAATTGCTGTAAAATCACAGGTGAGCTTGCACCATCTGTGCAGATGAATCACAGTTAACGTTTCACATCCACTGGGTCCGTTTCTCCACAGATGCTGCCAGTCGTCCTGAAATTTTCCAGCAACGTCTGTTTTTGTTTGATTATCTAAGTCGGCAACTTTTTCATTTTTGTTTTCTTATTTTCTGCCAATATGATTTGTCTAAAGATTATGTTAAATGCTTTAAATATGACTGCGATGGAATGGCCTGATTCCACCAGCCCGCTACTTTTATTTGGTTCACGTGACCAATGCCTTACCAATTGGTCACCGCGCCCTACAGCTGCACTCCATATAAATTGACAAAATTGTGGCATTCTCTCGGATTGGTAAACAGAAGCGAGATTGAGTGAAATTATTGAAAACTTAAGATAAACGGATAAAAATACGGGATATAAAACGGGAAACTGAAAGAGAAAGAGAGAACAGCGAATGATTTTTTTTGACAAAACTGAAATATAATTGCTCAAGATTCAGAAAGTGCTTTCATGCACAAACATACCATAATATGGAATGTAATATTTGGGACAAACAATGCAAGCAGATAGCAAAATCTTAGTTTTAAAGTCTTGCTGCAACTATTTTGGTTTTAATGAACGCACACCTGGGATTCAGTGCTGTAATGATCTCCGAAAATGGAAAAGGAAATCCTTGCCTTCGAGGATACGTGGGGAATGTTCACTGATTCATCCCAGTAATGGCAGGACTGTCGTCTGGAAGCGTATGAGTAAAATCTTTCAATGTTCCATGGAGTTTTGAATGAATGGTGAAGGGAATCATTCAGTAGAATTCAATACAAGGAAATGATGAACAAATTGAACAAGAACACGGACATACGATACACAATAGCTACGACAATTACTATGTGAAAATTGTTGATTTCAGATCTATGGTGGCCTTTGGTGATTGCATTTACTGTCCAGAACCAGTCTGCACTGGAATGGCGGGAGACACACTATAAAGTATTTGAACTTCAGTCGCCTTTAGAAAGAGCTGAGACTGACTCAGGACACGGTGACGTAGAGGTATTGGCCTTACAAACCTTTCACACATTCCGTGGAAGAATAAAAGAAGTGATAGATAACTTTCGTCTCCATGGATACATTGTTCATGAACTGGATAGATAGTAAATTACCTTATTGGAATTTATAAATAGAGACGTCATATTTAAAAAGCAAAGAGTTCATAGTGTAACTGTAAAATCTTTAGGTCACACTCAGTGGGAGCATTGTGTATAATCCTTGTCCTCATTCTCCACCAAAAAACATGTAAAGTAGTTAGAAAGGGCACAGACGCTGTTTCCTGGATAGCAAGATATTAGAAAGCCAAGTGATTTTGTTTACTGAGACATAAAAATATCAGAAAAGATACAACTGGTTTCATCGGGATGATAGAAAGAATGAAGGAGTTTATTCACGAGATTTGGAAATGCTGGAGCAGAAACACGCAAGTTTGATGTGAACAAATGAGATTTTCACATAACGCGAGGTTTGAATGAGTAAATCGGGGAAAGTCCCTCTTTCGAGTGAATCAATAACTTTCCTTATAGCTTGAAAACCATTAGTGAATGATTAAGAAAAGTTTGGATGAGAGTTTCTTCCACTCAATAGAGTTATTTAATTCGTGAACGACTTTCCAGAAATAAAACGTAGAAGCTGACTTCAGACTGTTTTAGAAGCTACACGAACAAGGAGAGGATTTACCATTGAGTGAAAGTCAGTGTGGTTGCGTAACAATTTCAAATTTGTTGACTTCAGACACAAAGACATTTCATGAACACATAAAACTGAATAAGACTGAGTATAACAAGTTCATGGATTGGTAAGGTGTGGCGTATTATTCAAGGTGAAACTCTGTAAATGGAACTGATGTCGCAAAATAACTGCAGACAGAAGTTATATCCTAATGAGTAGACATTGAATCGAGACGCAACACCTACTTTAAAGATTTGACCACATTCACATGATGTTAGGTGTATTTCGTATATTCTTAACTCCACCCAAGAAATCCACCATGAAGACTCTATCTTTTTGTATTTTTAACCCTCTGTACTTCTCTGCAGCATGCCATTGAAGATAAAATATGCTCAGACCAAAATTCAGTTCAGTACAATATTCAAACGGTCCTATGTGATTTCTTTTTTTTTATTATTGCAATAAACTTTGTGAGTTTGCAGCAAACTGCGTAACATGAAACCAGTTCAACATCTATTTTCCCGGAATTAAACGCAGTGCACATGGGAAACGTTATCCATCTGCTGAAAAATCACCTTCGGCTCTCTCTCTCCAGATATGTCTAGTCACGTTTTAAATACTTGCTGTATGTTTGTTGATCCAGAAGTTATTATCCAGAAAAGGTCGTTTCTCAATCCTCAAACACGGGTATTTTCCCATAAACGTGGCTTTGCTCAACATTACCTTCTATCCGTCCCCCTCAACACGACGACAAATTGAAGCTGCTCCATGTGAGGCTCAAACTTAAAACCTCGGCACAGCACAGCCCACTATACTGGCACAGAGATACCATGCACTGGTCACCTGCAGCTCAGGAGCAACCCATTAATGCTTACCTCCACATTCCTGGTTGTACGGTAACGTTTGGGAAACCGAGTTTCTCTGATTCCATGGCTCGTAAATGGGATTATACGATCATGTTCACCAGTGGTTCTGACCCCGAGTGAGGAAAGTAGTGAGCTACTCATTGCAAAGATGGGTAGATTGTTGACATATACAATTTCAACATTTGCCTTCACTAACCAATGAGCATGTTATTTTGTTTTTCATCTGTAGAAATCTTAAAATCTTCATCTTGAACAAACTCAAGAACAGATCTCCCTTGTGTCTCTGGCATCAAATTCCAAAGTGTAAACCCCCTCTGAATACTTCCACCGCAGTCCGCTGTTTGGAAAGTGTTCCTGTTGTGGGAAGTGCACTTCCACGTGTGTCAACTGCTGCTCCAAGCATGCGCTCTGGCACTGCACTCATTTTCCTTCTGACACTTTCTCACCGGAAGCGGCAGGGACAGCCACTATAAATGTTGGAGGAAACACCACAGAAGCCCTTCACAGGAGGCTCCTAAGCACTGAGGATGTCACCTAGACAGGGGACGAAACGTTTGCAACAAAAAGTTCCAGGTCGGCGAACAGAACCACAACAACGAGCACTCGAGCTAAAAATCTACTCCCAAATTTTGAACACCAGGGAGAAATATCTGCTGTTCTGCATAATTTACGCAATTCACTTATTCATAAGATCACAGTCTTGCTCAAGTATGTGACGCGGTGGCCGAGAGGTTAAGGCAATAGACTGCGAATCTACTGTGCGCTGCACGCGTGCATTTGATTCCCACTCACGTCGCTGTTTTCAATGTTGCTATTTTTTGATGATCACAGCTGTGTTATTGAAATTGGAACTTCAATGGTCAGTTTATATGCATCGACGCTATTATAAAATCTCAAAAAATAATTCGAGCCAGTTGCCTAAACTGCATTGAAATGTAGATTGAATTGGGATAATGAAAAGGAACGCGATTTTATTTTTCACGTCAAGCTGCTGTGACCTTTTATCTTATGAAAGAGATCCGGGAAAACCAAATAACGAGAGATGCGAAGGGCATGTTTATGCAATGGGATTCTTAATGAGAGTTTTGTCAGATGAAATCTGGAGTAGAAGTGAATCATCTTGGTGAGAAGAGCACAGAGACACAGCACAAAATAATGGAGATAATTCAAAAGGGGCAGGGCGTGGGTGTAGGGGCATCGAGAACTGGCAGTAAATGCACAGTAGAGAATTGCCGATGTTGGTGCGTGCATGGGCACGGAGAGACTTACACATTGGTCTCGCCCTTGCCCTTTTCTCTCGCCATTGATGAATGCTGGACATAAGACTCATATAAACACAAGATGTGGGAAACAAGCTCCCTCTCGTTATGCACACACTGGATGCATCGCATTGAACTATGAACAACTGGAGAAGTCAGCATGTTAAATGTAGGGACTGAACCTAAACTGTGGATCAATAAACGCAGATTCATGTAGCATAAGCATGAAAATGATTTAACGTGTCTTTATACGCGTGTCATTAACAGGCATTTCGTTCTAATACCCGTGTGGTTGAAAGAAGAAGACACTACATGTCAAGATGGCTGACAACGTAACCAATTTTGTTTTGAAACTGAGATCTATTTGATCATTTTACACAGTGAACAAGTCCATTTTAAATCATGCAAACCACATTCCCTCACCTGGAAAAAAAGTGTGATTTCATTCAAACATTATCCTTGCTAAGTAGCAGTTACTCAACATGAAAAATAGGATTTAACTTTTATTGAGCATATATCAATTAGAACCATTATCTAACTTCGGATTGACTGCAATATGCACATGCTAAATAAGGTTTAAGAAAGAATGTCGTTTGGAAATAATGATTCGGTGGTGGCTAAAACTAATATTAGGTTTACATGATGTGGATATGGTCAGTGGGCACTATTTCTATGATAGTATAGAGGTGTGTGAGCTGCCAGGGATGGGAGCTTCCACCTCATCTGGAGCAGCGTCTGTTGACATGGACCAGAGATCATTGTGACATCAGTCCAGGAGTTCCAACCACACCGGGAGCAGCTTTTATTGACTTGGAGCAGCAGGGAGCATTGGGGCATCAGGCTGGGAGTTCCAACTGCAACTAGAGCAGATTCTATTGACGTGGAGCAGCAGGGAGCATTGGGGCATCAGACTGGGAGATCCAGCCTCAACTGGAGCAGCCTCTATGTACGTGAAGCAGCAGGGAGCATTGGAACATCAGACTGCGAGATCTCACCTAATTTGAAGCAGCTTCAGTTGACATGGAGCAAGGAGATTTGCGAGATCCGTCTGGGAGCTCCACTCTCACCAGGAGCAGCTTTTAATGACATGTAGCAGCAGGAAGCATTGGGACATCAGAGTGATAGACCCAACCTCAACTGGACCGCTTCTATTCACATGGAGGAGGGAGCATTGGGATATCAGACTGGGAGCTCCAACCTCACAAGGATTAGCTTTTAATGGCATGTAGCAGCTTGGGAGCATTGGGACATCAGAGTGGTAGATCCAACCTCAACTGGACCGCTTCTATTGACACGGAGCAGGGAGCTTTGGGACATCAAACTGGGAGCTCCAACTTCAAGAGAGCAGCTTCTATCGGCATGGAGCAGCAAGGAGCATTGGAACGTAAGGTTGGGAGTTCCAACCTCACTTGGAGCAGCTGGTATTTACATGGAAGAGGAGGGAGGATTGGGACATTAGGCTGGGGGAAAAGATATTCAACTATTTTAATCTGAACTAAAATATGTTTCAACAACTCAGATGTTAATTGATTTATGAAGAATCTTTCCCGGGAAAATAATTAATTCTTAAGATATTAAAAACAAGTCCTGCAAACATTCAACTCAGAAAAACACATTGGTACAGAGAGAAATGGGAGTGATGTTTCATGTCTTTGTCTTTTCTTTTCTGGCCGACTCTGCACTGGATTACCTCACGGGAAGGACGTTTTCACTCATTTCATGTTGTTCAGTTTCCTGCAACAGGACATTAACGTAATCTAAAACTGAAAATTAATGGGAATATGCGATGTTATGATTAGGCTGGAGTTTACCTCAAATTATGGTGAAAACGCAGCAAAGTAAGTTGCAATTCCCTTGATCAGCAGTGACCTCGTTGATTGGCTGATCAGATTGTGAATGGTCGTTTTTGTCGAGGACAATTTAAGGTGAATCAATGATTGTGGTTATCTTTGTTCTTTGTTCACCTTGTGACTGTTACTGTTATTGCTCATGTCCTTGTTAACAGACAGCTCTGCAGCGTGTAAAGTCACAGCTGTGCATCTGGCCAGTGATACAACCATTCCGATAGCTGGCTACGGATCAGTCAATTGAAAATTCGACTTTTAGTTGGCGCAAGCGCATTGTGGAGATTCATCACACATCCAACCTAATAATGTTTGTTACGTTGAGGTGGATAATATTTGAAATTTTCATCTCCACGAACTAAAATTCGTTCACTGTCTTCGATCAGTTAAACATTACCAAGAACTTCAGAGTCAACATTACACAGCACCAGACTGTACCGAACAGGCATATTTAGAAGCACTAGCGTTCCATGCACTGCTTCTTCATCAGGTATTTGTCAACTGTTGGAATCTAAAATGGCTTTGTGTGATTTTTTAATTTGGCCACCCCAGTCCAACACCAACACCTCCAAGTCATAGGTACCATCGACACCACGAACCGCCGGTTAAAGTCCAAATGATCTTCCAAAAGATCGCGCATATTGACACACAAATCAAGTTTCTGCAGAAAAACACCCACCTGATGAAGGAGCGACTCGCTGGAAGCTAGTGCTTCCAAATAAACCTGCTGGACTATGCCCTGATGTTGTGTAATTTTTAACTTTGTCTACTCAACTCAAACACTGGCACTTCCATATCATAGACAACATCAGTCATGTCCCACCGTTGTCAGAGAAGGCAATCCTGGAATAGCCCAATACATTGTTCATAGGTACGTTTCCTTTTCAGAAACCAACGCACTCAATCGCTGCAGCTCCTGTGTATGAAAAGCACAGAAAAGAAATAGCTGAGACTCAGTTTTTACAGTATTTTGAAACTCTTTGGGAAGTGGAATCCGAGGAGAATGAAGGATTAACTGTCCGACTGTGCAGAGAGAGGGAAGACATTTTTCCCTTCTTTGAAGAGTTGGGGTATTGACTGATCTAAGGCAAGAAAAAGATTCCTGGTAGACCTGCGCTCTCTGCATCAGGAGCAAGAATTCCTGATTTCTTGAACGGTAATGAAACCCAGGCCACTCAGTTAAAGCGCTGAATACTAACCACAAGACCACCAGGGATGAGGGCAGAAGCAGTTGCACAGTTTCTTCATAACACAGTTTTTGGATTTATGTGACTGCAGATATGTTTCCCCCCAAACATGATTGAATTATCGAGTGTTTACAGCACAGAATTGGTCCCTTCATCTCATTACCCAGCACTGGGTCTGTAACCTTGTAATCTCTGACGTTTCACGTGTTCATCTCAATGCTAATTTATCTGGAACCTTTTAATCTTGTACGACACAATAAATGGGATTAAAGTTAGAGATGGGAAAAATGTGTTCACACTCAGTCGGGTAACTGAACCCCAGATTTACCGACAGACTGAAGCACGCAGATACATTTCCCCAAGAGTGACACAGTCCTCTGGAGAAAACAAGCAGAAAGTAAGATTTCACCGACTTGTCTGATATTGTCCCATTTTCGATTTCAACACCAGTGTCTGGTTACAGCAAAGGAAGGAAGCATTCAGCCCCTCCCGTCCCAGTGTTCCTTGCCCATTGTTTCCCCTTCAATCTATAGTTTGTACTGCCCCACCTCGTTCTTGCTACCAAACTTGATCATTGCTCACGCCAGCTATTTCTTGTCCTGTCCTTGAAATGAAAAACAGGAATAGGCTATTTCAAGCACTTTTCTAGTTTACAAGTTCAGTGTTACGACCA
Source organism: Chiloscyllium plagiosum (assembly GCF_037043375.1). Lineage (NCBI taxonomy): Eukaryota > Metazoa > Chordata > Chondrichthyes > Orectolobiformes > Hemiscylliidae > Chiloscyllium > Chiloscyllium plagiosum. The sequence continues at coordinate 115,602,164 of NW_028270151.1, forward strand.
CTGAGCCAGCACATTGCTAGCTCAGAGAAAAGGTCTCATACATTAGAATCTGAAATGCAAAGATGATTGTATAGCCTCAGGATTGTAAACCAACCAACAAGACCGGAACAGGGCCGAGGGGATCATGCACAGAAGGATGAGAGTATAGAATGACGAATCTCATGGTGTCCATGGTGGTGTTAACAGAAATCTTCCATGGTAGTATAGTGATAAGGATTCAATGCTTTCACTGTCATGGCTTGGTAAATGTTAACGTTTGCAGTAATCAGTATGAAATACTGCCTGATATTTCGAAGCAGAATGATGTTGTGCAACAGACAGAATCGTTTCCCTCCATGACCTAATAAGAGAACTCAGAAGAGCCAGGGGGAGACATGAGAGCCAGGAGGAGACATGAGAAGTTGTTGGTGGATAGGATCAGGGTTAACCCTAAGGCTTTCCATAGGTATACCAGGAATAAAAGAATGACGAGTGTTAAATTAGGGCCAATCAAGAATAACAGTAGGACGTTGTGTGTGAAGTCAAAGGAGACATGGGGAAGCACTAAATAAATATTTTGCGACTTTGTTCACTATAGAAAATGAAAATGTTGGCGAGGAAGATACAGAGATACTTGCATCTAGACTAGAAGAGATTGAGGTTCGTAAGGAAGAGGTATTAGAAATACTGCAGAGTGGGAAAATAGAGAAGTCCTCTGGGCCGGATCGGATCAATCCTAGGATCCTCTGGGAAGCAAGCGAAGAGGTTGCTGAACCTGTGGCATTGATCTTTAAATCATCATTGTCTACAGAAATAGTACCTGAGGACTGGAGGATAGCAAATGTGATTCCCTTTTTCAATAAGGGTAGTAGAGACAACCCTGGTAATGACAGACCAGTGAGTCTCACTTCAGTTGTTGTTAAAGCGTTGGAAAAGTTTATAAGAGATAGGATTTATAATCATCTAGAAAATGATAATCTGATCAGGGACAGAGGGCACGGTTTTGTAAAGGGTAGGTCGTGCCCAACGAATCTTATTGAGTTTTTTGACAAAGTGACCAAACAGGGAGATGAGAGTAAACTGGTTGATGTGGTGTATATGGATTTCAGCAAGGCATTCGAGAAGGTTCCCCACAGTAGGCTATTATACAAAATGCGGAGGAATGGGATTGTGGGAGACATAACAGTTTGAATCAATAATTGGCTCGCTGAAAGAAAACAGAGGTTTGAAGTTGATGTAACATGTTCATCTTGGTGTCCAGTTCCTGGCGGCATTCCGCAAGGGTCGGTGTTGGGTCCACTGCTATTCGTTATTTTTATAATGACCTGGACGAGGACTTAGAAGGGTGGGTTAGTAAATTTTCGGACGACACTACGGTCGGAGGAGTTGTGGATAGTGACGAAGGATGTAGTAAGTAGGATGCACAGCTGGGCTGAGACGTGGCAAATGAAGTTTAATGTGGACAAGTGTGAGGTGATGCACTTTGGACGGAGTAATCGGAATGCAAAGTACTGGGCTAATAGTAAGATTCTTGGGAGTGCATATGAACAGAGAGATCTCTGTGTCCATATACACAGATCCCTGAAAGTTGCCACCCAGATTGAGGGGGTTGTGAAGAAGGCATACAGAGTTTTGGCCTTTATTAATAGAGGTATTGAGTTCCGGAATCCGGAGGCTATGCTGCAGCTGTCCAAAGCTCTGGCACGGCCACATTTGGAGTATTTGCATTATAAGAAGGACGTTGAAGCTTTGGAAAGGCTGCAGAGGAGATTTTCTAGGAGGTTGCCTGGTATGGAAGAGGAAAGACTGATGGCCTTGAGGCTGTTCGCGTTGGAGAGAAGAAGATTGAGAGGTGACTTAATGGAGACATGCAAGATAATCAGAGGGTTAGATAGGGTGGACAGGGAGAGCATTTTTCCAAGTATGGGGACGGCAAACACGAGGGGAGATAGGTATAAGACAGATATCAGAGATAGTTTCTTTACTCAGAGAGTAGTAAGGGTATGGAATGCTTTGCCTGCAACGGTAGTAGATTCGCCAAGATTAAGTGCATTTAAGTCGTCATTGGAGAGGCATATGGACGTACATGGAATAGAATAGATGGGATGGGCTTCAGATTAGTATGACAGGGCAGCGCACCATCGAGGGCTGAAGGGCCTGTACTGCGCTGTAATGTTCTATGTTCTCAATGCTACAGTTCCACATCAGCAATGTCATCTGCAATTGCCTGACGTTCAATCAGTTTAAAACAAGAACAGAGGGGGCGTCAGGAAAACGGAAGGGGAATAGTGGTTTGTGAGAGTTAACTACATGCCTCGTGGAGCCAGGTTCGATGTAAATACTGAATATCGGTTTTCCTGTTTACCTGATATACTGATCATTACGGATCAATTACTCAATATTGTCTGCCATTTGTGTGTTGTTCTTTGTACATTTCACATCGGTTCAGTGCTCCAGGAGGACCACGCTTTTTTTGAAATTTGGCACATTTTACTCAGGTCGGTTTTGCAGCTTCATATTAAGACCAACAATTTTAGGAACAGAAAGACACCATTCAGACCATCAAGTCTGCTCCGCTCTTGAATGGTTTCATATCTGATCTGATAACCTTGAACTGCACGTCCTTGCCTTTCCCCATAACACTTGATGTATTTGCTGTTTGAAGATCTGCCGATCTCAACCTCATGACAAGCAATGACACTTCTTCAACAGCCTTCTGCTACAAGAAAGTCCACTGATACAATACTGAATAAGAGAATAAATGCTTCTTCATCGCTACTTTAATTGTGAGATTCGCATTCTAATACGAAGTTAAAAATCACACAACACCAGGTCACAGTCCAACAGGTTTAATGGAAGCAAAAGCTTTTGGAGAGCTGGACTTTCATCAGCTGGCTGTGGAATACACAGTGGTAAGATACAGAATTTAAAGCAAAAGGTTACAGTGTAATGTCACTGAAACTATACAATGTAAAATACCTTGATTGCTTGTTAAGTCTTCCATCTGTTAGAATGACTATGTTAGGTTCACTTCTTTCTTATGTAAATCGAAAAACTTTCTTTTAACAGTTACATTCTCAGGTGAACTTTACTAATTAGTGTCAGCACAGATAATATATTGAAGGTGTTAGTCCCTGTGTGTTGGGTCTGTGCCATAATGTATAAACTGATGCTAATCTGAGAAAAACAACACGCTGCAGGCAAGGATGCTTTAAGGCATGGTACACTGGTGAAGCCGAGCAGAGGCTACATCAATGGAATGGGCACTGCACATCAATCGACAGACAGGTGTGTCCCTTCCCAGTTGGAGAACATGGTGGTCCAGGACATTCGAACTCGGACCTTCGGGTGACAATCCTCCAAAGCGGTCTTCGGAGCAGGCAGCAGCTAATTGTGCCCACGCAGAGTCTGATAGCTAAATTCGGTACCCATGGGAATGGCCTCAACTGGGTCCTTGGGTTCATGTCACAGTACAGGTGATCCCATTGCCCGATCTACAACAGAGACCTTGCTGCACACACACACACACCAACACACACACACACACACACACACATACGTTTGTGGGGTGAATTTGTACTTGCAGTGTTACATTGTACTTTGCTCAAAAACTGCATGAATCCATGTAAGTCGCTGGTTACTCACTTTTATAAATTAGAATCAGTCTAAACATAATGGAACAGACAGCAGCACACGGGGGCAGACACCAGTTGATAAATTTCACCTGAGAATGAAACATTAAAATAAAAAGTTTTGCACTTCACATATGAAAGAAGTGAAACTAACATGGTCATTCTAACAGATCGGAGACTTAGCAAACAATCAAGGTATTTTTCAATGTATAATTTCAGTTACATCATACTGTAAACTTGTGTTATAAATTCTGTGTCTTACAACTGTATACACCACAACCACCTGATGAATGAGAAGCAGTCCGAAAGCTAGTACTTCCAATTAAGCCTGTTGGACTATAAATTAGTGTTGTATTTTTTCCAAATTTGCATACCCAATCCAAAACCGGCGTCTCCAAGTCATTCGATACGAGGCTCTCTGGTCACAGAACCAAACTTTCTGCATCCAAATTATTAAATCTTTGAAAAAATCTGTATGTTTCAATGAGAATCAGTTTTGTAGTACTGAGTCTCAGCAGGCAAAGGCAACTGATTGCAGCGTTTCTTCCCATTTGATTTCTTCTCCGATATGAAATTCTCACTGACTCTGACAGAACTACTACCTTTGCTGTTTTGTAATGTCAGGAACTCATGTTCAATTTAAGATTTTCATAAGGAACAACGAATATTTTTCCCTGACTGGAAATCAACATTGCGAAATAGCAATGAGAGAGCTGAATTTCAGCACTTTCGCACCAAGGAAGACATATGCAATGCTTGGAACTTTTCTTGATGACTTTGTTTTTGCCTATTTTGTTCAGTTGAAAAATGACAGTTTTTGAGTTTTTAAAAGCATGGCGAGAGGCCCATAAGCCTATTGCATCAGTATCAAACATCTGGCTTGTAAACACAGTTTCCAGCACGTGACTCATCGCCTGGTGTGTTCTAACACTTCGAGTCTTTAGTTCAATTCTTATTCAATTTCTTAAGGGCTTAAGTGGAACAAAAACACCTCTGTGAACTAACAGTTGTGAAAGACAAACTCTTTCTCAGAGCCGTTTGTCAAGTTTCCTCAAGATGCTGCTGAAAATGTTTCTGCGCTCACATCTGAATTAGTTTACCCTGTTTCCTCTTCTGCTTCCTTCTCCTTTCTATTAAATGGTTTAGACTCCAATACAGACACAAGGTCCAGGTTGCAGAAGTCACGTATTTGTAGCTACACTGATACCCTGTCTCGCCAGGAGCTGCAGTCCTTCCCCATGCTGATTCAGACAGCACTGTCCTTCCTGTGACATGTCCCATGGAGAATGGAAGGACAGGCATTAATAACCCGCATTTCGGAATGTAGCGACAGTTTTAAAACATTTGCACTGCCCCAGCGAGGAATTGAGCTCCTATCTCCCGCATAACATGCGGCGAACTAACCACTATACTACTGAGGACAACAGTTTCAAAGGAGACCCTTCAGCCCGTTGTGGCTCCATTTGTCAAAAACAGCTGCTTAATGACTCGAATCGTTTAGCCCATAACCTTATAGGTATTGGCAGAACATATTCACATCTGAATATTTCTTCAGGTTATAAGGATTCCTGCCTCTCTGACCCTTACAAACACAGTGTTGCAAATTCCAACACCCGCTGGCCTATAACGCTTTTCCACACATTGACTTAAACCTTTCTGTCTTTCTCATTAAATTTCTGGTTCCCTGTGATCGATCTCTCCGTCGATGGGAAACGCTACTTTCAGTCTAACTTAGACATACCCCTCATTATTTTGTACATCTGAACCATGCCTTCTCACAAATGCCTCTGCACCGTGACAAATAACCCCAGTCTGTCCTGTCTCTCTTCATGACTGAATCTCTTCAGCCTAGACACTATACGAGTGAATCTGGCCTGCACCTTTACCCAGTGTGATCACATCCCTGGACTCATATGAATTGTAGACAATTGTCTAGGTAGAGCCGAATTAACCATTTTGTTTTACATTCTGCACCAGCATGCGGTGTGGCTCAACAGTATATCTTGCCTTGAGGTCTGGAGTCATATAGAGGCCAGACCAGTTAAGGACGGCAGATTTCTTCCCTCAAGGCCTTCAGTGAAACAGATGGGTTTTTCGGACAACAGATTGAGCGTATTCTTAATTGGAAGTATTTCTTGCATTTATATACTACCGTCGTCGTGGTGTGGTGAGAATCGAACCCGTCTCCCCAGAACGTGACCTGGACTTTTGTGTTAACAATCCAGCGATAATACAACCAGGCTATCGCAGAAAGCCGTCATGGCTGATCTTTTCCAATAGAGTCTCTTTTCCCTAATTATTCTCTGTGTCCACTTATTGAGCCTCACGCTCCAATAATCTCTGGTCCATGCCAGTAAAAGCTGTTCAAAGAGAATTGATCGCACAGCCACGATATCCAAACGGATCGAATGGTTTTAAGGTGCCAATGAAGAGATTGGGGCACGGTCACCCAGCAACAGTGAGTGCAACGGCACAGACTGGACGGTATCAATGTGAAAGTGTATGTTAGATTGTGCAATGCCTGAGCCAAATGGGACGAGGGACGGAAAAGAGAGGGCGAGTGGGAGGAAGAGACATCTTCCAGAACTTTTGGGTTTAAATGCTGATACATGAAACACTGAAATATCAGAGAAAGAAATTCGATGGAAAACAAATCATCACCTCGGAGAACATTGTCATGTAAAAACGAGTTATTTCTTACCGTGTTTCATCAAAAGTAAAACTTTGAGAGAACTGACCGCTATGATGTGGATTCGATACGAAGTCGTGGCAATCACAATGCAGAAAATGAAATACTAAATGATTGCAGAACTCCAAAGACCACGCTTGCCTACTGCAGCCAGTATGGTAGCAGAGGAAATGTCAGGAAGAATATACAATATCAGGACTTAACGACAGGCATGTGGGAACTCAGAATGGGCTGAATCTTTAACTTTAACGTCCCCAGAGTCTGTGGAGATTCCATGAATGAGATTATTGGAGAATGGGATTAATGAAACTCTCTAAACTGATGGGACAGTGCAGGATATTGTTCAAATGTATGCTTCAATCGCATTATAGTTTAACATCGGCCACTTCATCACTTTGCCCACACAAGACAATAACTACGGCTGCACGCAATCACACTTAATTCCAGTTCCAGACCTGGAATCAGGAAACTGTCTGAAGCAGCCACGAAGATCAAATTGGAGGTTGGGATGGGATGACGGGAGAGCGGCGCGTGTATTTCCGAGGTTGGGAGTGCTCCTTGTCAAAAACGGGGCGGAAGGGAATATTTGCCCACATTTATAATATTCTAGCCATAAGCAGTACATGTTGTTGATGCAGCCAACTGTGGTATCTAAAGCGTGTTTAACCTTTAACTTTGGGGTGACAATGTTCGAAATTTCATTTTCCTATTTGGATCAGTGTTCTTGACATTTGCAGTAGCAGCTGCTTATGCTCGCATCAGCTCAGGATCAGCTTCTTGTTCCCAATAACTACTGCAACCTGGAGAAGGTGATATTGTGGTTATATAATGAACTAGTTATCCTTGGGGACTCACACACGGAACTGGTAATGTTAAAGTTCGACGAATAAAACCTGGAATGAAAATCTGACCTCAGGAACAGAGAACATGACTTTAATTTCCTGCAATCCCATTCATGCATGACCCTTATGCAGAGGATGCTACCATCTTTACCCAATCCTGCCTACTTGTGACTCCAGGTGCAGAACAACATAGCTCACCCGTAATCCGAAAATGCTGACACTGTAGGTAGCCTGGACATTCGGCCCATTCCAGTCGACACCATCCCTCCGAAGCACATCGTATCAGACTCATACTCCATACCTATTCTGTTCCCCTTCATTTCCCATGGAAGATCCCAATAACCCGCACACCTTCAGACTGTGGGAGGAAACTCACACAAGCAAAGAGAGAATGTGCAAATTGCAAACAGTCACACAATACTGGAATCAAATCCATGTCTCTCGTGCAGCGAGGCAGCAGCGAATCAGGATGAACAACAAATGCTGCCCTGACCAGCGACATCCACACCCAGTCGGTATATCAGGAAGAATAAAAACACATTCACAACATGGACAACGGGACATACGTCTGCGTAGACATGATTTGAACCAATCGTTCACCCTGGGTATTTACAAAGACACCGACATCACAGAGAAACCAGGGCAATGCGGAATTCAAATACCTGTTGCAGTGAAAACTCATTTACTCAGTCAAACTGGGTACAGACTGTTCAACAGTCCCGTGTGTGGGAAGGGCTCAATGAGTAATAAAAACTCCAGAGTAATCAGCAAAATTACATATTCCAGAAGGAGATCAATTAAACTGTCAATGCTGCTGTTAATCCAACCAGCTGCCGGTTTCATAGCGTCAAAGTCATAGGCTCACGCAGCATGGAAACAGGCCATTTACTCCCACCAGCTCATACTGTACATAATGCCAAACTAAACGAGTCGCATCTGACGGCTCCTGTAATTGCTGAGGGTTAATAAAGCCCTTATAATATTATTACTCCATTGTTAATATGAATGTCCAGATATAATTCTGTTGACACCGGTTCAAATCCTGGCATGGCAGATGCTGGAATTTTATTTCAATAAACACCTAGAGTTAAAGAGTCTAATGATGATGTTGAATCAGTTGTTGTAGATCTGATTCACTAATACCTGATAGGGAAGGAAACCGCCATACCTATCTCGTCTGGCTGGCATATCACTCCAGTTCCATAATATCGTGGTTGATTCTGAACTGCCCCTGGACAATAAATAATGAACGAGGTATGAATGAATAGCTTTTTTCTAATCCCACGGAAATTTTCCAATTCATTTGTCGATCCAAATATCAGATAAATATTGTAAATGTACTTTCATTCATCACTAACTCAGGAAGTGAATTACACACATAAACCATCCTCCTTTTAAAAAAGCCTCTCATGTCTTATTTTAAATATCTTTTTTTTCACCTAAAACATTTACCCTCTCATCTTGAAGTCCCCCTTATTGGAGAAAAGACAGTTAAAGGTAACTCTACCTGAACTTATAAATTTATAATTTATAAATTTATAAATTTCTATCAGGTCGCCTTTCAATCTCCAGTGCTTGAGGGAAAATATTCTCAGCCTATCCAGCCTTTCGTTATAACTCAAACCTTCCCCACTACCAATATGCTGGTACACCTCTTCTAAATCTCCTCCAGCTGAATAATTTCCTTGCTATTACTGGGCGACAAGAACTGGACGCAGTACTCCAGAAGAGGCCTCACACAATGTCCTATTCAACTTCAACATAACGTAACAACTCCTATACTCCTGTGCAACGCAAGCAGGATGAATTTTTTTAGCCATTCTGTGTATATGTGAAGCAAACTAAAAAGAAATATTTAACTGCATCCCTGGCCTTCGTTTTCCACAACACTATGCAACGCCCTATCATTAATTATATAAGCCCTACTCTTATTTGATGTAGCAAAATGCAATACCTTCCATTTATCCAGATTGAATTCCATGTGAAATATTTCAGCCCAAAGACGCATTGGATAAAGATCCTACTGGAAACTTAGATCACCTTCTTTACAGTCTCCAATTCTGTTGTCTTCTACAAGCTTATGAACCATGGCTTCTATGAGTTGCATTGTTTTCTCATATAGGTCAATGATTAATACTTATTTGTCGTGGCCATCATTTAGCAGTTTGCAAATCAGGTAACAATTAGCCATGTCGTTAACCATGAGGAAGAAAGCCATAGACTGCAGGGAGATTGTAAACAATTGGCAAGAAAATGTGCTGAAAGGAATTTAGTCCAGTGAAGTGGGTGATAATGAATTTGGGGACGCGCAATGAGAAAAGTGCGAATACTGAGTGGTTTAAAGTAAGAAAAGAGAAATTGGAGTGGACATTCACGAATGTTTGACGGTGATTTGACAAGGGATCAAGTGGTCTCGATGGGTTGGAGATACTTTCTGTTCTTGACAGCAGGTGGGAATATAAGAGCAGGCAAATGATGCTGGAACTTTAGCAACGGCCTATTCAAGATCAATTGACATGGGAATCAGATGAACGGAAGTGCGTACTGCAGGTGCTGGAAATCAGAATCAAGATTCGAGTGGTGCTGAAGAAGCACAGCCAGTCAGGCAGCATCCTAGTTGCAGAAAAAATAACGGTTCAGGCAAAGGTCCTTCATCAGGAATAAAGCTGGGAGCCTCGAGTGTGGAGAGATAAACGGGACAACTGGGTCTGGGAAGAATTTAGCTGAGAGTGCATGAGGTTGATAGAGATGGGTTAAAGGTGATAGGTCGGAGAAGAGGGTGGAACGGATAGGTGGAAAGGAAGATAGATAGGTTGGACAGGTCAGTAGGATGGTGCCAAGTTATAAAGTTGGAACTCAGATAAGGTGACCGTGGGGAGATGAGGAAACTGGTGAAGACCACGTTGATGCCCTGGGGTTGTGGGTCCCGAGGTGGAAGACCTGGGGTCTGGTGGTGAGGGAATGGCGGTGGAGTAGACCCAGGAACTGCATGTCCTTGAGAGAGTCGTGGGGGGGATAATTGATGTTTTTGGTCATGCGGCGTTGGAGTTGAATGTTGCGGGTGCCCTGGAAATGTCCCCTGTAGCGCTCTCCGAGAATGTGTCTGTTGGACCCAATGTAGAGGAGACCGCATCGCGAGCAACAGATGCAATAAATGACATGTGTGGAAGTGCACATGCACATTTGATGGATGTGGAAGGCTCATTGGAACCTTGGAAGGATGTGAGAGGGAAGATGTGGGTGCAGGTTTTGCAATTCCTGTGGTAGCAGGGGTAAGTGCCGCGAGGGGAGGGTGGGTCATTGGAGGGCGTGTAATTGACTAGGTAGTCGTGGAGGAAACAATCTTTGTGAAAAATGGATGGGGTGGGGAGGCAAATATAAATTTCCCTGTCACTGCAGGAATTGCAAAACCTGCGCCCACATCTACCTCCTCACCTCTGTCCAAGGCTTTAATGGATGCTTCCGCATCCATCAAGGTTTCTCCAGCACTTCCACACATCTCTTTTCTTGTATACATTTCTCCCGATGCGGTCTCCTCTAAGTTGGAGAGAGGAGATGTGTCCTCACACAACACTTTAGAGAATATCTCCAGGATACCCACCAGGATCAACCCCAGTGCCCCATGGCCAAACATTTCAGCTCCCCCTCCCACTCTTCCGAGGACATGCAGGTCCTGGGCCTCCTGTATCGCCACTGCCTCACGACCCGATGCCTGCAGGAAGAAAGCCTCATCATCGGCCTCGGGAACCTTCAACCCCATGGCATCAATTTGGACTTCACCCGTTGCCTCATTCCCCTCCCCCTATCTTACCCCAGTTCCAACCTTCCAGTACAACACCGTCCGCCTGACTTGTCCCACCTGTGTATCTTCATTCCCACCTATCCACTCCACCTACTTCTCTGACATATCATGTTCACCCCCCGCCTGCATCCACTTACAGCACTCTCAGCTACCTTCTCCCCAGCCCTACCCCCTTCCCATTTATCTCTCCATCCCATGTGCTCCCAGTCTCATTCCTGATGAAGGGCTTTTGCCTGAAACGTCCATTTTTCCTGCTCCGCAGATGTTGCCGGATCTGTTGTGCTTCTCCAACACCACTCTAATCTTGAGGGGAGTCAGTTGATTGAAAGGATTTTCGGATATTTTCTATTGTTGACCACAGGCTGTGGGTGATAGCAGAACTTTAGCAACCACCAGTTTAGGGAACAGCTAAAGGACTGAGCACAAGTCTGGTCACCGCATAAATCAACATTTTTCTTAAAATTGTAAGATAAAAGATGGAAGGCTGAAGTATGCAACTTTGCCCATCAAGACCGTTTAATAAATGAGTTTATCACTGATTCCTTTCAAAGTCAGGGTGCTATGGGCTTTGGAGGGTAACTTGAAAATGGTTGCGTTTCGTTGCATCATCCAACCTTGTCCTTAGAGTCAGTACAGCTGTTGAGCTTTGAAGGTTCTGTGAAAAATGCCCTAATGACTTACTCCAGTGCATCTTATAGTTGGTGCACTCTGCTGCAATTGTGCCTTAGCGGTGAAGGGAATGAATATTGCAGGTGTTGAAGAGGGTACACTCAACTGACTGCATTGTCATGGACGGTGTACAGTTCCTTAAGTGTTATTGAAGTTGCACCATCGAGGCAAATGGAGAGAGTTATATTCCTCGTCTCATTTGTGCCTTGCAAACGATGTCGGATTCAAGGAGCAATGAGTTGAGTTTATAATCAAAAAATGTCTCAAGAACATGTTGTTGTTGTCAAAGTGTTTATGTAGCCAGTTTCTATACGTTTCTTTCCCCGAAATAATAGTTCTGTGGTCGATTACACGGGGTAATTTGTTTACAGCAAAGTTATTGAATGTCAATGAGATATGATTAGATTCTCAGTTGTCAGAGTGATCATTACTCTATTTCGTCCTTGTGTGGACCAATCAGATTGGTCTGATTTCAAGATCCAATTCCCACCTGTGCTTGAAATTTCAACCGTTTCTTCGCATAAATGTCTCCACCTGCCTATATATATATATGTAAGGACGCTGCAGGGGACAGCAGAGATTTACGGACAAGTTGTCAACACTGGAGAAAATGGATCTTCGTGGAATTATTGGTTAGGCTGGGATTATTCTCCTTGAAATAAAGGAGACGGAGGGGAGCTCTATAATTACATAATAACATTTATAAACGTTCAATATTCATGGTATATTGACAGGGTAGTTACGGGCAGGTGGTTCACCCTCTGGTATGAGGATAGCACCAGAGGACATGAACTCAGAATTAGATATTGCCTATTTAATTCAGAAATGAGGAGTAATTTCTTTGCTCGGGGCAAGTGAATCGGTGGAACTCCTGGCCGAAACTGTTGTTGAGGCTGAGTTGTTGTGTATTTTCAAACTGTGCCAGACAGAAATTTAACCAGAACGACGATGAAGCTTTGTCGAGGCAATGCTGGAGAATGGAGTTAGGATTATCAGATCAGCCATTAGTTCGTTGAATGGTGGAGCAGACTCGATGGGCTGAATTGTCGACTTCCAATCCTACATCATTTGGTCTAACGCCTTATTTTATTGATACCTTTAGAATTCTGATGGGATGGGATGAAGTGATAGAAAAGGTTTCTGAAACTGATCAGACAGATCAGGAGCTAGGCTCATAAGTTCATGAACAAGAAATGTGCTGTGGCCTGGAGACAACAAATGGCACTGGGCATGTGCAGAAGTTGTGTTTGCTAAAGAAAATTGGTGAATCTAAAATTGGTGCCAACTTGGTGATCATGCTGGATGGTGGATCGCGTTAAGATTCACACAGCAAAAGGTTGTGAAAGAATGAAAGATTCGTTTCATTGGAAAAGTTTTCTGCGGTTCCAACTCAATTGACTGTTTAAAATATTGATCAGAACTTTGTGTGGAGTATTACATTAAAATTCACAATCCCACTGGATAAACTATTGCACCCGATCTTTCCTTACCACTTTCATTCGATGTAAATTCATAGAAAGTCAAGATGGAATAAAAGGAAGAATGAAAGGTTTGCACTCCTTTTCACTATCCCAATTCACCTTACAACAGAATCAAATTGGCTTGTTTCGACTTTGATGTGGCATCAATTTATCACAAATCTCCGGTGCAATGAAGGGCAAGATCAAGATTCTCCACCCAAAGTACACTAAAGATGCGAAGCACAAAGGGAAACCACAGCTGCGTTTAATAGAAGTAACAGCCAGAGTAGGATTCAAATCCACACATGCGCAATGGAAGAGCAACCCGTCGCCTTAACCTCTGGGCCACTTCAGCCCATTGCAAAGGCGCTCACATGTGACCCCGTCAAGATGACGTATGGTGCACCTAGGGAATAAGAAATTCCCTGAGCGGAATCGAATCCACGCTATTATGTTTCTGTATTCAGCAGAATAATAATACCAGAAAAACCCAAGGAATTGACCTCGTCCTTGGAAGGAATACCTTGTCCTTGATTTATTTCGAGTCGGAACTGTCTCAGAATGAACCAGCAAACATGAAATTCCCGTCACATTCACACACACATTTGACGCATAATTTCTTCAGACAGTTTCTCTCTCACGTGAAGAAGTATATATGGAGAGAGAAGTGAAGGTGATGTTTTAGCTCGATGGTCTTTCTCATATGGCTGAACCTGAACTGGGTAAAATTCCCGGAAATGCAATTTTATTCGTTTTATTTTATTAATTTTGATGCAACTTCACTCTGTTCATTGCAATGATCGGAAGTGAATTGGATTTATATGATTGGAACGCTTAATGTTGTATTCAATTTTGCTCCGAATTTATTTCAGCTTAAAGAAAATACTGATGAGAAAAGCAGAAGGTTAAACTACAAAACAAGATTCCAGTTTTGATGCTCAGTTACGTTGGCAGATTTCAGTGGGTATCAAATGAACCCAACATCATGGCGAATGACCTCCCATCTTTAAGGCATGAAATTAAAGCAGAAAATCGATCTCCAAGAGACGGGTCACTTCCTATTCATTATGGAATATCTTTCCTTGACAATATACAAAATCTGCTCATTTCCATTTATAATGATTCATGTGGAATATTAATAGAAATCTTTCAAAACTCTGAGTTTTGTCTTGCTGAATCTTACTCAGCTGCATACGTTTCGATATTTCTTTACATCAAAAGTCGTCCAAATTAGACATTGTTTCCTCGCACCTTCCAACCTCCACACCCCACTTTTACACTTTTACCTGGCCACAGGCTGTCTCTCTCCTTGTGTGTCTCTAAATGTGCCTTTCCAAATATTTTGGAAATGGATTCTCTGAATGAGAGAAATTCTGCTCCCATTATTTCTTTGTCCTACATCGATGGTTTTGAAATCTTGACGTTCAGAAATTTATGAACTTGAAAGAGTGAATTTACCACCTATTTACTCTCTCCAAAACTCAAATACACTGGAAAACTTCCATTCGGTTTTCCTTGGTTTAGTTTCAAATTTTCCAAAACACAAATAAATAAAATTCCATCCCCACTAAACGCCGTCAGCATCGCCTCCAATATCTTAGCAGCCCAGTAAACGCTGGCAGTGTCCTCTCTGATAGAATCACAGATTCTCTACAATGCAGAAAAAACAGTTCAGCCAATCGAGTCTGGAGGGACACTCTGAACAGCATCTCAACCAGACCTCGCTCCCGTCTCTATCCCCGCAGGCCTCTGGCTTGTGATTTCAAATAAACCTGCTGGAATAAAACCTGGCATTGTGTGACTGCTGACCTTATCACTGCGTTACCCATGGCTAATTCACTTAACTTACTGAATTCACTCCCTGGACACATCACCGCAATATAACATGGTAAATCCACTTAACCTACAGACTTACCGGCTGTGCGAACCACTGAGCAAATGTACCATCACATTGAACACTATCTGTATCATGTGTAATGGCTTTATACACTGGTAACTCCGCCGAGTGAAAGCACGTTATGCCCACCAACCCGAATTCAATGCATCCAAACGCGGTTCTACGCTGTACAACCTCATTAGTGCTGCTGGAAATGTTTCTGCACTCAGATCTGAATGGGTTTGCTTTGTCTTCTTCCTCAGATTCCTGCTTTAAATAAACATAACATTGAGGAACAACTCTATATAATGGTTTTCATTGCAACACAAGCACAATGTGTAGTTTGCAGAAGTTACGTGTTTGCACTTTCACTGACACTCTCTCTCCCCAGGAGCTGCAGTCCTTCCCCAGCTGATTCAGACAGCACTGTCCTTGCTGTGACATATCCAATCGAGAATGGAAGGTCAGGCATTAATAGCCTTCAGTGGTGAACAGAGCGACAGGTTTAAAACATTTTTGATGTCCCAGCGGAGAATTAATTCCTGTGACAGGAGGGAACACTAACCACGATACTGTGAAGGACAATAACATCGAAGGGGGCCCTTTAGCCTGTTGTTGCCACACTTGTCCAACACCCCACCAACCCAACCTCCACTCCTTCCACCTTCCCCTGCAACCGCAGGAGGTGTAAGACTTGCGCCCACACCTCCCCCCTCACTTCCCTCCAAGGCCCCAAAGGAAACTTCCATATCCGCTAGAAATTCACCTGCACCTCCACACACATTATCTATTGCATCCGCTGCACCCGATGTGGCCTCCTCTATATTGGGGAGACAGGCCGCCTACTTGCGGAGCGTTTCAGAGAACACCTCTGGGACACTCAGACCAACCAACCCAACCACCCTGTGGCCCAACACTTCAACTCCTCCTCCCACTCCACCAAGGATATGCAGGTCTTTGGACTCCTCCACCGCCAGACCACAACAACACGACGGTTGGAGGAAGAGCGCCTCATCTTCCGCCTGGGAACCCTCCAACCACAAGGGATGAACGCGGATTTCACCAGTTTCCTCATTTCCCCTCCCCCCACATTGTCTCAGTCAAATCCCTCGAACTCAGCACCGCCTTCCTAACCTGCAATCTTCTTCCTGACCTCTCCGCCCCCACCCCAGTCTGACCTATCAGCCTCACCTTGACCTCTTTCCACCTATCACATTTCCAATGCCCCTCCCCAAGTCCCTCCTCCCTACCTTTTATCTTAACCTGCTGAACACACTTTCCTCATTCCTGATGAAGGGCTTATGCCCTAAACGTCGATTCTCCTGTTCCTTGGATGCTGCCTGACCTGCTGTGCTTTACCAGCAACACATTTTCAGCTGTGATCTCCAGCATCTGCAGACCTCACTTTCTCCTCGAAGAATGTGGGAACTCCACACAGGCTGTTGACCAACCTTGTACCTGATGCTGTGAAGCAGCTGTGCTACAATCACAATTTAAATCAAAACAGATGATCCTTGCTCATTGTCACATTGCTATTTGTGGAGACTTATGCCCAGAGAGACATCCTGAGGTTCAGAAAGTGGCAATATAAATTCAGTCAACTCCAGCCCAGTTATTGTGGTTAACAACAACAACATCAATACTCCAGCAGTGTCATG
Source organism: Chiloscyllium plagiosum (assembly GCF_037043375.1). NCBI lineage: Eukaryota > Metazoa > Chordata > Chondrichthyes > Orectolobiformes > Hemiscylliidae > Chiloscyllium > Chiloscyllium plagiosum. Next base: position 115,618,771 of record NW_028270151.1, read on the forward strand.
TACAAGGTCCACTCCTGACTCTGAACAGTAACATCAGAATCAGAGTCCTGCAGTCCACACGAAGCAGGGGGATGACCACTTCCCTGTGAGCACTCACTGGTCTCTCAATCATATTGAAGATGAAGCAAATCCCTTGTCACATAGCGGGGTGAACAGCTCCTACCCAGTGTGAACCCGCTGGGGCCTCAGGGGCAGGATGAATCACTGAATGCCTTCTACCACACTGAGCATCTGAATGAGCTCCACCCCTGTGTGGGCTCACTGAGATCTCAGTGGGGTAGGATGAATCACTGAATCCCCTCTCACACACTGACGATCTAAATGGCCTCTCCCCCTGTGTGGGCTCACTGGGGACTCAGGGGGGCAGGATGAATCACTGAATCCCCTCTCACACATTGACCATCTGAATGGCCTCTCCACTGTGTGAGCTCACTGGGGTCTCAGTGGGCAGGATGAATCACTGAATCCCCTCTCACACACTGACCATCTGAATGGTCTCTCCCCAGTGTGGGCTCACTGGGGTCTCAGTGGGCAGGATGAATCACTGAATCCCCTCTCACAGACTGACCATCTGAATGGCCTCTCCCCCTGTGTGGGCTCACTGGGGTCTCAGTGGGCAGGATGAATCACTGAATCCCCTCTCACACACTGACCATCTGAATGGCCTCTCCCCCTGTGTGGGCTCACTGGGGTCTCAGTGGGTGGGATGAATCACTGAATCCCCTCTCACACACTGACCATCTGAATGGTCTCTCCCTCTGTGTGCGCTCACTGGGGTCTCAGTGGGCAGGATGAGTCACTGAATCCCCTCTCACACACTGACCATCTGAATGGCCTCTCCCAGGTTTGGGCTCACTGGTGTCTCAGTGGGCAGGATGAATCACTGAATCCCCTCTCACACACTGACCATCTGAATGGCCTCTCCCCTGTGTGGGCTCACTGGTGTCTCAGTGGGCAGGATGAATCACTGAATCCCCTCTCACACACTGACCATCTGAATGGCCTCTCCCCTGTGTGGGCTCACTGGGGTCTCAGTGGGCAGGATGCATCACTGAATCCCCTCTCACACACTGACCATCTGAATGGCCTCTCCCCTGTGTGGGCTCACTGGGGACTCAGTGGGCAGGATGCATCACTGAATCCCCTCTCACACACTGACCATCTGAATGGCCTCTCTCCTGTGTGGGCTCACTGGGGACTCAGGGGGGCAGGATGCATCACTGAATCCCCTCTCACACACTGACCATCTGAATGGCCTCTTCCCCCTGTGTGGGCTCACTGGGGACTCTGCAGGTGCTGCATTTGAGTGAATCTCCCCCCACACTGGGAACAAGTGAATGATCTTTCCCCAGAGTGAGCTCCCTGGTGTTTCAGCAGGTCAGAGGACTGAGTGATTCCTTTCCCACATACTGACCAGGTGAATGGCCTCTCCCCAGTGGGAATGCACTAATGTCTCCGCTAGTGAGAGATTTGAATGAATCCTTTCTCACACATGGAGGAGGTGACGGGTCTAAATCCACTGTGCTATCTCTGGTGCCTCAGCAGATTGCAAGATCGAATAAATCCCTTCCCATATGTGGGGCAGGTGAACGGCCTCTCCGCAGTGTGACTGTGTCGGTGTGTGTCCCGCTGGGAGGGGTAAGTGAATTCCTAATTCTGATTGAGCACATCCTCCTGTTTTCTCAGTTATTATTAACAATCTCATTCCCCTCGCACCAAAACCTATTCCAGAGAGTGTTACAGAAAAGGCAGAAAGGTCAGCTGCAGCTGGTCACCTGACCAGTCACTGTGTTTTGTGTTTTCACTCTCCACAGATGCTGCCAGATCTGCTGAACTTATCCAGCAATTTCTGTTTTTCTTTCTGATTTCCCAGCATTTGCAGATGTTTAGTTTTGCAATACTCATCTGTTGCAGAGGAGTTTATTGATTAAATTAGAGGGTTTTGAAAGTTGTACGTTAGGTCACGCATCAGCTACGATCATCCTGAATGGCAGAGCAGAGTTGAGGGGCTGAATGGCCTCCTCCTGTTCCAGTGAAAGTTATCAATCGGCAACTTGTGGTAACATTTCCCCTCACTGCTCACTTCACCTCCATGTCTAACACACTGTTACTGAGTGAACAAACCTCCTGTTTTTGAACTAAACCTGCTAATGTTCAGTGGTTCCCTCTCCTGCCACCCGGGTTTAACTCTTATCGTGGAATGCTGTCTTGTATTACTGCGGGAATGCCCACAAGTACTAATCCTGGAGTCTGTATCCCCTGGGATCCACAATCACCGTTTATTTCCTTCTTCCTATTTCATTCTTCCTATTTCATTCTGGCTATTGAACTCTCGGTTTCAATCCATTCTCCTGTCATGCTCTTCAACATGGCCATGTGGGTGGACTAGAGGCAGCTGGGATTTAATGAAGAGAAGTGGGGATTAGGCGGAAGTATGAGGAGAGGTGACAGCAAAGACAGTTCTCAGAGTTTCTCCATGACCCAGTGAGTGGTGAGGCACCTGAGATTGTGGGCGGAGACAGATTCAATCAGGGATTTGGTAAGACCCTCAAACATTGACCTGTCCATCTGATTGTTAACTCACACAGATAGAAAGAAAGAAGCACATTTAGATTGCACCTTTGATGATCTCGGGCAATGAAACATGCTTCCAACCCAATGATTTCAACCACAAATCTCTGAAAACACAGACACAAAGCTTCCTACTTGTACCAGGTTGTCTCTGAGCCTCCTCTTTTCTTGAGAAAAGCATTTTGAGCTGTTCAGCCTTTCCTGGTGATGATAATCGCTATGTTCCTGTAAGATTTGTGACTGAACCTTTATTTCCCTGTTCCTTGTGTGTGATGAAAGTAGCAGAAACAGGTCCTGATCTGTGAGGGGTTTCGGTTGGAGTATTTATATTTACAAAGCCATTCCCACCCTCACATACAGTGTGAAATTGATGTACAACTGAAGGGAAGGAGTGAGTGAGCACCCACAGAATCATATGTGTGAGTTGAATGATCCTGGCATGAGGAAAATGGGTCAACACTCGCAACTAGTTCGAATCTCAGAATCCACTGGGTGCAGAAAGAGTATATTCGGCCCATCGAGTCTGCAATGACCTGCTCACCCACCCTACCCCCATAACCCCACATTAACCATGGCTAGCCCCATCCACATAAATTGTACACTGCAGCCATGTTAGCATGGCCAATCCAGTAACGTTACACATCTGTGGGAGGGTCACATGTTATGTCTAAGTGCTCAGGATTGTGGATGAAGCCTCACAAATACTTGACTCTGACACAAATGCTCTGCTTCTCAAAATAAAATCTGGCGGAAACTGCAACCGGAAAGATTTCTGATTATCTCAGGAGGAAGAGAATTCAAAACTCGCGCCATTGACCCAGGGGGCGCAGTGATAGTTACAGATGTCTGGGAACCATCAGAAATGTCACAAGTTGTGAGCAAGGTGGGGGTGAGACAAGGACAAAAAGACAGTCTGTCACACGGGGGAAAACAGGAGAGATTAAACAGCAGAAATGGTCGTCCCGCAAGGCCACGGGGAATGGAGTTAGGGCTGGGAAAGAAACCAGGAAACAAGGTGTGCAGCTGTCAAAGAAATACATTTAAAAAACAGATTATAAAAACATATTGGGCAGATTTCACAGGCTGAAATTGTTGCTCTCAATGGTGAGTACAAAAAGCTGTAAAGCCTGGAGAGTTCTATTACATACAGGTGGGCCAAGTGGCCTCGATCTGTGCTGTAACTTCCTGATTTTTTTTATGACATTTGTAGTTCAAGTCTGATGACGCTAATAACTTTTCAAATTGGACTGGAGTTTAATATTCTGGAGAAATGTGAAATAAATCACATTGATCACATTCTGCAGATCTTAGTCCATAACCCTGCATGTTCCAGCATTTCAGTGACATCCATGTCCTGCCGGTGGGACAGGACATACAGGGATGGCGACGGTGCTGTCTAGGACATTGTAAGCTATAATTCTGTGACTAGTCTGCGTTCCAGCTCACCCAATAAGATGTTGGCAGGGTGAGACACTACAGTTGGAGCTCCTCTATTCGCCAGTTCCTTTCCTTTCTGCTTTTTTAGAATTTCTTTCTCTCTCACTCTCCCCTTTGCAGACTCTGACACAAGTGTCTCAACCTTGAATCATGACAAAATTTAAAAAAACGTGTCTCCACAAGAAAACCAATGGACGAAAATATATTATTCTTGCATCAACTGCATTTTAAACAAAAACAATCCTGTTCAATAAACACTGACTCATTTTTCCTTCAATTCTTTCAAGCGAGCTATTATATTTGATGGGAAAGTGAGGTCTGCAGATGCTGGAGATCAGAGCTTAAAATGTGTTGCTGGAAAAGCGCAGCAGGTCAGGCAGCATCCAAGGAACAGGAGAATCGACGTTTCGGGCATAAGCCCTTCTTCAGGAATGACGAAAGTTTGTCCAGCAGGCTAAGATAAAAGGTAGGGAGGAGGGACTTGGGGGACGGGCGTCGGAAATGTGATAGGTGGAAAGAGGTCAAGGTGAGGGTGATAGGTCAGACTGGGGTGGGGGCGGAGAGGTCAGGAAGAACCTCAGATCTTTGATCCCTCAGTTTACCGATCTTAATAAATATCCAATCAATTTCAGAGCAACATGCTTACAAAGTATTGAACCAATTTATCTGTTTAGGATTTAGCACTAGTTATTAAGTCATTACAATTACAATAATTGCATAATAATTGGTCTGGGTAACAAGTATACTGAGGTTCACAATTTAATTTATTGACTATTTGTAAAATGGTACAGTATATCCTTTTTTTCAGGATTCTAACAGTAATTATTAAGGAATTTGCATGACAATAATTATTATATGCTTTAGTTTAGTCTTGCTAACAACTACAGTGAAGTTTATATTTGAATTTAATCCAATCTTCCCTAGTACCTATACAGTAATATAAAAATGCATTTTATTTCTAATCAACACACCTACAAAAGAATTAATTATTTCTGCTGCAACACGCACTGTTAAAAATATGACTTTTGCTCATTTGAATGATCTGTGTAATCCCAGCCTTATAAATTTAGAAAAACCTAATTACCCTGCAACAATTCCTGTTCATTTTTGCAGATAGCACAGTCAAATAGCAAGATGAAATTTATCATTAATCGTATCATTATTGCCAAAACACAGTAATCCCTTGCCTCCCTTCCCATAACAACCTAAGTTATATCCTTTCTGGCCCAGGGGACTTATCTATCCCCATGGTTTTTTAATATTTTCAGCACATTCTCCGCCTTAACATCGACCTGTTTGACCATATCAGCCTGTTTCACATTGTTCTCACAAAGGACAAGGTCCCACTCACTCGGGAATACTGAAGCAAAGTACTCATTAAAGACCTCCCCTACCCCCTCTGACTCCTGGCACAAGTTTGCTGCACTATAAGGGGTATAAATGTGGAATTATGTCTCAGCACTGAAATAATGTAAAGATATTGCAGTGTACAATCACTCGATTACTTTGAATATTGAACGGTATTTTAACTGAGAAAACACAGTTGAATTGATTTGTTTATATTTCACTTCATGCGAACATTTATTGTATTTCGAACCACAATAAGAGTTTCATTTTTACATATATAAAACTTATTTAAAATTCATCGCACGTTTATGTACAGAAAATAGAATTACCATCTGCTTGTTCCTTCCTTTATCAATGCCTGTTCAGTTTGAATTTGTGGAAGTTGTACGTTGCTGAAAGGAAGGGAAATTGCCTTCAGCTGAATATTCACATTGAGTGACTGATGCATTTTTAAATCAAAGTACAATGATCATGCAGTTTTGTCAATTTGTCTTTCAAAGAATTGTCATGAGATTCCTGTTTATTTAAGACCACCATTCCTTTATTGTTATTGTAAAATATTGTTTAATTTCCAGTCCATTACACACAGAAACTACCTAATTAATTCCCATTCAAATTACAACAATAAACAGCTGATTAGTTTTCATTTGAGAAACCACATGAAACACAATATTGCAGTCCTGTCGTCGAGGTGGGAACATTATGAAAGGAGTTGTGGAGTTGTGGAGCTGTGGTAGTGTCTCTATTACTAGACCCGAGCTGCTCTGAATGGTGATTAGAGAGTATCTAAGCACAGACTGAATTGCTTTTCAATCCAACATTAGATCTGCTTTTATCTATTATATCAATAATCACAAAATCTGATACTTATTTGTGTCAGGTTACCAAGAAATATGTGTTGGAAAATTCGCCTTAGCCACTTTGCTTTTACAAAAGACTTACATCTGTCCCTGTTTTCTCTAACTGAAAAAAATCTGAAGAGGATTTTCACTTTTATGAAAAAAGGGGAGGTGTTTCCCATATAAATGAATGCTTCTTTGACTAACTCCTTTTCAGTTTATGTAACGTTTCATAATAACGCTTTACTTTCGGATAGTGGGGATACCTGTATCTAATTCTGTCGCTTATAAGTTCCTGGAGAATATTTAAAAATGTTGCAGAATTAAAGATTACGATGTCTAAGTAATGAGATTGATTTTTTTTTGCTGCAAAGGGGCAAGTCCAAACAATTGAAACACATTAAACATTATTCTCTCGTGCTATAAATTTGAAATAAAGTTGATATCTTCTTCAGTAAACTAACAAATGCTACTTGTCAGTCAGCTGGTTACCTACTTTGTTACTAAATGTTGTGATTTACATAAATATTACTCTGTCCTTTGATCAAAGTGAATTTGTAATTGTTGTTCAGTTTATGAATTGTCAGAAACTTGTTTTTATTTTTCCATTCACCTGTTCATTTTGCAGATAGATTGAAATGTTTTGAAAATATTGGAGTGTGTTCATTTAAAAATAAGGTTTGCATATCTCTCACATATCTCACTTCTTGTATTATAATTCAAGAATGTTTTCTGGTGGAATTCTAGCAAATACCAAACATTTGTTGGCTTCAAATAAGGTCTTTAACACCCAGTTATCAATCTGTTGTTAATGTTTCAGCTGTTACATTGACATTGATTAGGAACTCATTCAGAGAGATCAACTGACAATTATAAACTATTTGCAGGATTATTGAATTGAAAGAGAGATGCAGGCGGGCAAACATTTTTTGAAAGGCATTGTTTTTTCATTTAACTGTGTAGACTGTTCAAGAATTCTATCTCGCCTTCCCTTGATTTTCTTGTCGAGAATGCAAATTTATAATTCATGTGAATTTTAATGTGTTCTGTATTTTGAGATTTGTATCAGATTTAAGAAAAAAAGGAGAAACAATTAACATGAAAACTTTAGTGAATAGAAAGCAAAGTAAATTAAATTGACAGAGGCAACTTTTAGTATAATCTCTGAACATTCAGTCAAATATTTCTAATGTCAAGAGCGTGGTGCCGGAAAAGCACAGCAGGTCAGGCAGCATTCGAGGAGAAGCAGAATCAACGTTTTGGGCATAAGCCCTTCATCAGGAATCTTTTCTGATGATGGCCTAATGCCCGAAAGGTCGATCCTCCTGCTCTTTGGATGTGCCTGCCCTTTTCCAACGCCACACTCTTGGCTCTGATCTTCAGCTTCAGCTTTCCTCACTTTCTCCGAATATGTTTAATGAACATGAACTGAAAAGATTAGCGTCAGCAGTTGAACAAGACCAAGTTAACACATTTGTTTGCAATATTTATAGAGAAAACCTGTTTGAGAACATGCAACAAATCAGATCAAACATCTCTTGCCGTTAGAACCCTTGGCCAGTCAAAATAAAGAATAACCATGCTTTGAACAACCAGTATGGTGTATAACTACTGAACTGAAATACCAGAGGGACAACGATTGCATTTATTGGAGGGAATGATAACCAGATCCTTACTGTGATAGTGGGGATTGATCTCAGAAACAGTAAGATATTTACTGTGATTACTCCACTGTACAGTAATTAGATGGTCATGAAGATCTTTGCGTGGCTTTAAGTGCAGTGTTTTGTTTGAACATTGATTTCAGTAACATTGAGATATTTTACAAGATTGACAATTAACTGTTAAAGATAAGTTTTAAAGGCAACAAATTTAAAAAAAAATTATCAGTTTTGTTTAGCGAAACACAATTCTAATTATATGGACTCCCTACTGTTTGGAAACAGGCCATTTGGCCCAACAAGTCTACACTGACGTTCCAAAGAATAATCCACTCAGCAACATTCTGCTCTCAGATTACTGGACATTTACCTCTGACTAATGCACCTAACCTACACATCCCTGAACAGACCAATTCGGAGATGCCGGTGTTGGACTGGGGTGTACAAAGTTAAAAATCACACAACACCAGGTTATAGTCCAACAGGTTTAATTGGAAGCACACTAGCGTTCGGAGTGACGCTCCTTCATCAGGTGATGAACACAATCACCCGCTCAAAATTCAAAATGCGTTGTCATTGTTTAATGAAACAATACAGAGATGGTAATTCTTTTTCATTTGACCTAACAAAACGCAGGAATTTTACATGATTTTGTTGCATGAAAAATACTTAAATCTTATTGTGATTAGAAGTAAAATAAATGTTCTCATCGAAGTGAAATATATTTAAATGAATTTGACTATGTTTCCAAGGGTGAAATAAGAATTAATATTAACAATGATTGAGAGATTGTACACTACAATATATTTAGTTATTTATATAAAGAGCCGTAGTTCCACATTTACAGCAAATACTGGATTGAATGATTATTAGGTATGAGCAACAACTGAATTATAAAATTCGATCAATGAATTTAGAAATAATGAGAAATCTCGTTTTGCTATGTGACTGAGGAATATGTGCAAACAAACAGGAATTATTGCACTGAAAAGTTATTGCAGGTCTGTGAATTTAAAGTCTGTGATTATGTAGATCATTCAAATAAGCAAACATCAGACATTCATAATTAATGTTGGATGGGAAGTCCTTGGATCCATCGTGGGAAACTTGACCTGAAAATAAAGTTTCATATTGCAGTGTTGGCACTCAGAAACAATTGGTCAAATTAAAATGTGAATCTCACTTGTTCAAAAGACTTTCTTAAATAATTTCGCAACTATTATCATGACAATGACTTGATAATGTTGTTATATGAGCAATTAAAATGATTCAATATTTCAAAAACACTTTGCTGTGATGTTGATTGAATATTTATTAAAATTGGTAAATTGTGGAATACAATATAGTAACAAGCTTTATGAATTGAAGAAAAAAATGAGCCATTCAGTGATTATAGAACATTTTTTTCTTTCTTTACTAAATACAGGTAACACAAGAAATATGAATTTCTATCAAATGGTTTCCTCATAGAGACATGTTATTTTAATTTAGATGATTAATATTATGATCAGATTTCAGACATTTGTGTCAAAATTTGGAAGAAGGTTAATAGATAATGAAAGTGAGCCTGAAAGTGAACAAATGATGCAGACATTTGGTACAGAAAGGAATTATAATAATTGTGTCATTATTGTACAGTGATGAATAATGTTGGAATAGAAAAGACAAAAAGAATCAACATGTTCAAAGCAGTTATTTGCTTACAATTAACTGAAACCAATAATCATTTTGTAGAGCGCGTGATTTGGAAAAAAAAACAGTCATTTACTGTGTTATATAAACTGATTTTTGCTCATTTGAAAGATTACAATTATCTTAGCCTTTGAAATTCAGCGAGCAAAAATGGAGAATTTCCCAAATTCAAAGTTTAGGTTTGCTGAATTATACAACAAAAATTGTTGTAATTTGAAATATCTCTTGCACACAAATGTAAAATAAGTAAACTTAAAGATATTTAGAATGACAAAACATTTGTTGTTTGCATGATTGTATTACAGTCAATATCCGTGATAAAGTAGAAGCATTGTTTTAAGCAACATAAGTCATCTTTAACTACTGAACTGACATAGAAGATATCAATTGCACTTATTGCATGGAATAGTAAACAAATGCTTACTGTTGTTATTAGTCTCAGGAACAATAAGGTCATTGGTTTCAGGAGCAATAAGGTACTTACTCAAGTTATTCTACAGAACAATAATCAGATGGTGATGAAAGTCTTTGTGTAGCTCTATGTGTACTGTTTAGTGTGAACATTGGTTTAAATAAAGTTGAGATATTTACATGAATTAGGAACAGATTGATAATTGGATGCAAATGATCTGATTTAAAATCTGACAGTTTTTAAAATTTACTATGATTGTTGAGTGATACGTTCTTAAACCATCATGCAATCAATGGGATAGGTGAGAGTTGGCAAATCCAACTTTCAAATGAACACAACATGATATTTTTACACTATTTCAATGTCACATTCAATATAAATAGATGACTGGAAAGCTAAAATCAAATCTTACACAATACATAAACTGACCAGTAATTTAAAAAAATGATAAATAATATCATGTGACATTTGTTTATTTTACTGAAGAATTAATTGATCTTTTCTCATATTTACAGCACTGGAACATAAAATTCTATGTGTTTTTTAAACTAAGATCTACAGAACAAGAGAAAATTAATGACTATCATGACTTTGTATATTTCAGCTTTATGACTGCAACATTCTCAAATATTTTCCGAGGAATATTGATTGATTGGAATTAGATACATCTTGCTATTAGTGACCAGAAGAAAGTATATAGCAGATACTGTGATTATTGGAATGAACGATGATACCTCCTTATAATCTACTGATACTGTGATTGGATATACAGTAAATGTCAGCATCAAAGTAAATTATAATCAAATCAATTCAAACATATTTCCAAGTTTAAACTAAATACAATATTCACAATGATTGAGAGATTGCACTTTGCAATGTCCTTGCAGTATTTATTGTACGGAAGCATAATTCCACATTTATACCCCTTACTGGATTGCACAATTATTATATATAAGATATATTAGCAACAAAGGGATTTTAAAAATCATATTCGTGAATTTGAGAATAATGAGATATCTCATCTTGATATTAGACTGAGTAATATATAGAAATGAAGAATAATATTGCAGGGAAACATAATTGGAGCTCTCTGAATTTCAAAGGCTGAGATAATTGTAATCTTTCAAATGGGCAAAAATCAGATATTTACAAAGAATTTTACAAGGGATATTCTTGGTCATTTTGTATTTGGATTGGCCTGAACAAACAGGTATTAATATAATAGCATTGACAATAAGAAATACGAAAGAATTAAAAAAAAACACTGCACGCTTACAAAGTCTAAGTTAAATTGCTGTGTAATTATTGTAATTGATAAATGCCTTTATAATCCTGACAGATAAATTGACTTAATATTTTGATAGCACTTTGCTCTGATGTTGATTGGATATTCATTAAGGTTAAGAAACTGAAAATTAAAGCATAAAACTTAGCTGGATGGTGTGAAAAAATCATTCAGCAACAATTGAAAAAAACAGATTTTGTTCAAAAATGCAGGCAATGCAAGAGTTATATGCTTCCAATAGCTTTCTTGAAGAGTCATGTTAATTTTGTTAATGTAATTGTTATCACAATACAGGTTTCAATATTTATTTCAGAATTAGGAGGAAAAGTTTTAGGCCATGAAAATGATTATTATTGTGAACAAACTGTAGTGTCAATGACATTTGGTACGGAAAGGAATTCTCATAATTGTGTGATTATTATTCACTGCCAACTAACATGGAAGGAAAAGGGAAATTGTCAACATTTCCAAGCATTTGTTTTCTTATAATGAAATGAAAACAAAAATCATTTTGGAGGGCACATGTTTTGAAAAAAAGAAACAGTCACATCATGTGACATTTGAGCTGAAGACTAGTTCCCGTTTCCTCGATTGTAGTCTTCACAATAATTTAAAACTTATTGTAGGTTGAACTAGAGAACAAATGGATATAGTCAAATTGTTTTCTTGTACACCAAAAAAGGCAAATGTAAAGCAATTTTATCATGAAAATTATATTACTCTGAATGTAATCATTTCACACACAATAAATGTATGTATTGAATTGAAATGTCATCAGAGCTGTAGAAGTGTTTTCCCCTGACAGGGAATGAAGACTCAGGAGGCAGGCTGAGCTCCGGCATGTGGAGGCCAATCTCAGAAGGGAGATCCATGACACACTGGAACAAATACAATAAAAATCAGCATTTCTATGGACTTCCTGCATCACAATGGCCACATGAACTGTGGTTACAGCCCTTTCCTCCTCACCTAATTCAAACACTTAATCGTAGATGGACATTCTAATGGACATTCCCAAATTCCTTTCATCTCATGTTGTTTAACAGGTACGATACTCTCCAGGCTTTGGGATCTTTCCACACATCTTATTAACTCAGATTCCAAAGTTATTCCTGCAATCTCTCGGGCCTCTCAGGATGCCTTATCAGTTGGGACATTTTGAATTCTGCTATTCATTATATTTTATTTTATCAAAGTCAATTACTTCTCATATTGTTCACTGTCCTAATTATATATGTACAAAGAAATACAAAAGACAGTTAGTTTTAACTTACTTGCTATCAGATTAGTAATATGACTTGTGTTATAATGTTCATTACATTGTGTGAAATTATCCAGCTACTCTTACTGTCAGGATTTTATAATTAATGGGCAGTCAACATCATACCTTGAAGTTAATTCCTAAAACTAGCTAACTGCACATCTAAGTTTAAATGCTTTTCTATAATTTTTTTTGATAGGCATTGGTTACATGTATCTAATTATGTTACAAATTACCCCTATGATTCTCAGGAATCTGTAATTAGAACCTTTGCTTAATATTCTTAGTAACTTTAAAATAATAACTATTTCTGACAAACGAACTCTTCTATTGTCGCGAGAGCAGATCAGAGATCTCATGTGTAAAAATGAACAGCATTTGTTGGAGTGTAATGGGCGGCATGGTGGCACAGTGGTTAGCACTGCTGCCTCACAGCACCAGAGACCCGGCTTCAATTCCCGCCTCAGGCGACTGACCGTGTGGAATTTGCACATTCTCCCCGTGTCTGCGTGGATTTCCTCCCACAGTCCAAAAATGTGCAGATTAGGTGAATGGGCTATGCTAAATTGCCCGCAGTGTTCGGGGCAGGGGTAAATGTAGGGGAATGGGTCTCGGTGGGTTGCGCTTCGGCGGATCGGGGTGGACTTGTTGGGCCGAAGAGCCTGTTTCCACACTAAGTAATCTAAACTCAAAAAAAATCAGACGTCACTTAATATGTAAGGCCGAATATTAATCCAATGATTTCTGTGAACATTCAAATTAGAAAGGAACAGATACTACCTGTGAGTGTTGGATTTGAAATCATTAGTTAGATTATGTTTGTGTTGACCTGAAATGAGAGAACTATTATTCCTTTTTAATATTGACACTAAGATTAAATTGAAATGTGAATTTGACGATAGTTTGTTACAAAACCTAAACTGAATTACTGTGAGATGTTTGGAGTGACAATGAATTGATAATTAATTTTAGAACTTTGGCAAAGTAGGTGATTCAATATTTCCAAACGGGTTAGCTCTGATGTTGATTAGATATTTCTTAATCTGTCAGCTGAGAATACAAATTCTGGCATGATGATGTGGCAAGACATTAGACATTCAGTGAACGTTGATCAGAAATGGTTTGTCATTCAAAATTCTCAGATCTTCAAGATTTCTATACTTGGTTTCTTAGCTTTTCTTCTGGAGAAAGAAAATATATAATAAGAACAAATTTTGCATTGTATTTAATTTATGCAATTTTTCATATCATCAATATTTAGACATTTGAGTCAGAATTATAAAGAACATAAGTCAATAAGGAAGATTTATTTTCACAGAAGCATACAGTCAACAGCATTTATCAAGGTATTTGTTTCAATATTTTCTCTGAATAAACGGATAAATACGTTTAATGGGGATCTGTTGACAATGTAATGAGCCACAATTACATTTTCATCATAATTTTTGGATTGGAAATCTATCAGAAAAAGATTCCTATATTTAAGACTTGCTTCATCTCGATACACGGTACGAGCAGTATCCTCAGTCAGAAGTAATAAGGTGTCATCATTGGTCTGGGAAAGATGTAGTGTGTAAATTATAATAAGGTGTCTCTTACATATCTTTGGATCCGGTGAGACTGTGATGTTTGCTGTGAACAATAAGGCATGTACAAAGTGTTTTTCACCGAACAGTAATTAGGTTGTCTTGAAGACCATTACGAGTACTATGATTTCAATAATGTTGAGCTGATTTCCATGATCTGCGAAATGTTTACAACATTTTACCAAAATTCTGGGTTCTAAGCATTCAATGGGTTTCGTGCAAACACCCTTCACTTGTCGTAAGTCTCAAGCGAGGTGTCTAACGCTGCAAGTTAAGGTGCCAGGAAGTCTGCTTCAACCTCTCCAAAACACAGCTCTCGGGCTGGTTGTAACTGGATCTCCAGAAATGTTGTGAGCTCTTTAACCGGGCTTTCCACTGTTTTTTGGAACTGTCTAACGTTTGCTTTACTTTGACCTTTTTAGCTCTGATTTCTCAAGCTTTAGGAATAATTAGAATGTTCAATTATGGGCAACAGGTCACTTGACCTTAGTGGGCAGGTAAAATATGGTTCCCTTATAGTTTTAATAACGAATTGAGAATGAATCTTTGCATTTTAACAAATAAAAGTTTCAATTTTTTCAGTGGTTTACAATGACATTGATTAGGTACTCATTAAGAGAGATCAACTGACAATTATAAGCTATTTGCAGGATTATTGAATTGAAAAAGGATACAGACGTGCAGAGATATTTTTCGGAGGCATTGCTTTTTCATTCAAATATCATGGCTTTTCAAGAGGTCTATGTAGCTATTAATTGGTTCTCTTGTCCAGATACTAATTTATAATTCATATCGCTTTTATTGTGCCCGGAGTTTTGAGATTTGTATCATATTAAGAAGAAAACGAGGAGCTATTAAAATGAGAACTTGAGTGAATAGAAAGCACAGTAAATTTATATTACAGAGAAAAAAGAGAGTATTTGCTCCAAATAAGCAGACAAATATTTTTCAATTCGAAAGTGTGGTGGTGGAAAAGCACAGCAGACCAGGCAGCATCCATGGAGCCAGAGATTCACAATAGAATATAGAACATAGAACAATACAGCACAGAACAGGCCCTTCAGCCCATGATGTTGTGCCGAACATTTGTCCGAACTTAAGCACCTATCCATGTACCTATCCAATTGCCGCTTAAAGGTCACCAAAGATTCTGACTCTACCACTCCCACAGACAGTGCATTCCATGACCCCACCACTCTGTGGGTAAAGAACCTACCCCTGAAATTCCCCCGATACCTTCCACCCTTCACCTTAAATTTATGTCCCCTTGTAACACTGTTGTACCCGGGGAAAAAGTCTCTTACTGTCTACTCTATCTATTCCTCTGATCATCTTATAAACCTGTATCAAGTCACTCCTCATCCTTCGCCGTTCCAATGAAAAAAGGCCTCGCACTCTCAACCTATCCTCGTACGGATCAATGGTGCTGGAAGAGCACAGCAATTCAGGCAGCATCGAGGAGCTTCAGCAAAATCAACGTTTCGGGCAAAAGCTTTTGCCCGAAACGTTGATTTTGCTGAAGCTCCTCGATGCTGCCTGAATTGTTGTGCTCTTCCAGCACCATTGATCCAGAATCTGGCTTCCAGCATCTGCAGTCATTGTTTTTACCCTATCCTCGTACGACCTATTCTCCATTCCAGGCAACATCCTGGTAAATATTCTCTGCACCCTCTCGAAAGCTTCCACATCTTTCCTAAAGTGAGGCGACCAGAACTGCACACAGTACTCCAACTGTGGCCTAACCAAAGTCCTGTACAGCTGCAACATCACTTCACGACTCTTGAATTCAATCCCTCTGCTAATGAACGCTAATACACCAAAGGCCTTCTTACAAGCACTATCCACCTAAGTGGCAACTTTCAAAGATCTATGAACATAGACCCCAAGATCCCTCTGCTCCTCCACCTTACAAAGAACCCCACAGTTAACCCTGTATTCTGAATTCTTTTTTGTCCTTCCAAAGTGGACAATCTCACACTTTACAGGGTTGAACTCCATCTGCCACTCCTCAGCCCAGCTCTGCATCATATCTAAGTCCCTTTGCAGCCAACAACAGCCCTCCTCACTATCCACAACTCCACCAATCTTTGTATCATCTGCAAATTTACTGACCCACTCTTCGACTCCCTCTTCCAAGTCATTAATAAAAATTACAAACAGCAGAGGACCCAGAACTGATCCCTGCAGAACTCCACTTGTAACTGGGCTCCAGGCTGAATATTTGCCATCTACCACCACTCTCTGACTTCGACCGGTTAGCCAGTTTTCTATCCAACTGGACAAATTTCCCTCTATCCCATGCCTCCTGACTTTCCGCATAAGCCTACCATGGGAACCTTATCAAATGCCTTACTAAAATCCATGTACACTACGTCCACTGCTCTACCCTCACCCACATGCTTGGTCACCTCCTCAAAGAATTCAATAAGACGATGAAGGCTTATGCCTGAAACGTGGTTTCTGCTGCTCCTCAGATGCTGCCTGACATACTTTGCTATTCCAGCACCACATTCTTGACTCTGATCTCCAGCATCTGCTTTCCCTCACTTTCTCCAAATATTTGTAATGGACATGAATAGAAAATGTTAGCCTCGGCAGTTGATCAAAACCAAATTTACACTTTCTTTTTGCAATATTTGGACTGAAAATTGTTTGTGATCATGCAACACATCAGGCCATATGAACACCTCTTCCATTAGAATTCTTGGCCATTCATAATAAAGAATAACCACAGCTTTGACCAACCAGTATCGAGTGTAATTACTGAACTGAAATACCAGAGGACAACTACTGCATTTATAGGAGGGAATGATAACAGATCCTTACTGTGGCAGTGGGGATTGAACTCAGGAACAATCAGATAGTTACTCTGCTTATTCCCCTGAATAGTAATTAGCTGGTCACGGGGACCTTTGTGTGACCTCATGTTTAGTGTTTTGTGTGAGCATTAATTTCAAAAAACATTGAGATATTTTACAAGATTTCGGAACACATTGATAATCAAGTATTAAACATATTAACTGAAGTCAAATTTTTTAAAAAATGTTAGAATTGCTTAGAGAAACCCAATTAAACTATTGTAGAATCCCTGTTCGCACAGTGTGGTGACAGGCCATTTGGTCGAAAAAAATGACCCTCCAAAGAGTAACCCAGCCAAACACATTTCCCGACCATATTCCTCTACATTTCATGCTGACTAATACACACATCCCTGAACAGAATGTGAAATTTAGCATGGCCAGCTCACCTAATCTGCACATCTTTGGATTGTGGGAGGAAACCACAGCAAAGTCATATTGACATGGGGATAACATGAAAATTCCACACAGACAGTCACCCGAGAATGGAATCAAACTGAGGTCTCTGGTGTTGTGAGGCAGCAATGCTAACCACTGAGCCACTGCGCAACCATATTCAATAAGTAAAATCAGTGATACATATGCAAAGATATATTTCAAATGAACACACTCCGATATTGTCAAAGCATGTCAAATTTACATTCAATATGAATAGGTGAATGGAAAACAAAAAAAAAGACAATTCATGAATGAACATTAAATAGAAATTTAATTTGATCAAAGGTCATGACAATATTTAGACGAATTGCAATTTTTCATAACAAACGTAGGTAATTATCTGACTAATGAATAATTGGAAGTGGCATATATTTATTTTACAAATGAAGAAAGCGACTTGTTTTACACGTTTGAAATACTGCAGAATGACAATGTATGTGTTCGAAATGTTTTAACAAAAAAAAACTGATCACTAACGATCACTTAGTCTTTTCACCCTTTAAGACGACAACATTCTCAAATATTTTCCACGAATTTAGAACCAGCAGAACTATTTAATTTATTTTCTTGAGAACTCGAAGAGAATAAACAGCAGATACAGTGAATTAGTGATTCAATGCGAGCATTCGACTGAAGACAACATTCCTTCTTTCCAAAAATATACAACTTACAAAAATCCAAAATTTATTGTTATTTTTGAATGAAACAATAAAGAGATGTTAATTCTTTATCATTTGACTTTGTTGCATGAAAAATCCTTAAGTCTTATTGTGATTACAAACACGATAAATCTTAGCATTGAAGTGAAATATAATTAAATGAATTCAACTATGTTTCCACAGGCAAAATAAAAATTGATATTAACAATGATTGTGACATTGTGCACTGCAAAATGTTTACTGTAGTTCACGTACTGTGCCGTAATTCCACATTTGCACAATGTACTGGATTGAATGAATATTAAAAATTATTAGATAACAACAACAATTAAATCGTCAAAGTCTATCAATGTATTAAGTAATAACGAGAAACCTCATTTTGCTATGGGACTGAGCGATGAATGGAAATGAACTGGAATTAATTCAGTGAAAAGTAATTACAGTTCCCTGTATTTCGAGGCTGAGATTAAGGCTGATCATTCTAATGAGCAAACATCAGATATTTGCAATAATGTTGGATGGGAAGTCATTGGTTCTGTTGTGGGATAGGTGACCTGCAAAATAAATGCATTTTCACACTGTAGTATTAGTACTAAGAAACAATGGATTAAATTTAAATGTGAATCTTACTATATTTGTTCAAAAGGCTTTCTTAAAAATTGTGCCATTATTGTAATGACAATGTCTTGATAATTAGTGTTGGACATGAACAATTAAAATGATTCAATATTTCAAAAGCACTTTGCTATGATGTTGATTGAATATTTATTAAGATCAGTAAACTGAGGAATAGTACTTAGTTTTATGGATTGAAGAAAAAAATGAGCCATGCAGTGATTATTGAACAAAATTCTTCTTTTTTAACACAAAAATATACATTATACAAGAATTGTGAATTTCTATCCACTGAACTCCTTGTAGAGATGTGTTACATTGATTTATATGATTAATCTTATGATGAATGTTTAAACATTTGTGTCAGAATTTGGAAGAGAATTAGTAGATCATGAAATTAAACAGGAAATTGAACAAACAATGTAGTCAACAATATGTGGTATATGAAGCAATTTTAATAATTTTGTCATTATTGTACAAAGATGAATAACGTTGGAATAGAGACGGCAAAAAACAATTAACGTGATCAAAGCTGTCCTTTTCTTACAATGAAATGAAAGCAATAATCATTTTGTAGCACATATGATTTGAAAAAGCAGTCCTTTAATATGAAACATACAGTGGCAACTAACCTTTTTACAAAAATGTAGGAATTACACAAATTTGAAATGAAATCTTTGTTGAATTTGCAACAAAAATTGTTATAATTTGAATTGTCTGCTGTACACAACAAAAAGCTTAAAAATTGTTAGAATGACAAATTTTTTGTTCCCAATGTTCTTGTATTACAGTCAATGTCCATGATAAAGTCGAATTATTGGTTTAAACAATATAAATCATCGTTGACGACTGAACTGAAATATAAGATATCAATTGCACTTACTGCAGGGAATAGTAGACAAATGCTGTTGTTATTAGTCTCAGGAACAATAAGGTATTTACTCAGTAATCAGGTGTTGATAAGGACCTTTGTGTCGCTTTATGTGCACTGTTTTGTGTTAACATTGATTTCAATAAAATTGAGGTAGTTACATGAATTAGGAACAGACTGATATTTGGGTGTGAAGGATCTTATTTAAGATTAGACATTTTTAAATATTTACTAGAATTGCTGAGCAAAACACACTTAAGACATCATGCAATAAATGAGGTAAGTGAGAAATATGCAAAGTCAATTTTCAAATGAACACACCCTGATATTTTCACAGCATTTCAATCTTACTTTCAACATAAATAGGTGAGTGGAAAACTAAACATTTCACACAATTCACACAGATCAATAACTAAAAATTGATAAATAATAGCAAGTGGCATTTGTTTATTTTACTGACGAAGAACAATATTATTTTCTAATATTTGTAGCACTGGAGCATCAAGTTCTATGTGTTGTCCGAACTAAGCTCTTCAGAACAAAACAAAATCAATGAATATAATTACTTTGTATATTTCATCTTTATGACTGCAACATTCTCAAATATTTTCCAAGGAATATTGATTGAGTGGAATTAGATACATTCTGTTATTAGTGACCTGAAGAAAGTAAATAACAAATACTGTGATTATTGGAATTAACAACAGATAGAAGCATATCGAATATTGAATTGAAAGGCAATTCAATTGTTTCTTAGATATTTTCGAATCAGAATTCTGTACAAGGTGGGAATTGAAACTGTGCCTACTGGTCTGGTAGCAGAGACAGTAACAGAGCTGCACAAGATTCCTTCATAATGTTCCCAACCATAATGGGCAGGGCGACAATCACATGCTTGTTACAAATTCTAAGCTAAAGTGTTGTGTAATTACTGTAATTGATAATTGTTTCTAAAATCCTGATAGATAAATTGACTTAATATTTTGAATGCACTTTGCTCTGATGTCGATTGTACATTCATTAATACTAATAAACTGAAAATTAACATGTAAAACGTGGCTTTAATAATTAAAAAATACTTAGCAACAATTGATTTTTGTTTGTAGAGTCATGTCTATTTTATTAATGTAATTTTTACCATGATAAATGTTTAGACATTTATGTCAGAATTAGGAAGAAAATTAGGCCAGGAAAGTGAGTATTATTGTGAAGGAAAGGTAGAGTTAATGGCATTTGATACCAGAAGTCATTTTGTGCCAAATGACTGATAATTGTGTGATTATTGTTCATTGTAAACTAATGTTGGAAGAAAAAGAAGCTATCTCAACATTTCAAAAGCAGTTTTTTTTTCTTCTTATGAAATTAAATAAATATTGTTTTGGATGTCATAGAATTTGAAAAATAAAAACAGCCATTTTATGTGAGATTTGAGCTGAAGAATCGTTCTTTTCTCCCCAGTGTAGTGTTTCCAATAAATTTAAATTTAGTGTTAGTTGAACTAAAGAACAAATGGATGTACCTACATTGTTTTCTAGCACACATAAAAAGTAAAGCAATTTTAACATGGAAATTATATTGCTCTGAAAGTAATAATTTCACGCAAAGTAAGTGTTTGTATTGAATTGAAGTGTCATCATAGCTGCAGGAGTGTATTCCACTGAATGAAGACTCAGAAGGCAGGCAGAACTCTGGGAAGTGGAAAATGTTTACCTATGCTGCAACCAGTTAACATAGAAAATAGAATATTACAGTGCAGTACAGGCCCTTCGGCCCTCGATGTTGCGCCGACCTGTCATACCAATCTGAAGCCCATCCAACCTACACTATTCCATGTACGTCCATATGCTTGTCCAATGACAAATTAAATGTACTTAAAGTTGGCAAATCTACTACCGTTGCAGGCAAAGCATTCCATAGGAGAAAGTGAGGACTGCAGATGCTGGAGATCAGAGCTGAAAATGTGTTGCTGGAAAAGCGCAGGAGGTCAGGCAGCATCGAAGGAACAGGAGAATCGATGTTTCGGGCATAAGCCCTTCTTCAGGAATGAGGAAAGTGTGTCCAGCCGGCTAAGATAAAAGGTAGAGAGGAGGGACTTGGGGGAGTGGCGTTGGAAATGCGATAGGTGGAAGGAGGTCAAGCTGAGGGTGATAGGCTGGAGTGGGGTGGGGGTGGAGAGGTCGGGAAGAAGATTGCAGGTTAGGAAGGCGGTGCTGAGTTCGAGGGATTTGACTGAGACAAGGTTGGGGGAGGGGAAATGAGGAAACTGGAGAAATCTGAGTTCATCCCTTGTGGTTGGAGGGTTCCTAGGCGGAAGATGAGGCGCTCTTCCTCCAACCATCGTGTTGCTATGGTCTGGCGATGGAGGAGTCCAAGGACCTGCATATCCTTCGTGGAGTGGGAGGGGGAGTTGAAGTGTTGAGCCACAGGGTGGTTGGGTTGGTTGGTCCGGGTGTCCCAGAGTGTTCTCTGAAACGTTCTGCAAGTAGGCAGCCTGTCTCCCCAATACAGAGGAGGCCATATCGGGTGCAGCGGATGCAATAAATGATGTGTGTGGAGGTCAGGTGAATTTGTGGCAGATATGGAAGGATCCCTTGGGGCCTTGGAGGGAAGTAAGGGGAGAGGTGTGGGCGCAAGTTTTGCATTTCTTGCGGTTGCAGGGGAAGGTGCCGGGAGTGGAGGTTGGGTTGGTGGGGGGTGTGGACCTGACGAGGGAATCACGGAGGGAGTGGTCTTTTCGGAACGCTGATAGGGGAGGGGAGGAAAATATATCCCTGGTAGTGGGGTCCGTTTGGAGGTGGCGAAAAAGCATTCCATACCCTTACTACTCTCTGAGTAAAGAAACTACCTCTGACATCTGTCCTATATCTATCTCCCCTCAATTTAAAGCTATGCCCCCTTGTGCTCCCCATCACCATACTTGGAAAAATGCTCTCCCTGTCCACCCTATCTCACCCTCTGATTATCTTATATGTCCCTATTAAGTCACCTCTGAACCTTCTTCTCTCCAACGAAAACAGCCTCAAGTCCCTCAGCCTTTCCTCGTAAGAGCTTCCCTCCATACCAGACAAAACCCTACTAAATCTCCTCTGCACGCTTTCTAAAGCTTCCACATCCTTCTTATAGTGCGGTGACCAGAACTGTACACAATACTCCAAGTGCGTCCGCACCAGAGTTTTGTACAGCTGCAGCATAACCTCATGGTTCCGGAACTCGATCACTCTATTAATAAAAGCTAAAACTCTTCTTAATAACCCTGTCAAACTAGGTGGCAAATTTCAAGGATCTGTGCACCTGGACACTGAGATCTCTCTGCTCATCTACACTACCAAGAATCTTACCATTAGCCCAGTACTTGGCATTACAGTTACTCCGACCAAAGTGAATCACCTCACACTTGTCCACATTAAACTCCATTTGCCATCTCTCAGCCCAGCTCTGCAGCTTATCTATGTCTCTCTGTAACCTACAACATCCTTCGTCATTATCCACAACTCCACCGACCTCGGTGTCATATGCAAATTTACTAACCCACCCTTCTATCCCCTCATCCAGGTCATTTATACAAATGACGAACAGCAGTGGACCCATGTGGTGTAAAATTATGTCCCAATACATGTGTGAATCATAATGTAACACATGTATTGGGCCAAGCAGTGGAAAAAATTATGTCCCAATACATGTGTGAATCTAACCGGAATGGAGGTGTTGCTTAGTCCCATGTGAATCTTCTTATCTGTATGTAACCAGAATGGAATGTGTTTTTTAGCCTTGCTCTGCTGTTATTATCTGTATGTAACCAGAATGGAATGTGTTTTTTAGCCTTGCTCTGCTGTTATTATCTGTATGTAACCAGAATGGAATGTGTTTTTCTGCTGTTCACATGAATGTTTATATCTGGAAAAGAGTATATCAGCCGGAAAAGTCTCCAGTTCGGTGAGTCTGCTCCGGGGTTACGTTTAACCGCCGAGCGTGGGTTGTTGGCAACCGCTCTGCGAGAACTGACGGCTCCCAGGTTTTGTAACATGTAGAGTGAGTATAAGCCAGACCCGTTGTGCGACGCTGCGGGGAATAAAATGCCCTTATTCTAGCAGTCTCGCCTCTTGGTCGTTTGTTCTGTGTCAGACTACTCTCCTACGAACCTGAACTTGAGAATTTTTTAAAACAACCCAACACCGACCCTTGCGGTACACCACTGGTAACTGGACTCCTGGATGAACATTTCCCATCAACCACCACCCTCTGTCTTCTTTCAGCAAGCCAATTATTGATCCAAACTGCTGTATCTCCCACAATCCCATTCCTCTGCATTTTGTACAATAGCCTACTGCGGGGGACCTTTTTGAATGCCTTGCAGGGATCATCCCCAAGGCCAATCTCTGAATGAAATCCATGACACACTGTAACATGTACAGTAAAAAGCAATAATTTTACACACTTGCTATATTACAATGGCCACATGCAATGTGGTTACAGTCCTTCCCTCCTTATACAGACACCCGATCCTGTAGAACACCTAATCTCAGATGGACATTGTTATGGATAGCCCCAGTTTGCTATTGTTTCATGATGTTTAAAAGGTCCTAAAATCTCCCGGCATTGGTATCTCACAATGTATCTTCAGTTTACAACGTTAATTATTACACTCCTTCCAGCCTCGCACTCTGCCTTGTCCACGATTCTCAAGAATCTGCAATTTGAAGTTTTTTTAATGTTCTGAGCAACTTTAAAATAGTAACTGTTTCTGACAAATGAACCCTGTCTATTGCCCTGATAGCTGCTGTGAAAGTTAACTGGGCTGAACTGGCATACTTATGGACTTGGAGTAGGATTTCACAAAATATTATTTTCTTTCATCAAGATTGGAACAGACTGTTAGTTTATCTCTCCTCCACCATCTTGTGTTTTAATTCTAAGGCAGGTTGCGTCTTTTTGTTTGTCGGACATTTCATATGAGCCAACATAGGCCATTCTATTCCAGATGGGGCAGGGCACCCCTACAACAGCAAATCAACCAGGATTTCAGTATTAAAATAAAAATCTGCATTCGCCACCGTTAGGGAACAGTACTGTGCAATATGCCTACGACACAGAGACTTAATTCAACACTTAAAGCCAAATATACTGGATTTCATCAATGATTAAATATTAGATATAAGGAAAAATTAGTCTTAAAACAGGTCACTGCAAACTTAAAATAATTAGAAACTTCATATTGCTATCTGTAACATGTAGAAATGAACATTAATTATTGGAGTCTCAAACAATTAGACATATCTTCATTTGTAAGGCCGAATATTAATCCAATGATTTCTGCGAACATTCAAATGAGAAGGCATCAGATATTTCCTGTGAGTGTTGGATGAGGAATCATTGCTTGGTTCATGGTTGTGTTGACCTGGAAAAAAAGATCAATTTTCCTTTGTAAAATTGGCACAAAGAAACAATGTTTTAAATTGAA
The DNA here is from genome assembly GCF_037043375.1 of Chiloscyllium plagiosum. Classification (NCBI taxonomy): domain Eukaryota; kingdom Metazoa; phylum Chordata; class Chondrichthyes; order Orectolobiformes; family Hemiscylliidae; genus Chiloscyllium; species Chiloscyllium plagiosum. The sequence continues at coordinate 115,643,761 of NW_028270151.1, forward strand.
ATGTGAATCTCAAGATATTTGTGACTAAACCTAAACATAATTATAGTGTGATGTTGGTCTAACAATGAATTGGTAACTTATTTTAGAACGCTGACACATTAAATGATTCAATATTTCCAAATGAGTTTGTTCTGATATTGATTACACAGAAATTAGTATCAATGAACTGAGAACTAGAATGCTGGCATGATGGTTTGGAAAATACATTCGATATGCAGTGATTATTGATCAGAACTGTTTTGTCATTCAACATCTCAGATACTCCTGCAATCTGTACTTGCTGTCTCAGCTTTTCTTCTGTAGAAATATAATATATAATCCATTCAATTTTCCATGTCATCAATATTCAGACATTTGTGTCAGCATTACAAAGAAAATAAATCGATAAGGAACATGGTTATTATAGTGAAATACAGTCAACAGCATTTATAGAGGAAATTTTTCAATAGTGTCTCTGAGTAACACGTGAAAAGGTTTAATGGGGATCTGTTCACAGTGTACTAAGCCACAATTACATTTTCTTCACATGATGACTGGAGGGAACTTATCAGAAAACTCGCCTATATTTAGGAATTCCTTCATCTCGATACATGTTACTATCAGCATCCTCAGTCACAAATAATGAAGTGTGATTATTGGCATGGGAACATGTGGTGTGTAAATTACAAGAAGGTATCTTTGGGATGATGTGATAGCGTGATGTCTGCTGTGTTTACTTATCCTGAGAACAATATGATACTGACAAAAGGTATTTCACTGAACAATTATTAGGTGGCCTTGAAGACCATCTGATGGCTTTATGTGCAGTGATTACTTTGATTTCAAGACCTTTGATATATTTTCCATGATTTGGAAAATGATTAGATTACTTACAGTGTGGAAACAGGCCCTTCGGCCCAACAAGTCCACACGGACCTACTGAAGCGCAACCCACCCAGACCCATTCCCTGACATTTACCCCTTCACCTAACACTATGGGCAATTTAGCATGGCCAATTCACCTAACCTGCACATTTGTGAATTTTGGGAGGAAACCGGAGCACCCGGAGGAAACCCACGCAGACACGGGAGAATGTGCAAGCTCCAAACAGTCAGTCACTTGAGGCGGGCCCTGAACCCGGGTCTCTGGCCCTGCTGAGGCACCAGTGCTAACCACTGTGTCACCGTGCCGCCCAATGATTAATAGTTTTGTGACAAATGTCTACATGTGGTCATTAGCTGGATTCAAAACATTCAATGTGTTGGTGCAAAAACCCGTCATTGTTGACATTTCCAAGCGAGGTATATAATTCTCAGGCATTGGCTGGAAGTCAAGGTGTAAGAAAATTTGGGTCATCCAGGAACTGATTGATTCTCGCTGCTGTTTGACTTAGTTTGATTAATTTTGTGTTTGTCCCAATTTATCTGGCTGTAGGTGAATTTAGAACATACAATCTCTGTCCAAGGGTCACTTCACATCACTGGAGAGTGAAAATATACTTCACATACAGTGATAACAATGAATTGATAATTAAATTTTGTGTTTTAACAGATAAAATGATTTATATTTTCCAGTAGTTGTTAGATATTGATTAGATATTTATTAAAATAGATAAACTGAGAATTGTAATCCAGTTGCAGGATTGTTGAATTGTTAAAAGGTACATACGTGGAGTGTTTTTGGAATGATTTGGTGGTGCCAGTGTTGGATTGAGCTGTACAAAGTTCAAAAAAACAAGCACCACCAGGTTATGAACCAACAGGTTTATTTTGAAGAACTAGCTTTCAGAGCGCTGCTCCTTCATCAGTTGGTTGAAGGAGCAGCACTCCGAAAGCTAGCACTTCCAAATAAACCTGTAGGACAAGAACCGAGGTGTTGTCTGATTTTTAACTTTGTTTTTTGGAAGGAATTGTTTTTTTCATTCAAATATACAGGCTGTTCAAGAATTCTATCTAGCCTTCCATGGTTTTCTTTTAGAGACCACACATTTATAGATTAGATTAGATTAGATTACTTATAGTGTGGAAACAGGCCCTTTGGCCCAACAAGTCCACACTGACCCTCCGAAAAGCGACCCACCAAGACTCATTTCACTACATTTACCCCTTCACCTAAAACTACGGGCAATTTAGTATGTTCAATTCACCTAACCTGTACATTTTTCGGATTGCGGGAGGAAACCGGAGCACCCGGAAGAAACCCACACAGACACGGGGGAGAATGTGCAAATTTTACACAGACAGTTGCCTGAGGCGGAAATTGAACCAGGGCCCCTGGCGCTGTGAGACAGCAGTGCCACCATGCCGCCCACAATTCATATAATTTTCACTGTAATCAGTATTTCAAATTTGCATCAGATTTAAGATGAAAATAAGGACCAATTAACGAGTACTTCCATGAATGGAAAACACAGTAAATTGAATTTACAGAAGCAAATTCAAGTTTGATCCGAATAAGCAAATAAATACTTTGAATGGAAATGATCCGAAAATGTTTACATCTACATTTGAACTAAGTCAATTGACTCTTTTTTTGAAATAATTAGACTGAAAACCTGTTTGAAAACATGAACAAATCAGGACTATCGACAAGTCTTGCTGTTAGTACTCTTGGCCAATGGTAATAAAGAATAAATACTACTTTGAGTAACAAGTATCATGTGTAATTGCTGGGCTGAAAAGTAAGAGGATAGCTCTTGTATTTATTGGCAAGAATTATAACCAAATGTTTACTGTGGTTACTGCACTCAGTAACAATAAGATCAAGATCAATGGCTGTTAGCATCATTGGCTACTCGTAATGAAAAATAAACACTGCTGTGAGCAATACGTATCTTGGATAATTACAGAACAGAAATTTCAGAAGACACTCATTGTATTTACTGGAGGGAATGATAATCAGATGCTTACTGTGGTGATTGATTTTAGGAACAATAAGACAGTTACTCAGATTATTCCACTGAACAGTAATTAAATGATCATGAGACCATTGTCTGGCTTTATGAATAGTGTTTTGTGTGAGCATTGATTTCAATAACATTGTGATAGTATACAAGTCTGCAGGTTAGGTGAGTTGGCCATGCTAAATTGCCCATAGTGTTCATGGATGTGTAGGTTAGGTGCATTAGTCAGGGGAAATGTCGAGTAATAGAACAAGGGAATGTGTCTGAGTGGGTTACTCTTCGAAGGGTCGGTGTGGACTTGTTGAGCCAAGTAGCCTGTTTGAACACTGTAGGGATTCTATGATTCTTTGGTTTCGGAATAGATTGATAAGCGAGTGCTAATGATACTATTCAAAGTCAACAAAATCTTTATGTTTAGTAGAATTGCTTAGCAAAATGCATTGGAGCCATCATACACAAAGTGAGACAAGTGGAAGTAGTAAGATATTTTGATTAAATAAAATGAATGTCATTATTTAGATATTTTAAATTTGAAAAACTACAGTGTCCTCAAATCTAAAATTTAGAGACAATGTAATGTGATATATACATTTATTAATGACCTGAAGATAATAAATTGCAGATTCTGTGATTATTGGAATGAACAACAGGCAGAGCAAATCCAAGATTGGATTGAAAAGCAATTCAAACTTTGCTTAGATATTTTCTAATCACCATTCTAAGCTGCTTTTGCGCATCTCTGTTGAAGATGGGAACTCAACCCACACTTCCCAGTCTCGTGGGAGACACTCTACTGGAGCTCCACAGGTTCCTTTCATTAGTTTCCCACCAAGGAAGGGTGGAATTATAATTAATTGTGATGACTCAAATGAACACTAACCAGTGTTCACTCTGATAATTGGGCTTGGAATTAATTCGACTGTTTCTATGCAATGGACTGAGAATGAAATGGTAATTCACAATAATGATGGTACTAAGTATATAGGCTCTTATGTAAAAATTAATATCGTGACAATTGAAGGAAAAATAAATAGACATATCATGCGCTTATTGTAAATTCATGAAAAATACAACTGCTGAATATGTTTAAAACAATTTTTCTGAGAATGAAAAGATAATTAGAATGCTTAGCAGCAGATGGAATCACCAAAAAAAAGTTATTCGCTGTGACTATTCAGCTCCCCTTCCTTACACAAATGTACGACTTCCAACAATTCAAAATGTACTCTGATTGATAAAGGGAAGAACAAACACATGTAAGTTTTTTTCTCGTGTTTACAAAAAAAGTCACAAATTTGAATTTTTTAGCTTTAACATATTTAACCCTTGCTGAGATCAGCAATACAATAAACCTTCACGTGGAAGAAAAATATAATCAAATCAAATCAAAATATACATCGATATTCACAATAATTGGGAGATTGAACACTGCAATATCTTTCCATCAGCTGATGCACTGAGCCATAATTCCACTTTTATATCCCTTACTGGATTGATCAGTTATTAGATATTAGCAATAACTAAATTATTAATATGCTGTCAGTGAACTGAATATTAAAGAGAAATCTCACATTGCTGTTTGAACATACAATGTGCCGAAATTAACATTAATTATTGGAGAAATGTCATTAGATATCTATTAATCGATGAGGCTATGGTTACTTTGATTGTTGAAACGAGTGGCATTCAGATATTTCCAATGAACATTGGATAGAAAATCAATCTTTTTGGCATAGACGTGAAAAAATTTTTTATTGGAGTATTGGCAATAAGAAATATAGGATTAAATTATGATATGCATCTCACCTTACGAAATATTTTCAAGTTTCTAAAAGGTTTCTAGTCCAATCATCAGATTAAAAGGGGTAATTTTGGTTCAGCAGATCAGTAACTGCAAACATTTTCAACACATCTCCATCAAATCTGAAAATTCAGAAAAAAATACCAAAGCATTACCTGTGTAAATGTCAAACTATATCTTTAGATTAGAGTCAAGTTAATTCTCTACTTATTTTATTCCTATCTTTGACACCAGTGACTAAATATTGATTAGATTAAATGTCATATGTTAGACATAAGTTTTTTCTCAAAGATCTGTGCAACACAGGAATGGGCCCTTTGGCCCATAACTTTGTGCTGAACATAATGCAAAATAAACTCACCCCTTCTGTCTACCCTTGGTCCAAATCCTTCCAAATTATCTAAATGAACATTTAAAAAGCCCTAATGTATCTGCCTCTACCATCAACCCTGGAAGTTCTTCCAGACACCTACCACTCACTTTGTAAAAAAACAAATTGCTCCTCACATGCCCCTTGAACTGTCTCCCCTAACCTTAAATGCATGTCACATACTTTTGACATTTCAACTCTGGGAAAAACATTCTGACTGTCAACCCTATTTATGTATCTCCTGATTGTACAGACTTACATCAATTCTTCCTCCATCCTCCACCACTCCACAAAAAAGCAACCTGAGTTTTTCTCACGTCTCCAAATCCAGGCAGCATCCTGGTAAACGCCCTCTGTACCCTTTCCAAAGCCTCCATACCCATCCTATAATGTGGCGAACAAAAGTGAATACAATACTTTAAGTATGCCTTAACCAAAGTCTTATAAAGTTGCAACATGCCATCCTGACTCTTGTAACCAGTTCCCTGACCAATAAAGGCAAGTATGTCATTTGCCTTCCTTCCCACCCTATCTACTTGCATGGTCACTTTCAGGGAGCCATGGTCTTGAATGCCAAGATTCCTGTGAACAACAAAGTTGTTCAGGGTCCTGCCATTACCTACTTTTCCTTAATATTTGAGCTCCCAAAGTGAAACACCTCACAGTTGTAGGGATTAAGCTTTACCTTTGATTTCTCTGCCCATATCTGCAATTTATCGTTTTCCTGCTGCATTCTTTGACAACCCTCTACATTATCCACAACGGCACTGAACTTTGTATCATCTGCAAATTTATTAACTCACCAAATTAGATTTTAATCCATGTCACTTACATATATTTGTCCCACAAACAGAAGGGTTCCAGTGCAGATCCCTGTGGGAAAAAGACAGAAAATGAGGAAAATGCAGAATTCTTGAATAATTGAGGTTTCTTTCAATGACAAAACTATTCTGATGAATAATCTCTGAAGGTGTGATTTTTGTTTTGAAATTAACCCAATACTTTAATTCTCAGTTGACTGATCTTAATGAATATCCAGTAAAAAAACTGCTTTGAAAATATTGAATAATTTTAAGTGTTGAGTTCTAACATTAATTATTCTTTAATTGTATTTCAATTATCACACCATCATGAGAGTTGAATCTATTATTTCTTAGTGCCAGTATCATGATGAAATATTTACACTCGTTTCAGGTCAACACACCTGCAATCAAGCAAAGTTTTCTCACCCAACACTCATAGTAACTATCTTATTCTCTTTCATTTGAATTCTCATATTAATTAAAGGATTATTAATCAGTCTTATCAATTAAGAGATGGCTAACTAGTTTTCACATCAATATTTCAGTTCTTTCAAACATATTGCACAATTACATTGCAATAAGGGTTTTTCATCATTCTTAAATTTGTTATCAGCTATTTTTGTTTCTGATTTCCAGTATCCACAGTTTTTTACGTTCTTGTATTGATTGTATTTCATTTCAATACTAACATTTCTATATTTCTGATTATTACGATAAGAGCTAAGTATTTTTCATGTTAAACATTATATCAATTTCACGTGTTTCTTGTGTACACAAACCAGAATTAACAAATGTTTGCTCTATTCTTTTACAATAAATCTTGAATTCTTAGAAATCATAATTTTGTGAAAATGAGGAAAATTATCTTTCGCTTAATAGTCACATTGAATGACTAATGCTTTATTTCCAAGTCATGTGCATTACAAAGCAGTTTAATTTTGAATACATAAATAATTGCTTCAGACATATTTAATTACTTGATTATCATGAGATTTATATTTATTTAAGCTCATTGTCGCTTCGTTCGAACATTTGTAGAAATTACTAATTCCTTTTATCGGTCCATTCCACACTGGAATTGTCTAATCCTAGTCTGTTTATCACAATAAATATCTGAGCAGTTTTCCATGTGAGTAACCACAGTAAGTATGTGATTATAGTCTTGCCCTTCTTGCATAGGAACATTATGTAGGGCTCTGGTAATGTCTGTGCTGAAAGACCAGGAGGTATGGGTTCAATTCCAACCTTCAACAGAGATGTGTCAAAGCACCTCAGAGTTGATTAGAAAATATCTAAGTGTCTCCTGAATTGTTTTTCAATCCAACATTTTCTCAACTTGTATCTGTTGTTCATTGTAATGTTCACAATATCTTGAATTTATTTGCTTCCGGTCACTGACTAAACTACGAATGTTATTATGCTGCTTCTAAATACCTCTCAACTTTTAATAACTTTGCAGTCATAAAGATTCTGCAGTGTAAATTATATTTAAGGTAAAGGGGAAAGATTTAAAAGGGATCTGAGAGGTAACTGTTTTCACAAAGTGTGTTTGGCTCATATGGAATGAGCTGTGAGAGGAAAGGTGGTGGATGGTACAATTATAACATCTAAAAGACTTTTGGACAGTTAAATGGATAGAAAACATCCAGAGGGAACAAACACAGGAAAATGGGGCTAGTTTAGTTGAGGGAATATGGCCGGGCTGCCTGAATGGCCTGTTTCCGTGCTGTATCAAGCTAGCATTGTACAATTCAAACTTGACTGTGATTGGTAAAGGAGAGAACAAATGGGTGTTGATTCTATTTTGTGTCCATTAAAAAGTGACATGAATTTTAAATAATTTTGTCACAAGAAATAGTCCACTCTTATTGTGATCAGAAATACAATGAATGTGAGCATTGAAGTGAAATATAATTAAATCAATTCAATTGTGTTGATATGGTTAAAATAAAAAATGATATTCACAATGATTGTGAGTTTGTACACTGCCATACCTTCACATTACTTCATGTACTGAGCCATTATTACACATTTATACCCCCCACTGAACTGAACAATAATTAGATGTTAGCAACACTTAGATTTTGAAAATCTATCAGTGCACGTTGAAGAAGGAGAAATTTATGTAATTTTATCCTGATCGATGATCAAACATTTGTGTCTGAATCAGGAAGAACGTAAGGAGATAACCAAAGTGAATATCAGATACAGTCCATGGCATTTGATAGAAAAAGGAATTTGCATAATTTCATGGTTATTGAACGTCAATAATTAATTACCTCCGCAGGTACTGAAGCAGTCCAAGTCCAAATACAACAAGATCTGGACAATATCCAGGTATGGGATGACAAGGGGCAAGTAACATACATCCCACACAAATGCAGGCAATGACCATCATGTATAAGAAATAATCTAACCACCATCCCTTGACATTCGATGGTGTTGTCATCACTGAACACCCACCATCAACATCCTAGGAATAATCATTGATCAGAAACTGAATTGGTCTCAGCACATAAACACAATGGCTACAAGAGTAATTCAACTGCTGTCTCCTGAAAGTCTTTCCAACAGCTACCAGACACAGAAGTCAGGAGTGTGATGGAATACTCCCCACTTGCCTGGATAGTGCAGCCCTAACAACACTCAAGAAACTTGATAACATCCGGAACAAAGCAGCCCGCTTGATTGGCACAGCATCCGCAGGTATCCATCCCCCACCATCACTGATGCTCCGTAGAAGCAGTGTATACTATCTACAAGATGCACTGCAGGAATTCACTAACCAGCACCTTTCAAACCCATGGCCACTTCCATCTAGAAGGACAAGGGCAGCAGCTAGATGGAAAGACAACTATTTTCAAGTTCCCCTATAAGGTACTAATCACCCTGAATTGGAAATATGTAGCTGTTCCTTCACTGTCGCTGGGTCAAAATCCTGGAAATCCCCACCCCAAAGGTATATACCCACAGCAGGTAGATTGCAGCGGCTCAAGAAGACAGCTCACCACCAATTTCTCAAGGGCAACTAGGGATGGGCAATAAATGCTGGGCCCAGCCAGTGACACCAACATCACATCAAATAAATATTTTAAAAATGTCTACAAGATCAAAACAGCTCCACACTGTCCTAGCTGCAATCTCTGCCCCTGATTGAAAAAGATAAAAGAATCTGACCATGCTCAACTTTCTCATCAAAACCGAATACAGTATTAACCCCAGCCCTCTCTTATATGAACCAGCAGCATTTTCACAACCAACAGTAGATCCTCTTAAAATATTTTGTCAGTAAATTTTAATTAACTGGTTACTACAATTACAATGCAATCTCTACAAACAGACCAAATACCTTTTATGCAACAACAAATTTTCTAACAACCTTTCTCGATCTCTGTCATTCTTTTTAGTTAGATGAGGTAGGGAGGGATGGAAACACGACTATGATGTAAGATATATGTAATACAGTGAGACAGGAAAGCTAGTATGGCTCATGTTCACTCTTAGACCCCACACAGTGAAGCAACACATTCACTGCATAATAAACACAACACAACATTTCAACCCCACTCACACCCGGCATGACAGAAATAAAATGTGGATGGGTTGGACAGGATAGGTTTGTTACAGCTAGAGTTTGGAAGAGTGAGGGCTGACATGACTGAAGTATCTAACATCCTGAATGGTTGGATAAGGTGGATGTGGAAAGGATGTTTCCTCCTGTGGATCATTCCTGAACTAGAGGGAACTGCTTTAAAATTGGGTTCACCCTTTCAGGACAGTGAGGATGATATTTGTTTCCTATCAGAGGGCTGTGCAACTTTGGAACTCTCTGCCCCAGAAGGTGGGCTCACTGAGTATTTTTAAGACACAAGTTGATAGATTCTTGTTAAGGGACATTGGGGGGAGATGGAATACAAATCACGAAGGATCAGGCCTGGTCTTATTGAATGGTTGGCAGGCTCGAGGGGCCGAATGGTCACCTTCTGCTTCTCTCTCACATAATCCAAGGAATGAAATCTTTGTTTAAAATTAATTTACTGGGATGTAGGTGCCACTGGCTGTGGGCAGCATTTATTATCCAGAAGGGAGATAAGAGTCAACCACATTGCTGTGGGTCAGGAGTCACATGTAGACCAGACCAGGTAAGGGTGGCAGCTTCATTCCGTAAAGGACATCAGTGATCCAGCTGGGTTTTTCCTGACAATCGAGAATAATTACATCAATAGACTCATAATTCTAGATGATTATTAAATTTATGTTCCACGTCTGCCGTGGTGGGATTCGAATCAGAGACCCCAGAATATTCGCTGGGTCTCTGCATTAACAGTTCAGCAATGATACCACAAGGCTGTTACCGAGCTACAAAGGGCGGAAACCAAAACCTTGATCAAACAGGTAGAATTAAGGAGTGCTGAAGGGAATGGACGAAAAGAATTACCTAGTTTAGGTTCAAGGCAACTGAAACTAAAGCCACCAACAGGGAGGAGATTAAAACAAGAAACTTACATGCAACTGGAATTGGATAAGTGCAGATACCTCAGGGAGGTGAGGAACTACGCAGGGAGGACAGGGTGAAGTCACGGGTAGATTTAAAAGCAGTGAACCAAATTTTGAAAATATCTTTCTGAACATAATGTAGATCAGGTTAAAACTGTGGTAGGTGTCTGACACAACTTGCTGCAAGGACACAGACAGCAGAATCTGAGGTGATCATGAGGTAATGGAGGTAGAATGTGGGAGACGAGCTGGGACTGTATTGGAATAGTCATGGTGAGAGGGAACAAATGCTGGATGGAGGGTTTCAGCAGCTGATGGACTGATGCTGAGGTGAGCAATTGGGAACTGAGCAAGTGGCCACCATCTATTAGGACAGAGAAACTGATCCATCAGCCTGAAACTGACTGACCACGTGGCTGTCAGTGACTCCAACACAAGTGAATGGAAACATTGCTCAGAGCCTGTTTCTGTAACATTCAACACAACCAGGAAATAAAAAAATGAATAATGAGCTGAAAACAAAGCCACTGCACTGTTAGAGTCAAAACCATTCAATGTTCAGTTACTGAACATTATTGATTCACAGAATATTCTAACCTGCAGAATCACAGTAAAAGGGGAAAGTAAACAACATTCTTGGCAAAGACATAATGAACCAACTGCTTGTATAAAAACAGCACAGAACAAAGGTGCTGAATCCTCCACAAACTGACAAACACAGGTACCATCAGATTTATAGATAGAGATTGGAATTCGTTAGAAAAACCCTTCCCTGCTAATGGTGTGTGGTAGAAACCATTCTCTGTCACTGAAAAGAGTCTCTGTTTCCCCTCAGAAAAGCAGGTGTGTCGCTCACTTACAGACTGACTTACAGACAAAGGAAACCTGATCAGGGACTCGCAGGTTAATTAAGCTATTAGTGACAGTCCATTGCACACAACAAGAGCTTAGACCACAACAAATTCCAGTGAAACCAACAATGCAATGAAAAAGGTGAATTAGTCTTTATAATCATGCAGCCTCTCTCAATCAAATAATCGCAGTCAACTTCCAAACATTTTAAAACTATTAATATCAATGTATACATATTTATTTCCTCCGTTCCTCGGCTAATTTCCCTAATTTCCTCCAAAAATATATCTAATTATTCTCTTCAAAGTATATTTTAAATGGTCAATTCATAATCACAGTTCATTTCCAATTATACTTAGAGCAAAACAACTTGCAAACTAAAATAGTGTTCAAGTCAATAATGACACTGGAAACTTTGTTATGTAGTTCAACCATATTTCCAAATATTGTTTTGGTTCATTATTGCAGTGAAGCTAAAATTAAAGTCTATTTATTTTCTCTGATATCCTTCCATTACTTTATTCCCTAATAACAATGCCCATGGTGTAATGGGTGACAAACATTAAAATAAATCGAATTTTCAATGCACGAACTGGTACAAATGATCACATATTATTCAGTTCATTCATTGTCGTTGATGTTAAGAGTTATTTTCACTGTATGATTATGTTAAATTCACTTAAATAATCACAGTACAATTCTCACTTCTATAGATATGTAAAGTGAATGTCAAGTTATAAATATTTCAAGTAAAAGCAAATTCACATTTTGTTCTGTTTTATTCCAGGAATGATGGAATGTGTTACATTATTATGGGAAACAGGAACAAGTGAAGGTGGTGCCTCTCTGACGTGAGGCCTTAAAGCTAAAGGGCCAGGTAGTAGTTACAGTGGGGCAGAAGGCAGTGAGAATGGTGACACTGGCTGGAACGGGTTAGATGTTGAAGCGCCCACGTATGGACAGAGGGACGACAATGGGTGGGATGACCCACCGCCCTGTAAGGCCCAGAAGGCCGTGTCTATGGCACCGCTGGGCATCAAAGCTCAACTTGGACAGACAGTAGGGAGCAACAAAGGGAACTGACAGAAACTAAACCTGAACCGTTCACCCGCTGAACGACAGATGTTGGTGAATGAACACCCAGCCTGATAGAGAAGTGGTATTAATGGGCCTTATTGAGACAATATGGATGAATTAATTGAGGTACACAGTCTCACCAAAGATGGTGTCAGCCAAGATCTCTCAGGCCACGATGTCCTGAAGTGTACAGCAGAACCTGTCTCTGCAATGAGAGGGTGGAGGTGTGAGCCGGTTACCCCCAGTGCACAGCCGATCAGTGGCTCCAGGCATTTACAGATATTACAGGGACACACTGGGGAGGGGACAGGCTGAATGGGCTAAAATAACCTTGGTGCCTCAGGGACCCAAGGGTAATATCAAGAATCATACAGAGAGGAAGCCTGAGGTGTGTAAGGACCACGGGGGATTACCAAACCCCAGCCTGTGATGATGAAATAGGTTTGATGTATTTAAAAGATGACATGGGACCCTATTTAACTGTAATTATAAACATGGGACTCCCAGTGGGAGATAATTCTAACCAAATGCTGAATTGGTCATGAGAGCTGAGGCAAACGCAGAAACACAGAGGAATAACTGTAGTACAGGGAGGGTAATCAGACCCACAATGTTACAAGGGAAGCAGGAAAGGGCACATAGCCAAGGGACGTAGGCAGAGAGAGGGAGAGAGATGTTCACATTGTGTGTGGGTTGTGTTCACGTAGGCACATGCATATCCCATGAATATTCATTGATACTCTGTTTGGGAACCAGCAGAACATAATATTACCTCAGGAGCATTTATATCAGTTACCAATATGAATTTGCCCCTCACCCCTCAATCACTAAAATAAAAGCCGTTGGAGAGGGAATCGAGGAAGCTAGATGAAATAAACCTCTCCCGACGCAGATCACGGATATGGCAAAATATATTCAGATATGGGAGTGTGAAACTGAGGAAGGGACCATTCTGGGAGTTGCCAGTTTAGAACATGAACTGTAGAGACACGAACTGTAACATGGGAACAACTTGACCAGGCCCGGGACAGGAAGAAAAGGAGAGGCGACATCTCCAGGGTAGTTACCTTGCAGGGAGACTGGAACAGTCAGGGAATCTGGGCAGTTATAGCTTGGACCCAAATAGCAGTGTGAGTAACTCAAACAGGAATGTGGGTTATTATCTGTAGATCCTGTAAAGATCAAGGGCCCTCTCACTCCCCACACAAACCGGATCCCATTAAAGCTGGGGCAGAGGAGGCAGTAATTGTGACAGTAACAGATTGAGAGAAGCAGGGAATAGTCAGACCGACAGTATCCCAGACTAATTCACTGAATCCAGACGGCTCATCCCACCTCACTATTGATTATACCTCCCTCAGTAAATCTGCCATTAAAGAGTATCCTACAGTTGTGAACCACACCACTGTATTTAATGGATTGAAATCGCAACAGGATATAGTCTCAGCCCTTGATATTGTGAATGCGTTCTGGTCCATAATGGCAGAATAAGCTGGTGTTTACTGTCGAAGGAAAACAGTACACCTGGATCTAGTTACCTCAGGGATCCCGTAATATTCCATTATATCCCACCGATGTATGGCTGATGGAGTTAGTCTATTTAATCTTACCAACACCTCATTACCTCAGTTGGTGAGAAAGAACATATCCAAATATTAAACATAGTATTGTGTCAGTTCAGGCAGGCCGGGCTTAAAATTAACCCACAGAGAGTGCAACTGGGAAGGTAGGTAGAGACGTACCAGGGACATCATATTAGGGAGATCAAATCAGGAAGGCAGAGGGGATAATCCCAGTGGAACGAAAGACCATGATTTTAAAACTATTCACCTGCATATCGCGAAGGGGTAAGGCAAACTTTAGATTGTTTAATTATTGGAGGAATTTTGTGAAAAATTATCCAGAAATGGCAGAACCATCACAAGCCCTGACAAAAGCACTGACATCAGCCAGGGGTCAGGGAGTCAGCATATACACAGACAGTCAGCATGCCTTTGGTATTGTTCATGACCATGTGTTGGTCGGGCTCGGTGAGGTACATCACCTTGTCTGGGGGCCACACAGAGCATGAAGAACCGGTCAGAAAGTTAGTGGAAGCAGCTAACTTTCCCAGTGAAGCAGCAATAATGAAGATTAGAGCTCACAGGAAAGTAGAATCCTCACACCAGCAGGGCAGTGAATATGTGGGTAAGGCGGGTGAAATACTGACTGAAACAGTGCAGACATTTGAGGAGATGGCAGTGGCAGTAGCTGCAGAAGTGAGAGAGGAAGGTTTAAAGATATTCCCAGAAACAGTCCCACAACAGGAGAAAGAGGAATGGGAAAAGGGTGGGGCAGTAATAGGACACAACAGAGTCTGGATTATCCAGCAGTGCCATCAGACTGTAAAAGACAAACATTATTAAAAACATATCATGGGTCAGCCCATATTGGGCAGGATACAATGCAATCTCAGATGCTCCACTACAGGGAGAGGCCTGGAACAGGGAGAGATATAGCAGCTTTTTGTTGAAGGGGTGTAGTCATGTACACACTATATGAGCCAGGGAAAACAATCAGGATAAAATGGAGGCAGCAGCAGGGACACAGGGGCCCATGGGAACAATTGCAGATGGATTTTACACCCACCCTCAACCCAATCCCAGGGAAGGAGATCCTGCTGGGTCTTAATAAACATGTTTACTCAGTGGGTGGAAGCATTCCCCTACAGATTCTGACCAAGGGACACATGTTACAGGGAACATAGTTAAACAGCTCTGTGGCCTGTTTGATACTGAACAGAAATCCCATCACCCATACCATGGCCAGAGCTCAGGTACAGCAGAAGGAATGAAGCAGACACTGAAAGCTAGTCTGACTAAGCCCTTGACAGAGGCAGGCAGGGATGGGTTAGAGTACTCCGTAATGAAACTGACATCAAACCCAGCAAAGGGAACGGGGCAGTCCCCCTTTGAATTAGTGATCGGACGGACTATGCAGATACCACAGGGTGTGGTATTGGGAGTGCCCGAGATGTGCAATGGCAAGGATAGGGTTAAACAATTCTTGAAAGAACTGGCAAAGCAACTGCATGAGCTGAGAGGGGAAGTTGCAGAGGGACAGAGAACCAGAAACTGGGAAAGGGAGCACAGAAATATCCGAGCTGACATTCCAAACCCAGGAGATCGGGTCGGGGGAAAATATTACCGGAACGCATGAAGGAAACCCAGCTGTACTTGGCTGGGGAAGCCACAGAGTTCTCGAGATGGAACTCTCCCATCATGCTTAAGTAAGGAGCGTTGAATAAAGGTCAGGTGTGCTGCTAAACACAGGCTCCTCTTTGATACTTCTCCCAGCAACAGTTGTGCAGAGGCATGTTGCTGGCTGGAGGTCTGTGGCCAGTGCCTCTGTTCCACAAGGGTCAGAGCTGGGACATCTGTTGTTTGCAACATATATTAGTGTAAACAACTTAATTAGCAAGTTTGTAGATGGTACAATTGATGAAGCTGTGAACAGTGAAGAATGTTGTCAAAGGACGCAGCAAGAAAGATCAGTTAGAAGGTTATACGGAGAAATTACAGATAGATCTGATTTGGACAAATGTGTGGTGATGCATTTTGGGAGGCACATTGCATGAGGAATGTATACACAAAACGAAAGGGCCCTGAGCAGCATTGGTTGCAGAGGGATCTTCAGGTGCAAGTTCACAGCTCCCTGAATGTGGTGAAGGAGCTGGATGGCAGGCTTGCCTTCTTCTGTCAGGGGACTGAATATAAAACTGTCATTAGGTCACTTTTGTGGTATTGTGAGCCGTTTTGATCAACGCATAAGGGGGATGTGGAGGCTTTGGAGAGGTTGGAAACAGGTTTACCAGGATGTTGCCTGGATTGGGAGAGGTTGGAAAGACTTGGATTGTTGTCACTGGAAAGTCAGTGGCTGTGGAGTGATCCGAGAGGTACAGACAGAGTAAATAATCTGAATCTTTTGCCAAGGTGGAAACGACAAATTCTAGAGGCCATAGAGTTAAGGGGAGAGGGGGCACCTTTAAAGGAAATGAAAACCAAAACAACTGCAGATGCTGTAAACCAGAAACAAAAACATTTTCGGGAAAAGTTCAGCAGGTCTAGCAGCATCTGTGAAGATAAATCAGCGATAACGTATCTGAGGAAGGGTGACCAGACCCTAATTATTAACTGATTTTTGTTCACAGATGCTGCATGACCTGCTGAACATTTCCAACAACACCTGAACAAGTTTAAAGAGAGTTGTGTCAGGCAAGTTTCTTATGCAGAAGGTGGTCAGTGACGAGAATGTACTTGCCTGAGAGATGGTAAAAGCTGAAACAATCACAATGTTTAAGAGGCATTTGGGCTGACACATAAGCGGGCATGGGTTGGCAGGGATATGGATCATATACAGGCAGATGGAATTAGTTTGGAATGGCATCATGATCCACACAGACATGGTGGGCCGATTATTCCGGTACTGTACTGTTCTGTTTTCCGGGGAGGGGGGGGGGGAGAATGTGTGGAGGGAGAGATAATATTTTGAGTGGAATATGTCTCTTCTTTAGAACACACAGTAAGTTGACAATTTTGAGAGAAGCAATGTAGAAAGGGAATATATGTTTGAATGGCACAGACACAGGGTGTAGGACAGCAGGAATGGGGGACAATGTGTACAAATCATTAAAGGAGAGAGAACATAAAGTGTTTTGAGTAAACGTAAAGGATACTGGGCTTCATTAATAGAGCGAATGATAACAAACTCATGGAAAAGATGCTGACCATTGACAAAGCTCTAGTTATGTCACAGTCAATCATTGCATCTAATTTTGGTCACCAGATTCCTGGTCAGGGTGAGAAAGTTAAAATACCACAGAGGGACCTGTTCCTTACTTTGCTTTCTTTCAGGATGCATTGGCGACTCAAGGGTTAAACATTCTCCTGCCAAAAGTCTTACTACTGTTGTACTCTTACAACACAGACAGAACACCTCAGTAGGGGGAGGCGGACTGTACCTTCGCAATAGAACGTATTGCAGGAAAAAATGTGGACTCCCCCGTAATCCCAGACAGAGGAATCTGCCTTTTCCAGACAAGACTGAGAGCCCTGGGCACAACCCTGTTAAACTGCCTCCCGCTCCCATTGTCTTACCTCCCCTCCATATTAGCATATGTAAGTGAATCCCCCATTTACTGAAGGAAGAACCCTTCTGCCTTAATCTCGTCCCATTAACACATAAACATGAACAATACGATAAACAGTTTCTGTAATCCATCACACGTTATCACAGGACATCGCCATTCATCAAGCTTTGTAAAGTCATAATTACCTACTTTAAACTATCTGTTGACAATCGCCCATGTGGCTGATATGCCTTTGTCTAATTCCTATTAAATATACTGTCTCTGTGGGTAAGGCAGAGATTCGTGAAGAAGAGTCTCTGCAAGTAGACACTCGGCTACTTTAGAGACACTTTGAAACTCTCGCCGGCTGTCCAATAATAAAGCTACTGCTGTGGTGCAGAAAACTTGTCTCGTCTGGATTTGTGGAACAGAATAGGCATCAACAAGGAAGGATATGAGTGATCTTCAGGGTGTGGCGTACAGACTTACTGGAATAGTTCACTGATGAAGAAAATGCAGTCACTGAATTGATTTGAAGAAATTGCGATTTTCTTTGAAGTAAACAAGTTGAATATATTTTTGATAAAGCTGTATAAGATTATAACACCTAGATATAGCAGACAAAAATATCTGTATTCGATAGGTGATGGCACAAGAATTAAGACCAGATGTGAGGTTTTCAGAAAGTGGGAGATGAGTAAGTGTCTCTGCTGTATTGGCTGGAAATATTGCAGAGCATGCTGCCTATTACGGTGGTGCAAGCAGAGAAGATGAATGATTGATAAAAACAATTATATCAGGTCTGAGGGAAATAAAATCTCAGAGTTTGGGGGACGGATGGGGAATGTGAATGTTGGATTCTGCTACAGAGAGCCAGTTTGGATTTGATGGGCCTCTTTCTGTGCTATAATGCATTTTATTTGGACCTACTTAACTTGATCTGGTCACCGATTAAATTGTCATTGAGGTAAATCTGCTCAGTGTTCCTACTCAAACCAATACAGGCTGTCCCTCCACAGCAGGAGATAATGTTTACTGCTTTATACTGGGTTCTGGGAGGAGGGAGGGGGAGCGGTGGGTGGGGTGGTGCTAACGGTGTGTATAACAGTCTGCCAGCATTTATCTGAAATGAAAACACGAGTGCAGCCACACTAGGGACAGACTCTGGAAATGTGGGGAATGCCAGAAGGGAATTATTTACCAATTCCCACCTGGAAACGAGCCAAACCAGACAGTCTGGGGAGAAGCTGTTCACCTGCTCTGTGTGTGTGTGTGTGTTGGACGAGGGAGATCCAGTAGATGTAGTGTACCTGGACTTTCAGAAAGCTTTTGATAAAGTCCCACACAGGAGGTTAGTGAGTAAAATTAGGGCGCATGGTATTGGGGGCAAAGTACTAGATTGGATTTAAAATTGGTTGGCTAATAGGAAACAAAGGGTAGTGATAAACGGCTCCATTTCGGAATGGCAGGCAGTGACCAGCGGGGTACTGCAGAGATCCGTGCTGGGACCGCAGCTTTTTACAATATATGTTAATGGTATAGAAGATGGTATCAGCAATAACATTAGCAAACTTGCTGATGATACAAAGCTGGGTGGCAGGGTGAAATGTGATGAGGATGTTAGGAGATTACAGGGTGACCTGGACAAGATAAGTGAGTTGGCAGATGCATGGCAGATGCAGTTTAATGTGGATAAATGTATGGTTATCCACTTTGGTGGCAAGAACAAGAAGGCAGACTACTACCTCAATTGAATCAATTTATGTAAAGGGGCAGTACAGAGAGATCTGGGTGTTCTTGTACACCAGTCAATGAAGGCCAGCATGCAGGTACAGCAGGTAGTGAAGAAGGCTAACAGCATGCTGGCCTTCATAACAAGAAGAATTGAGTATAGAAGCAAAGAGGTGCTTCTGCAGCTGTACAGAGCCCTGGTGAGACCACACCTGGAGTACTGTGTGCAGTTCTGGTCTCCAAATTTGAGAAAAGACATTCTGGCTATTGAGGGAGTGCAGCATAGATTCACGAGGTCAATTCCTGGAATGGGGGGATTACCTTACACTGAAAGACTGAAGCGACTAGCCTTGTATTCCCTTCAGTTTCGATGACTGAGAGGGGATCTGATTGAGACGTATAAGATTATGAAAGGATTGGACACTCTGGCAGTAGGAAACATATTTCCACTGATGGGTGAGTGCCGAACCAAAGGACACCACTTAAAAATACGGGGTAGACCATTTAGGACAGAGATGAGGAGAAACTTCTTCATCCAGAGAGTGGTGGCTGTGTGGAATGCTCTGCCCCAGAGGGCAGTGGAGGCCCACTCTCTGGATTCATTTAAGAAAGAGTTGGATAGAGCTCTCAAAGATAGTGGAATCAAGGGTTATGGAGATATGGCAGGAACAGGATACTGATTAGGAATGATCAGCCATGATTATATTGAATGGCGGTGCAGGCTCGAAGGGCTGAATGGCCTACTCCTGCAGCTATTGTCTATTGTGTGTGTGTGTGTGTGTGGGGGGGGGGGGTGTAAGGGATTCACTCAGGCATCCATCCTGCTGAGACACCAGTGAATTTACTCATAACCACAAGTTGAAGGATTTTTTTTCTCTTATTCACACCAAGTAATGAACAATGGTATTGGCAGTTCATAATGTTTTTTGCACATAGAGAACTTAGTTTTGGAAATGTTCACAACATCGTTGAACATGTGCAGATTCACACTGGGTAGAGACTTTTATTTTCCTTTATTCATTCACAAGATAAGGGTGTCGCTGACCCGGCAGCATTTACTGCCCATGCCTAATTGCCCAGAGGGCAGGTATGAATCAACCCTATTGCTGTTTATATTGATATTAATCAACACGAATGTCAGACTAGATTAATTATCATCAAACTCAAATCCATTTGATATTCATATATTTACAATCAGTGTTCAATTCACCAAATGTAGCTGAAGGTAATAATCTTCAAGTGACTCGAACAGAGAATACATCTGAATACTTGTTCAGCAAATTAAAGCCTGTGGTATTTAGATAGTAATAATTTTTAAATTGACTTGAGAATAATGGAACAAGTTGATTGTTGGGTATCTGATAATCTTGTTTTAATCTGGAGTTAATTTAGGATTAGTTAACAAATGGTAGGGAATCCCAGCCCCATGGAGTGCACATCCAGTTCCATGTGGGAAAACCAGGACACTTCTTGTATCAGCGACAACCACAAGAACACGGAGGTGACACGGGAAATGTCAGGAACACCAGTTAATCTATGGTTAAAGTACTGCACTCACTCCTAGTCCCCACGTTGATGTGTTCTCACCAGAGAGAGTACAGAGGAGATTGATCAGAATGTTTCCATGATTGGAGAATGTCGGCTCTGAGGAAAGGTTGGATAAGTTGGGGATGTTTTCCGAGGAGGATGAGCTGAGATTTAATTGAAGTGATAAGATGCTGAGGAATCCAGATCGAGTGGCTAGGAAGGAGCTATTCATAACAGAGAGGTCAGAAACTGGAGGTTTTAGATTGAAACTAATTCTCAGAAAGAAGGGGAGTGGATGGTGGGGAGCAAGAACTCACTGATGGGGTGGTAGAGGCAGTAGTCGGCATCACATTAGAATAAAAGGACATGGATGCAACTGAAACGCTAGAACATGCAGGGCTATGGACTAAAGTCTGCAGAATGGGATCATTGCGATTTATTTGACATTTCTCCAGAATATTAAACTCAAGTCCAATTTGAGAATTTATGAATATCAGCCGACCTGAATTCAAAACGTCAGAATAAATTTGTCAGTAAGTTACAGCACAGATCGAGGCCACTTTGTCCATCCTGTATGTGTTGGCTGTAATAGAACGATCCAGGCTTTACAGTGTTCTGTACTCACCAATGACAGCAACAATTTCAGACTGTGAACTCTGTCCTCTATGTTGTTATAATCTGTTTTTTCAAAGTATTTCTTTGGCAGGTGCTCACCTTGTTTCTTTCCCAGCCCTAACTCCATTCCCTGTGGCCTTGAGGGACTACCATTTCTGCTGTTTAATTTCTCCTGCCTTCCCCCGTGTGACAGAATGTCTTTTTGTCCTTGTCTCACCCCCACCTTGCTCACAACCTGTTACATTTCTGATGGTTCCCAGACATCTGTAACTATCACTGTGCCCCCTGGGTCAATGGCACGAGTTTTGAATTCTCTTCCTCCTGAGATAATCAGAAATCTTTCCAGTTGCAGTTTCCCCCAGATTTTATTTTGAAAAAAAAAACAGAGCATTTGTGTCAGAGTCAAGTATTTGTGAGCCTTCATCCACAATCCTGAGCATTTAGACATAATATGTGACCCTCCCACAGATGTGCAGGTTTGCTGGATTGGCCGTGCTAACATGGCCTGTAGTGTGTAGGTTAGGTGGGTTGGGCTAACCATGGTAAATGTGGGGTTATGGAGGTAGGGTCATTGCAGACTCGATGGACCGAATAGTCTCTTTGTGCACCTCAGAGATCCTGTAATTCTAATTAGTTGTGATTGTCGACACGTTTTCCTCATGCCAGGTTCATTCAGCTCAGGTACACATGCTGCCTTTGTGTTTCTGTGGCTGCTCTCTCACTCCTTTCCTTCTGTTTTACAGCAATTTCACACTGTACGTGAGGGTGAGAATGAATTTGTAAATATAAATACTCCAACCGAAACCCACACAGGTCAGGACCTGTTTCTGCTGCTGATGTCGCTCACAGGGAACAGGAAAATAAAGGTTCAGTCATACATCTTACAAGGACACAGAGGTTACAATCACCAGGAATGGCTACACAGCTTAAAACTCTATTCTCAAGAAAAAAGGACGCTGGAGAGACAACCTGGTTCAAGTAGGAAGCTTTGTGTCTGTATTTTCAGAGATTTGAGGCTGAAATCATTGGGTTTGAAGCATGTTTCATTGCCCCAGGTCATCAAAGGTGCTATCTAAATGTGCCTCTTTCTTTGTGTATTTTTGTCTGAGTTAACAATCAGATGGACAGGTCAGTCAGTGTCTGAGTGCTTTTCCAAATCCCTGATCCCAAATCTGCCTCCCCCACAATCTCAGGTGCCTCACCACTCACTGGGTCATGGAGAAACTCTGCCGTTACAATGACAACTGCCTTTGCTGTCAGCTCTCCTCATTCTTCTGCCTAATCCCCACTTCTCTTCATTAAATCCCAGCTGCCTCTAGTCCACCCACATGGACATTTTGAAGATCATGACAGGAGATTGGATTGAAACTGAGTGTTCAATAGCCAGAATGAAAGAGGAAGAAGGAAATAAACCGGGTTTGTGGGTCTCAGGGGATACAGAATCCAAGCTGAGCCCTTTGTGGGCATTCCCGCAGTAATACGAGACAGCATTCCATGATGAGAGTTAAATCCGAGAGGCAGGAGAGGGAGCCACTGAACATTAGCAGGTTTAACTCAAACACAGGAGGTTTGTTCAGTCAGTAACAGTGTGTTAGACATGGATGTGATGTGAACAGTGAGGGGAAATGTTACCACAAGCTGCAGATGGACAACTTTCATTGGAACAGGAGGAGGCCATTTAGCCCCTCACCCCTTCTCTGCCATTCAGGATGATCATGGCTGATTTGTGGCCTAACTTGCAATTTCCGAAACCCTCCAAACTCATTAATAAACTCCTCTGCAACAGACAAGATCAATATTGAAAAACTAACCATCTGCAAATGCTGGGAAATCAGGAATAAAAACAGACATTGCTGGAAAAAGTCAGCAGATCTGGCAACATCTGTGGAGAGTGAACCTCTGGGTCCAGTGACTGGTCAGGTGACCAGCTGCAGCTGACCATTCTGCCTTTTCTGTAACACTCTCTGGAACAGGTTCTGGTGCGAGGGGAATGAGATTGTCAATAACAACTGAGAAAACAGGAGGACGTGCTCAATCAGACTAAAACCCATTTTGGTCTTTCACTTTTAATTCAACTGCAAAAATTATTCATTATTATTTCTGAAATAGGATAATAGACCAGAAAACAACTCTTCATGTCACTGGGTTTGTGAAACTGTTTATTCTGACCTGGTCCAACCGACATGTGAATCCAGACCCTGAATAATGTGGTTGACTCTGAACCATCTCCTGGGCAGTCAGAATGGATGACAAATGCTGCCCCAGTAAGTGATGCCGTGATCCCATGAACAAACTAAACAAATCTTACAATCTGCTAAGGCACCAGAGATGGCACAGTGGATTTAGACCCTGCACCTACTCAATGTGTGAGAAAGTATTCATTCAGATCTCCCACCCGCAGAGACATCAGTGCATTCCCATCGGGGAGAGGTCATTCACCTGCTCAGTGTGTGGGAAAGGATTCACTCAGTGACCTGCTGAAACACCAGCAAGCTCACTCTGGGGAAAGGCCATTCACTTGCTCCCAGCGTGGGGAGAGATTCACTCAAATGTACCAGCTGCTGAGTCCCCAGTGAGCCCACGCGGAGGAGAGGCCATTCAGATGCTCAGTGTGTGAGGGGGATTCAGTGATTCATCCTGCCCCCTGAGACCCCAGCGAGCCCACACAGGGGAGAGGCTATTCAGATGGATGTGTGTGAGAGATGACAGTGATTCATCCTGCCCCCTGAGACCCCAGCAAGCTCATACAGGGGAGAGGCCATTCAGATGGTCAGTGTATGAAAAGGGATTCAGTGATTCACCTTGCCCCCTTAGACCCCAGTGAACCCACACAGGGGGAGAGGCCATTCAGATGCTCAGTGCGTGAGAAGGGATTCAGTGATTCATCCTGCCCCTGAGACCCCAGTGAGCCCACAGACGGGGAGAGGCCATTCAGATGCTCAGTGTGTGAGAAGGGATTCAAAGATTCATCCTGCCCTGAGACCCCAGTGAACCCATACAAGGGGAGAGGCCATTCAGATGCTCAGTGCATGAGAAGGGATTCAGTGATTCATCCTGCCCCTGAGACCCCAGTGAGCCCACAGAGGGGGAGAGGCCATTCAGATGCTCAGTGTGTGAGAAGGGATTCAAAGATTCATCCTGCCCCAAGACCCCAGTGAGCCCACACAGAGGAGAGGCCATTCAGATGCACGGTGTGTGGGAAGGGATTCAGTGATTCATCCCACCCCCTGAGACCCCAGCGGGTTCACACTGGATATGAAGCATTCACCTCTTTGTGTGACAAGGGATTTGCTGAGTTTTCAACGCAACTGAGTCCAGTAAGTGGTCATCCACCTGCTCCATGTGGGGTAGAGTTCACACATCACTGCTGGACTCTGATTCTGATATTACTGTCCATCAGAGTCAGGACTGGACATTGTACATGATGACACTGCTGGAGTACTGATGTTGTGGTTTTTAATCACATTAACTGGGCTGGAGTTGACAGAATTTATATTGCCACTTTCTGAACCCCAGGGTGTCTCTCTGGGCAGTTAGTCTCCACAAACAGCAATGTGACAATAAGCAATGATCATCTATTTCGATTTAAATTATGATCGTAGCACGGCTGCTTCACAGCACCACGTACAAGGTTGGAGACCAGCCTTGGTCAATGTGGAGTTCCCACATTCTCCCCATGATAATGTGGTCCCCTGCAGGTGCTCTGGTTTCCTCCCACAGCCCAAAGATGTGCAGGTTAGGCGGACCAGTCGTGCTGAATTGTCCACAGTGTCCAGGATTGTGCAGACTAGGTGGACCAGCCATGGGAAATTCAGTGTTACAGTGATAGAGTGCTCTGGGCGTGATGTTCTTCAGATGGTCGGTGGGGCTTGATTGGCCAATGCTCTCCTTCCACACTGTCGGGATTCTATTCTATGATTGAGGATAAAGGCTACACAGCAAGGTGTCCTTGGAGAAGGAGCATGTGGTGTGCATCAATGCTCTTGATGCCTTCAGATAGAGGTAGGCACCACAGGGGATACAGTGCTTTATCTCTGTCGCTGCTCCCTCACCCCCAACTCTCCTTTGATTTAGTCCCTTCTCACTCTGTCACTTGCAATGGTTTGCTTTGCCCGTCATGGGCCTTGTTTATAAATATTCAATTGGTTACACGGGTGGTTTACTGTGGCTGATTAACCAAAAGCAAAATGGCTTAATGTTGATTTTGATGGTGGGAAGGTTGCAGTGCGGTTGTAGGCGGGGGAAATGTGATGGTGCTGCCTCCTGGAGGATGCACCACTCAGTGTCCCTCTTCATCCTGTAGTAACATCAACCGGGATTCAGCAACTAGAGATAGAACCCATTTCCAGGATATGGGGATCACTGGCTCAGCCAGCATTTAGTCCCCATCTCTAGTTACCCTTGAGAAGATGGTAGTGAGCTGCTGTCTCATACCATTCACAGTCCATTTGGTGCAGAGAGACCGACAATGCTGGGATGGAGAGTGTTGCAGGATTTTGGCCGAGTGAGTCTCTATCTTTGGATCTTCAAATGCTGGTTAACTTAATCACGATCTGCACATGATTTTGAGATTTCAGTCTGCAAATCTTCACCATCTAGCACCCTGTATAAAGGAATATGTACAGGTTAGAAATTCAGAACAGACAATTCTAGTTGCTCTGGAATATTTTTCCCCTTTCTTCCCCAAAAGCTGAAACCCTCCAGCCCACTTACTCTCTCCCACCATTCTGACTCTGCTGCCCCCTAATGTACCCCTAATGTACATTCTCATGGAGTTACTGATAAACAGATCCATTCCACCACTTCTCATCCCTGGTTAGACTCTGCACCCTTTCTGAGTTCACTTCCTTTCCCTTCAGTTGCTGCAAGTCAGTAATGTAACTGCAGAATGAGACAAAAGGAAACAGAAAGGGAGGTGGCAGATCCTGGACAGAAGAAACTTCAGTCTGGGAGAATGGGGCAGATCCTTCTTTGTTTCCCATTAGTTGATTCCCACCATTACAATGAATTGGGGATGGAGAGTGGTCCTACATGGGTGTGGTGACACTTTGATCCCCCAACAGATCAATACTATAAGCAGATACATTCCTCCTCCAGCCAATCACAGTGTGAAATACTTTCTACAAAGTATACTTACCCAAAGCACATGCTCCAAAACCCGCCCACATTCTGTACATGTACAGTGCCGGGTTTCCCCACACACGTGTGGGCCCTGCTTCACGGACTGTGGGAGTTGTAGTCCCCATGAAGCCACTGGAACCCTGTCTCTGGAAAGTGATTGAAAAGTGTAGGCTGGAGGGTGTTGTGTATAGGATCCCCATTCAGACACACAGAACATATGGACTGTCACTGGGTTTTACTGATACATCTGCTTCCACAACCTGATTATCTGATATAAGGAATATAGACTCAGCCAACTGGGGTGTGGGGTAGTTAATAGGAGATGATTTTAAGCAGAGTTGGATCAATGGTTAGCATTGCTGACTCTCAGCGTCAGGGACCTGGATTTGGTTCCAACCTTAGGCGACTGTGTGGAGTTTACACGTTCTCCCCGTGTCTGTGCGAGTTTCCTTTGGGTGCTCCAGTTTCATCTCTTAGTCCAAAGATGTGCAGGTTAAGTGGATTGGCGATGCTAAATTCCCACAGTGACCATGCCTGTGCAGGTTAAGCCATTAACCATGGGAAACACAGGGAATGGGCGAGTCTGAATGGGATGCTCATTATAGGGTTGGTGTGGACTCCATGGACGAATACCCTGTTTCTGCACTGTAGGGAATCTATTCTATTCTCATGAAGAAGAATGTACCTATCTCAATGTATTGTGAATCTGTGGAATTGCCTATTCAAAATGCAGTGGTTGCCAGGACAATGAGCAAATTTACTGAAGAGATGCAGATGTTAAATTTGCAATGAGATGAAGGGCGAGAGAGGGAGCAGGTGGGAAAAATCCAGCTGAGACCGAGGTGAGCTCAATCATCATGGTCTTAAATGGTGGAGCTGGTTCGAAGGGCTGCATTGCCTCTCCTGGGCCCAGGGCTTATCTTTTTACGGTAATAACTGGAAAGCTGAATCCAAAACTCACTACCTTCACCAAAGGAGATTTTCGGAAAAAGCAGGATAGTCAGGTGGATTAGATAGTGAGGAAGCATGTGGGAGATAATGATTTTGCAATTTTAAATTGAGGTGAGTTAAAAATCACACAACAGGTTATAGTCCAACAGGTTTAATTGGATCATGATGAAGGAGAGACACTCCGAAATCTAGTGTGCTTCCAATTTAACCTGAGGGACTATAACCTGGCGTTGTGTGATTTTAAAAATTTTGTACACCCCAGTCCAACACCGGCATCTCCAAATCATGTGAATGGAGGGGAGACAGTGATTTATGGTTTTAGACTGTGCAGTACATTCACACTGTCCAGAATACTCTGTTGTGAATATCTATCCTGTACTTTATTACAAAGCCAAGGTCTCTGACAATGAAAACCAAAATACCCAGGTAACATCGCCTCACCTCATAATCTGATAAAAGACTTGTGATAAGTATGATTGAATTTAGAACACAGTTGGAAAGCGGGAAGATTAAATCCAATCCCAAGATCCTGTGCTTAAACAAAGGAGACTACAATAGGATGAGGCAGGAGTTGGCTAATGTAGACTGGAAGCAAAGACTTTAGGGTGGGACAGTTGACAGACAGTGGAGGAATATCAAAACAATTTTCAAACTGCTCAGCAAAAGTATATATCAGTGAAAACAAAGGACTGTAGGAAAAGAAGTAATCTGTCATGGGTGGCTCAGGAAATAAGGGAGTTTATCAAATTGAAATAGAAAGCATACAAATTGGCAAAGACCAAGGAGAATCTAGGAGACTAGAAAAACTTTAAAGATCCACAGAAAGCTAGATGGGATTGAGTAGCTATCCCCAGGCCAGAATAGCAGTTTACACTGCTAGAGGGAAACCTACTTTGTGGGGAACATATGGCCTCTGTAATTGTTGAAGGACTTAACTGTTACCATAGAGATAATCCTGATCAAGTTCAAACTCACAGCACACTGCAAAAGCTTATAGTCCAACAGGTTTATTTGGAAGTACAACTTGGTGATGTGTGGTGTTTAAACTTTGCCTACCCCAGTCCAACACCAGTTCTTCAACATCAGTATGCTGACAGACAGCCCCACTGAAACTGAAGTGCCTGTCAGATACCTGACTGAGCCACAGGCGTGTGGGGGAGGGGTATGTGGTTTAACCACAAAGTGTTGAGCTGAACTCGACTTTTTAACTGCCGTTGCTATGGAAATAATATTGAGAGACAGCCTCCATTCAAAACCACAAAGGTATAAGAATGGGAGTGGCACGTCGGACAGGCGGGGGGTTACCTGATGCTACCCGGAGGTGTTCTGCATGTACACTATCAAGGTACCTGCCATGTCTCATCAATAAAGACTCAAAGAAGACCTCTCAGAGTTCTGCACCTAGTTATTCCTATCCAGCAGGGTTCAGGAATATGAGTACACAGCAGTCAGTCTTCACAGTGGAGGATATGAAGAACATGCCAGTCATTGATAAAGAGACAAAGGAAGGTGAGGAGCAAGAAACAACCATCATCACAAAAGCGTTAGAACTGGGCAAGCTAATGGAGCTAAAGGTGGACACGTCTCCTTGCTCAGATGAAATACATCCCAGGGTGCTACCAGAGATAGCAGGAGAAATAGCAAATATACTTGGAGTCAGAGCATCCTATAGCAGAGGCTGGCCCTTTGGCCCAAACTGTCCCATGCCCGCCAAAATGCCCATCACGTGAACCACATTTTCCTGCACTTGGCCCATCTGCTTCTGACCCTTTGCTATCCATGCATTTGTCCAAATATTTTTTACATGTTATTAATGTACCCACCTCAACCACTTCCACTGGCAGCTCAGTCCATATACATACCACCCTCTGTGTAAAACAGTTGCTCCTCAGGTTCCCTTTCATTCTTTCTCCTATAACCTTAAACTGATGCCCTCCAGTCCTTGATTCCCTGGGCAAAAGACTGAGTGCATTCACCTTACCCATGCCTCTCATTGTCTTATACACTTCGAGAAAAGATTCCCCCCCCTGTTTCCTCTGCTCTAAACAAAAAAAAAATCCTTGCTTGTCCAACCTCTTCCTATAACTCAGACCCCTGAGCCCTGGCAAAAATCCTTGTAAATTTCTTCTGCACTTTTTCCCGTTTAATAACTGAAACCTACATTAAATTCATCACATTTCCACTATTTCCCAAAGGCGCTGGAACCGACGTGACAACGCCAATGAATTACAAGCCATGATCGATAATTAACTCCTTTACAACAATCCCGTTTTCATCGTTTGTTCCATGGTGCAGGTATCCTTGTCTCTTTCTGGTTGCTTGGTTAATTAAAACCTTGTCCTCATACAAAACAAATCTGTAGCTTAATTGTTCCTGGAAAATGTGCCATGTTTTTCAGACTTTTAAAAATAAACAAAATCTCTCTCCACAGTCACCACGATAACATGGACTTGGCTGTGTCTCAGTATTTTTTTCCAGTCACAGTGATATTTGAAATATTCACCCACGGACAGAATACACACCTTTCCTTCCACATGAAAAGGTCAATGATATCCAGATCGGCACGGATCAAGTAACTATCAAAACTGAACATGAAGTTCAATTTGAATTTCTCATCCGCAAATCCGCCATTTCAGTACCGTACAGAGAAAACAAGATCTTTATAAGACAATGATAGTATTAAATTGTAGTTTCCTTGTTGCCCCAAAGCTTTAAATCTCAGTCTCACAATTTCTCTCTCGTTAACTGAAGACCAAACCAATCTCCTCACTCATTTCCTCCACACCCAGTTCTCACACTCTCTCTCCTCTCCTTGGATTCAGCTTCCTAGCTCCTGCCTGCAGGCTAAGAACCAAAAAAAAGGGGGTGGCACGATGGCACTGCTGCCCCACAGCACTAGGGTCCCAGGTTCGATTCCAGCCTTGGGTGACTGTCTGTGTGGAGTTTGCACATTCTCCCCGTGTCTGCGTGGGTTTCCTCCGGGTGCTGCGGTTTCCTCCCACAATCCAAAGATGCTCAAGTCAGGTGAATCGGCCATGGGAAATGGGTGGGTTACTCTTCCGACGGTCAGTGTGGACTGGTTGGGCCGAAGGGCCTGTTGCCACACTGTAGGAAATCTAATCCAATCAAGTCTATTACTCTGAATCAGAGCCTCCTGGGTGTTGGTGAATCCTCCTTCCACCTCCCAGGGTTTCCTTCCTGGTCAGACCCAAACTGATTTTTTTTTCCCAATCTGGAATCTCTTATTTATTTTCCCCACACCGACCCTCTGATAAGAATCATCCTGCACACACTGGCCAAATCATATCTGGTTGAACTAAAATGAACCAAATTAGAACTTTAATTGCAGGCCCATCCATGATCCTTTCCATAACATTCCTGAATCTTCACACGAGTTCTGATAACTTTCTGCAAAATGCTCACCCCACTGATACGCCAACCACTTGTCACGATACCAGGGCTGGGACCATTCCCCTCGGTCCTGTTCCCAGAGGAGGAAAGGAGTGCGCTGCCAAATGACAGATTAATCCCACACACCCACAGCCTCCCTGGCACTGACCCGCCCTGCACATACGCCAACAATTGGCCAGCACTGCGCCCGTGCACTGGTTGCCCCTCCTACAGAGCATGCTCCAGATCACACAGGACCCTGGGTGATTGACAGCAGTTGCTGCCCAATCGGGTGGAGGGGGCGGGGCTAGAGGACTGGAGTACTGGGACAATAGGATGGTAAACAATGAATGAATGTGGAGGACACTGTGGGGATGGGCAGCTCAGTGAGGGACAGGAGCAGTGCAGCAACAGGAGGGGATCCTGGACAAACTGAGCAATGGGAGAGTCTGACAGGAGAGAAACTACAGGAAGGTTCTATTTGGAGGCTCAGGCAGGGACAGCTGGAAGCTTGGGCATGTTTTCCAAACAGCCTCTTCAAAGATGCTGTTACTCAACTTTGAACCCAAACCTCGTGGTTCAGAGGTAAGGACACTACCACTATTTCCTGGTGGGCTAATGGAATGAAGGGAAGATTTTCTCTATTTCACTCACATGGAAACTGGATGAGCTCCTCCCACTTACTGTCTACGGTGGGGTTGGAGGAGACAAGCAGAACGGAAGGGACTGCCTTTCAAAAGGAACTAACCGGCATTGGTGTTATTAACAAGACTCAATACACAGTCACTAACACAAAGCTGGTGTACGTGAACTTTATCCAGAATATTAACACCTATAATTGTGTGACGCAGACCCCAATGTACAGTTAAGTCGGGGATATTAATAACTGCTTTGTGTGTGAGAAATCACCTCTCATGAACATGAGTCAATTTTTTAGAAGAAGTAACAAAGAGGATTGATGAGGGCAAAGCGATGTAAACGATCTACATGGATTTCAGTAAGGTGTTCAACAAGGTTCCCCATGGGAGACTGGTTAGCAAGGTTAGATCTCAAGGAAGATAGAGAAAACTAGCCATTTGGATACAAAACTGGCTCAAAGGTAGAAGACAGAGGGTGGTGGTGGAAGGTTGCTTTTCAGATTGGAGACTTGTGACCAGTGGGGTGTCACAAAGTATTGGCGCTGGATCCACTAATTTTCATCATTTATATAAATGATTTGGATGTGAATATAGGAAGCATTGTTAGTAAGATGACACCAAAATTGCAGGTGTAGTGGACAGTGAAGAGGATTACCTCAGATTACAACAGGATCTTGATCAGAGGATCGAATGTGCTGAGGACTGGCAGAAAGAGTTTAATTTCGATAAATGTGAGGTGCTGCATATTGGAAAAGCAAATATTAGCAGGGTGTATACACTTAATGGTAAGGTCCTCGGGAGTGCTCCTGAACAAAGAGACCTTGGAATGCAGGTTCATAGCTCCATGAAAGCAGAATCGCAGGTAGATAGGATAGTGAAGTAGGTGTTTAGTATGCTTTCCTTTATCGGTCAAAGCACTGAGTATAGGAGTTGGGAGGTCATATTGCGGCTCTACAGGACATTGGTTAGGTCAATCTTGGAATATTGCATGCAATTCTGGTCTCCTTCCTATCAAAACAATATTGTGAAACGTGAAAGGGGTCAGAAAAGAATTACAAGCATGTTGCCAGGGTTGGAGGATTTGAGCTACAGGGAGAGGCTGAATACACTGTTTTCCCTGGAGCATTAGATGCTAATGGGTGACCTTATAGAGGTTTATAAAATCAGTAGGGGCATGGATAGAGTAAATACACAAGGTCTTTTCCCTGTGGTGGGGAGGAGGCACGAGGGGTGTGGGCGACCGAGGCGGGGGGAGAAACCGAGAGGCGAGAGAGACAGTTATTTTATAGATCTGCAACACAACCTTGCTCCTGTTTTTTCCCTGTCCCCTTCAATCCCTCTGAAGGGCTCAGAACAAGTGCACAGTCCCTGGAAAATGGAGCTTCAGGGTGATCAAGTGCTGAAGGTTGCATTTGGGACACTGACCTTTATTGGTCTGTGCACTTATCAATAAAGGGACCTGGGTTCAATTCCACTGTTTGGATTCATGTCTGTGGCCACAGACACGCCTGTCTACTGGATCCCCTGTCACGACAGCTATGCCATTCTCCCTCCTCCTGTTCTGTGCAGTGGAGCAGTGTCATGAACCTGGCTGTTGCTGATTTCCCCTGAGAGGCCACCCCACCTGTTGCCCCCTTTATAGAATTCCAAGTGGTGCATAGTATCTGTATGAGAAGGGAATAACCGCTGGGGAGTCCTGCATTTCCTTCCTGAGCCTTTTACTTGATCTGATGGTCACACATTCCCTTTCTGCCTGTGTAACTCTCACCTGCAGTGTGACTAACTCATTAACCATGCTGTCCATAACATTCGCAGTATTGCTCCACAGTGAGTCCACTCTCAGTTCCAGGTCTGAAAAACAGTTTCTCAGTAGCGACAGGTGGGCACACTGCCTGCACACATAGCCGTAAGGGACACTGGAAGCATCCCTTATGTCCCACATTGTGCGAGAGGAGCACACCACAGATCTGAGGGCTCTTGTAACAACATCTCACTACATTCATCTAGTTACTCCCACTAAGAGAATTTAAATGAGTGAGCAACCTTCCTTCACTTCAAACATGCCCATTATAATAAAAAAAATCTTTAGTTAAGCTGATATGTCGTACTTTTAAAAACGTAAATACGCCGCAGGTATCACTGACAAGTTGGCTATTCCCATTGGGACTGTGAATTTCTGAATAGCCTGAAGTAAAACGGAGTTTCAGCTTCACCTTCTCCCTGTCTCATCTCACTCTGTTTACATCCAACTCCAAAACACTCTCATTGATCCAAGCAGCCCTCACAGTGCAGCCCTGTCATTTTCATTGTCTGCTCACACTGACACTGCCCTCAGCCTCCTGTACTGTTCCAATGCATCTCAATGGGAGCTCAGGAACAGCATCTCATCTTTCAATTCAGCCCTTTGGAACCTCAGAGTCAAAATGGACTTCAGCAGTTTCTGAATGAACAGACAGTTGTCAGAATCTGGAACATCCCACCTGAAATGGTGCTGGAATTTGAGTCCACAAGGAATTTCAATGAGAAATTTGCAGAGAATTGGAAGTCGGGAATTTACAGATTAACATTATAAAGTGGATGATTGAGACTAAATCTGACAGTTCTTGCAAAGAGATGAGGTGTAATATGGATAAATCTGTGCTCTCTCTCAGGCCAATACCTCCTTCCACAGCTGCAGGACCAAGAATTAAACACATACCCAAAGGGTGATGCAACCATGAACCTGAACATCGTTCTGCTTTTGGCTTGACAAAAATATTGAAGATATTTTCTCACAGACAGAACAGACAAACTTTCTCCTTTCACAGTTAAATGCCAATGATATTCAGATCCTGATGACTCTGTGGACTGTAGAAACTTGCTTTTGAGATCCCAGTCTCAATTATTCTCAATTAATATCCTATATAATGAATTCACAAAACAAAGCTCATAGTCAGTGCAAGATGAATAGTGAAGGCAAACACTTCTTTTGGTAGGTGTTGGATGCTCCTCTTCAAATCGCACCGCCCCCACCCAGGAAGAGGACATGTGCATGCTCCTTGCTGTACCTTGGCCCCAGATAAAGATGGCAGCCATAACCCAGCACCTCTCACTGCCTGAGGCCCAAGCCATCTTCCCCTTTGCTGCAAACGTGGGACCAAGAGTTTCTAATTCAGAGTAACGACCTGCACAGAGTGTAATTAAACCTTCCCAGTCTACACTGATACATTTCATCCAGTTTCTGCTGCCACTCCCCCCTTTCCCGTTTCCTCCTCCTGCACACACCAAGGGTCATCACACAAATTAGAATCCCCACAGGAAACAGGCCCTTCGGCCCAACAATTCCACACCCACCCAGACCCATTCCCCTACCCTATTACTCACCATTTCCCCGGACTAATGCACATCCCTGAACACTATGGGAAATTTGGCTGGGCCAATTCTCCTAACCTGCACATCTTTGGACTATAGGAGATAGGGGTTAAAGAGTAAATAATAGGTGGGGACAGATCCCAAAGAGAGATTGGAACATTTGGAAAGACTAAAGAGTGGATAACGATCCGGCTGGGAGGGCGGAAAGCTGTTAATGGAGGAGACAGGAACCTGGTAGCATCTCAGTAGCGGTGGTGGAAATGGCGGCTGATGATCTTCGTTCTGTTGCAAAAAAAAACCCGGATCATCCAGTTGCCCGTCACTTTAACACACAAGGCTGTTCCCAGGCCAACATCTCTGTCTCATGCTTACTGCGGTGTTCCAGTGAAGCTTGATGCAAGCTGGCAGAACACTTCAGAACATACCAAATGGCCTCCGATTTCAAGGACTGCAATTTCCCCTCCCGTGTATCTCCTCCACTTCCCCCACCAATGCCCTTGGCACCCACACCTCCAACTGCAACAAGGATGGAATCCCCCTAGTCCTCACCTTCCACCCAGATACAATGCATCATCGTCTGCCATTTCCACCAACTACAATCAGATCTCACCACCAGAGATATATTTCCCTTCCCACCCCTCCCACATCCAACCGAGATTTTCCTGCACATCCAAACACCTCACCTTTTGTGTCCTTTGCTCTCGATGTGGTCTCCTCTACAGCGAGGAGTCAGGATGCCAACTTGTGGAACATTTCAGGGAACATGCACCAACCAACCCCACCGCCCTGTGGCCAACCACTTCAGCTACCCCCCTCTGCCGCCACGCTGTCAAGTACAGGCAATACCTGGGTGTCATCCACTCCCAAATCCGAGCCACCCAACGCCTGGAGGAAGAACACCTCATCTTCCACCTTGGGACCTTTCAACCACATCGCATCAAGGTTTCCTCATCTCCTCTCCCCCACCTCATCACAGATTCAACCCTCCAACTCGGCACTGGCCTCTTGAACTGTCCCACCTGTCCATCATCGTTCCCAATTATCCATTCCACCCTCTCACCACTACCCCATCTACTGGATTAGTGGTGCTGGAAGAGCACAGCAGTTCAGGCAGCATTCAAGGAGCTTTGAAATCGACGTTTCGGGCAAAAAACCTTCATCAGGAAGGGCTTTTGCCCGAAACGCCGATTTCAAAGCTCCTTGGATGCTGCCTGAACTGCTGTGCTCTTCCAGCACCACTAATCCAGAATCCGGTTTCCAGCATCTGCAGTCATTGTTTTTACTACCCCATCTACATCTACCTAGTCTCTTCCTAGCTCCCTTCCTCCCAACCCCACACACACCTCCCTATTTATCTCTCAGCCCGCTTCCCCCACTCCCACATTTCTGATGAAGTGCTTATGTGCCCAATATGTCGATTCTCCTGTTCTTTGGATGCTGCCTGAATTTCTGTGTTTTTCCAGCGCCACACTTTAACACAAGCTGGAAGAACAACACCTCATCTCCCACTCGGGGACCCTGCAATCCTCTGGCTTCAACATCGAATTCAATAATTTTAGGTCCTGAACTCTCCCACGTTCTAGTTTCTTTGTCCCCTACCCCACATACCAGGCCTTGGTATTACATAGCCTGTTATTACACACTACCTATGGATAACCACTAACAGTCCCCATAAACAGCTATTTACCCTCCCCCAGCCAGGTTGATATCCACTCCTTTGTCCAACTGCTCCGATCTCTCTCTCTTTGGACTTTATCCCCACCTATCATTTACTCCTTAACCTCTACCTTCTGCATAGTTTTTTTTCAGTAATATCAGTACCTGAGGAAGCGTCACCGGATCCAAAATGCGAACTGATTTCTCTTCACAGATGCTGTCAGATCTGTGGAGCTTTTCCAGTACCTTGAGGTTGTTGTGTGTGATTTACAGCATCCGCAGTTCTTTTGGTTTTAATTTACCCCAAGTATTTCTTTCAGGTCCAGCAGACTGAAACAATGTTTATCAACCCTCCCAGTCCACACTAACTCCATCTCTCTCCCAGTCCCTTCACACTCATTGAGACCCCTCCCCCCCTCACAGTGACACTGCACCTGCAAAGCTCATGGTCAGGTGTTGGCCCGCTGGACCCAGCCCTCATTCACTCCCATTGGCTGGAGGATCACACCAACTGTCCTATTGATCTGAAGCTGTGTCAATCAGCCAGGCTCCATTGTGACATAAGTGGTGGGATCCTCCCAGGTGCATCAGAGGCTGAGGGATGACCTCAAAGGTTTATTAAATAATGAGGGGCATGGGTAGGATAAATAGACAAGGTCTCTTCCCTGGGGTGGAGGAGTCCAGAGCGAGAGGGCATAGGTTTAAGATGAGAAGGGAAAGATTTAAAATGGATCTGAGGGGCAATTCCTTTCACACTGGAGTTGGTGCGTGGATGGAATCTTCTCTCGGGAAGTGGAGGAGGTTGGTACAATTATACCATTTGGCATCTGGTTGGGTATATGAATAGTAAG
The DNA here is from genome assembly GCF_037043375.1 of Chiloscyllium plagiosum. Lineage (NCBI taxonomy): Eukaryota > Metazoa > Chordata > Chondrichthyes > Orectolobiformes > Hemiscylliidae > Chiloscyllium > Chiloscyllium plagiosum. The sequence goes on from NW_028270151.1 coordinate 115,680,981, forward strand.
AGATTAGAGAGATATGTGCCAAGTGTTGGCAAATGGGACTAGATTAGGTTGGGATATCTGGTCAGCATAGACCAGTTTAACCAAAGAGTGTGTTTTCATGCTGTACATGTCTATGGCTCTGCCCTGTGATGAGCTTCATAATTCACAGTGAATGGGACAGTATCTCAGAGCACAGGGGCTGGGGGCTATTCAGCCCAATGGGGCTGTACACTCTCCCTCTGGAGATGGTGCCAGTCAGTCCCAACTCACCTTCCATTTGGACATAGCCCTCCAAATCCTTCCTTTAAAAAAGGAAAATTGCAAATTTGTTTTGACAATAACTACTGAATCTGCATCCAGCTGTCAATCAAACTGTTCCAGACGCTCAGAACTTACTGATTAAAATAATCTTCACGTTTTTACCCTGCATTATTTGCCAGTTACCTGAAAGTAGTTCATAAAAATTGTGACAATGTTAATAATTTCTCATGCTGTCTCTGTAAATTAAATTTCCTGGAAATAATTCTGCTCCTCGTTGAAATCACTGCTTAACCTTCTCAGCTCCAAGGAGAATTTTCTGACCTTCTGCTAACTCTCCATAAAAGAGAAACCGATCTTAATTTTAAATTTTTAGTGTCATAGAAATGTACAGCACAGAAACAGACCCCTTGGTCCAACTTGTCCATGCCCACCAGATATCCTAAATTAATCTCATCCCATTTGCCAGGACTTGGCTCATATCCTTCTCAATCATGCCTGATCACATATCCAATCAGATGCCTTTTAAATGTTTCAATTGTACCAGCCTCCACACTTTCTCTGGCAGCTCATTCCATACACATACCATGTTCAGCTTGAAAACATTGCCCCTCACATCGCTTTTAAATCTTTTCCCTCACACCTTAAGCCGGTGCTCTCTGGTTTTGGACCCACCGAATGTGGGAAAAAGACCCCGGCTGTTCACCCTAACCATGTCTCACGAGTGTATCAACCACTGAGGTCACCTCTCAGCATCCCATGCCCCAGGGAAAACAGCCCCAGCCAATTCAGCCTCTCCCTATATCTCAAACTCTCAACCCTGGCAACATCTTTGTGCATCTTTTCTGAATCATTTCAAGTTTCACAACATCATTCCTATAGCGGGGAGACCAGGACTGAAAGCAGAATTCGAGAAGTAGCTGAATCAATACCCTGTACAGCCCCAAAATAATGTCGCAACTCCTATACTCAATACAAAACACCCTCTTCACTAGCCTACCTAAGGTTCCACTTTCAAGGAAGTGTGAACCTGCATTACAAGGTCTCTTTGTTCAGCAACACTCCCCAGGACCTCCTCATTAAGTGTACAAGCCCTGGTCTAATTTGCTTTTCCAAAATGCAGAACCTCATATTTATCCAAATTAAACCCATCTGCCCCTCCTTAGCCCATTTGATTGAAGTCCCATTGTACTGAGGTAACCTTCTTCACTGTCAATTTCACCTCCAATTTTGGTGTCTAGTGTAAACATCCTAACCATACCTCATATATTCACATAGAAACCATTGATCTAAATGACAAAAAGCAGTGGACCCAGCACCCATCCTGACAGCATATTTCTCACACAGTTGTTGGGTTGGGTAAGTTGTTGGCATGGACGGTACGGACTGAAGGGTCTGTTTCCATGTTATACATCTCTATGACCTTCTAGACAATTCTGTACCTAAATAGCTAGTCCTCCCTGTATTCTACAGTCGCAAACTTGCAAACCGGTCTGTTATGTAGAACCGTGTGTCTTCCTGGAGTCCAAGTTAGTGACTTCCATATACAAAGCCATGCTGCCTCTCCCTCATCACTTCTTGCCTTTCCAATTACATGTAAATCATGTCTCCGAGAATCACATCCAACAACTTCTCTGCCACTGATTTCAGGCTCACTGGTCTATTGTTCCCTGGCCTTTCCTTCCCACCTTTCTCAAATAATTGCGCCAATCGTCCAGCACCTCACCTATGACTATCAATGACACAAATATCTCAGTGAGGGGTCCAGCAAATATTTCCCTAGATTCCCACAAAGTTCTGGGTTACACCTGAGCAGGTCCCAGGGATTTATCCACCTTGCTACCGTTTAAGAAATCCAGTACCCCCTCCTCTGTAATATGGACACTTATCACGTTATCACTATTTATTTCTCCAAACACTCTAGCTGCCACATCCTCTTTCAGTAAAAGAATCTCATATAGAATCTCTCCCACCTCCTGCGGTTCCACGGCAAGCCTTGATGATTTTTGCAGATATCTATTCTCTGCCTGGTTACTCGTTTGTCCTTAGTGTATTTGTACAATCACTTTGGATCTCCTTAAACCTATTTCCTAAAGCTATCTCATGTCCCAATTTTGCCCTCGTGGTTTACCTCGAGTATACTCCAACTGCCCCTACACTCGTCTAGGGAGTCACACAAACACAGCTCTCTGTACCTGCCATATCCCTCCTTCATTTTCTTGACCAGGCCTTCAACTTCTCTCGACAGGCAGCATTCTCTACACCTACTAGCCTTGGCTTTAACAGGAACACACTGTCTATGTACTCATCGTTGCAGGCCTATGGAGGCAATGGCAGATGAGGACAGAGATGCAATCATTCTCAGTAAAGAGTTTATGTTGGGAAAGATAACAGCCTAAAGGTAGATGGGTCTCCTGGCCTTGATGGAATGCATCCCAAGGAAAAAAAAAGAAATGGCGGGGTGGGGGGGGGGGGGGGGGGCGTGGGGGGGTGGGGGCGGGTGGAATAGCTAATACAACTCGTGATAATTCACTAAGATTTGTTGGATTCTGGGATGGTTTTGACAGAATGGAAGCTGCCAATGTGGTGCCACTATTTTTCAAAAAGGACCGGTTAGCGTAACTTCTTTAGTGGAGAAAATGCTTCAATCTCTCAAGGAAGTAGTGGTGAGATATCTGGGTAGAAATTGTCTCATTGAGCAGACACAGCATGGATTCATGAAAGGCAGGTCATGTATAACACATTTGCTGAAATTATTTGAGGATATGACGAGTGTGTTGGACATGGGAGACTCGGTGGATGTGGTGTATCTGGATTTCCAGAAGGTATTCGACAAGGTTCCACACAAAAGGCTGCTGTATAAGGTAAAGATGCATGGCATTGTGGGTAATTATCATTGATACAGGATCGGTTAACCAACAAAAAATAAAGAATGGGGATAAATAGGTGTTTGGATTACTGTTGGCACTACAACAGTTTATAATTTACACAAGTGTTTTGGAGTTGAGGACCAAGTGTACGGTGTCAGAGTTCACATTTGATACAAAGATAAGGGAGAGCAATGTCTGCAGAGGCCACTGTCAGTCTGCACAGGGATACAGATAGGTTAAGTGAGTGGGTAAGGATCTGGCGGATGGAGGACAATGTTGGGAAATGTGAGGTTATCCATTTTAGTTGGACTAACAGCAAACTGATAACGAAATGGTGAAAACTTGCAGCATGCTGCTGTACAGAGGGAGCTGGGTGTCCTTGTGCATGAATCACAGGAAGTTGGTTTGCAGGTGCAGCAGGTAATTATGGCAGTGAAGGGAATATTGTCCTTCATTGCTAGCGGGATGGTTATGCTGCAGCTGTACAGGGTGCTGGGGAGGCCACACCTGGAGTACTGTGTACAGGTTTGGTCCCCTTACATTAGCAAGGATGTACTGGCACAGGAGGTTCACTAGCTTGAGTTGGGAGTTGAGAGGGTTGGCGTATTTGGAGAGATTGAGAAAACTGGTTCTATAGTCATTGTAATTTAGAAGAATGGGAGGTTGGAGAGGAAAAAATAAAACTTTGAAGGAAGTAGATAAGATAAAAGCAGGGAGGTTATTTCCACTGGGAACGGGTGAAACTAGAGCATAACCTCAAAATAAGGGGAGCAGATTTAGGACTGAGTTCAGGCGGAGCTTCTTCAGGTAAAGGGTTGTGAATCTGTGGAATTCCCTGCCGAGTGCAGCATTTGATGTTATCAACTTGAACGCCTTGAAGGCAAAATGTAGATTTGTGAACAGGAAAAGAATTAAGGCTTATGGTGAGAGAGCAGCAATGTGGAGCTGAGGCCATGAAAAGGTCAGCCCTGATCTTGTGGATGGCAGAGCAGGCTTGAGGGGTCAGATGGCTTACTCCAGCTCTTATTCCTTATGTTCTTATGTTCCCACTTTCCAGCCATCCCTTTCCCTGGGAATAACCTCCCGCAATCAAATTTTGAAAGTGCTTGCCTTGTGCTGTCAAAATTGACCTTTGTCTAATTTAGAACCTTAACTTTTAGATCTGGTCTATTATTTTCTGTAACTATTTTAAAACTAGTAGAATTATCAGAGAATCCCGACAGTGTGGAATAAGACCATTCATCTCATCACATCGACACTGACCCTCAGAGCCGCCTAACCTCGCCTGCAACGTTGCATTTCCCAGGGCCACCCTGCACATCCCTGAACACTGTGGGCAATTCAGCCTGGATAACCCACCCAACCTGCACATCCCTGAATACTGTGGGCAATTCAGCCTGGATAATCCACCCAACCTGCACATCCCTGAACACTGTGGGCAATTCAGCCTGGATAATCCACCCAACCTGCACATCCCTGAACACTATGGGCAATTCAGCCTGGATAATTCACTCAACCTTCACATCCCTGAACACTGTGGCAATTCAGCCAGGATAATCGAAACTACCCAGCATATCTTTGCACTGTGGGACGAAACCAGAGCACCCAGATGAAACCCACGCAGACAACCCCAATAAGGAGATCATCCATTCCTTATTTCCCAGTTCCACCCAAATAACTTTACTGGACGTACTCTCAGGAATGTCCTCCCTAAGCACAACCATAATGCTGTCCCTAATCAAAAATACCACTCCCCCTCCTCTTGTCCTCCTTTCTATTCTTCCTGTAGCATCTATACCCAGAAACATTAAGCTGCCAGTCCTTTCTATAATACCCATGATATCCCAGTGCCATGTTCAAAACCATACCCTGAGCTCATTTGCCTTCCCTGTCAGGCCCCTTGCATTGAAATAAGTGCAGTGTAACTGCTAAATCCCACCTTGTTCTGTGCCTTGCCCTTGTCTGCAATTACTATTTGCCTTCTGAACTGTACCAGCCTCAGAGATACGTCTTTTTTCACGATCTATTTGCGATCACACCCTCTCCTCGCTGGTTTACTGCCTCCCGAGTAGCATTAACAAATCTCCCTGCCTCGATATTAGACACCTTCCAATACAGGTACAATCAATCCTTCTTATGCAGGTCAACTCTACTCCAGATTTGATCACAATGATCCAAAAATGTGAATCCTTTTCCCCTGCACCAGCTCCTTTGCCAATCATCCAGCACCTCCTCCTCTGTAATATAGACTTTTTTTCAAGATATCACCATTTATTTCCCCACATTCTATATCTCCCATGTACTTCTTCACAGTAAACACTGATGCAAAATACTTGTTTCCTATCTCGCCCATCCCCTGCAGCTCCACACAATGGCTACCTTGCTGATCTTTGAGGGACTGTATTTTCTCCCTAGTTAGCCTTTTGTTCTTCATGTATTTATAAAAGCCATTTGGATTATCCTTAACCCTATCTTCCAAAGCTATCTCGCGTCCCCTTTTTTGCCTCCTGATTTCCCTCTTAATTATACTCCTACTGCCTTTATACTCAAAGGAGTTTTGGATTGGAATAAATGCAAAATATTACATCTTGATAAAACAAACGAAGGCAGGACCTCCACTCATTACAAGTAAGGCGTTGAGTAGTGATATGGAACAAAGAGACCGAGGGCTTCATGTCTTTGAAGTTCGTGTTACACGTAGACAGGGTGGTTAAAAAGGTGTTCAAGCACACTTACCTTCATTGTTCACACCTTTGAGTATAGGAATTGGGATGTTATGTTGAGGTTGTACAGGATGTTGGAGAGGCCTCTTCTGGAATTCTAAACCCAGTTCTGGTTGTGCTGTTATAGGAAGGATATCATTAAATCGGAGCAGGTTCAGAAGAGATTTATTGGAATGTTAATGGGAATGGAGGGATTGTGTTATCAGGAAAGGGTGGGACTTTTTTCACTAGAGTTTAGGAGGTTGAGGGGTGACTTTATTAAAAGGTTTATGCAATTGTGAAGAGTGTAGATAAAGGTGAATGGCCGGGAGAGAGGGGAATTCAAAATTCGGGTTCATCCATTTTGAGAAGAGATGAGAAAGATTTGAGAAAAGACATTAGGGTTTTTTTTTAAAAATTACACGTGTGGAATGAACTTCCAGAGGAAGTGATAGTTGTGAATACAATTATAATATTTATATACATTCAGATAAGTACATAAATAGGAAATATTTGGATGGATGTGGACTAAACGGAGGCAGGTACAATTAGTTCAGTTTGGAATTATGGTTGGCATGGACAGGTTGGACCACAGGGCCTGTTTCCTTGCTGTATAACATTAGGACTCTAATTATCACTGTCTCCAAATTCCTCGATCCTCACAACTCTCCCGATCACTGTCATCTCATCCAGCCTCACAACTCTTCCTTATTTATATAATTCCTCTCCAGCCACAGAACGCTCCCTATCTCTAATCTCCTCCAGTTTCTCAAATCACTGCGACATGTGCCTTTCTTTAATTCCCGCCTTAAGGATACCCTCGTTCACTCCGATTGGTTGGAAGATAAACTGGTACTGCCTCGTGTACAAGTCCCACCCTCTGCCTCCTATTGGCCTGCGCTGACATCAATCACCTGAGGCCCATTGTGAGGTGAGTGGTGGTATCCTCCCTCTCTGCCCTGGGATGAGCTTCATCATTCACAGTGAATGGGGCAGTATCACAGAGCATGGGGCTGGGGGCTATTCAGCCCATTGGGGCTATACTCTCTCCCTCTGGAGATGCTGCAAATCTGTCCCAACTCTCCTCCCATTTGCCCTTAGCCCCCCAAACCTTTGCTTAAAAAGTAAAATTCCAAATCTGTTTATGAATAACTGCTGAATCTGTGTCCAACTGCCATTCAGACTGTTCCAGCTGCTCAGAATTTACTGAATAAAATAATGTTCACATATTCACCCTGCATTAGTTGCCAATTACTTGAAAATAGTTACTAAAATTGTGACGTTGTTAACAATTCCTCTCTCTCTCTGCAAATTAAATACCTTGGAAACAAATCTGCACCTGGTCGAAATCATTGCTTAACATTCTCAGCTCCAAGAACAATTATCTGTGCTTCTGCTAGCTCTCCACAAAAGAGGAACACATCTTATTTTCATTTATTAGTGTCAGATGTACAGCACAGAAACAGACCTTTAGTCCAATTGGTCCATGCCAACTAGGAATCCTAAACTAATGGGAGTCCCGTTTGCCAGCTATTGGTCCGTATCATTCGAAGTTGAAACTTTATTGCTGGAACAGCACAGCAGGTCAGGCAGCATCCAGGGAACAGGAGATTCGACGTTTCGGGCACAGGCCCTTCTTGAAGTTTCTGGGATACACCTTGCTACGATTTAAGACATCCAGTACCACCTCCTCTGTAATATGGACACTTTTCAAGTTATCACTATTATTTCTCCAAACTCTCTAGAACAGAATAGCATAGTATCTCTCCCACTTCCTGTTGTTCCATAGATGGCCTTCTTGATCTTTAAGGTGTCCTATTCTCTGCCTGGTTATTCTTTTATCCTTGATGTATTTGAAGAATCTCTTTGGATTCTCCTTCCACTATTTCCTAGAGATATGTCATGTCCCCTTTTTGCTCTCCAGATTACCCTCGAGTATATTCAGTAAAAACGTGATCCTGTACTCTCAGTTCCTCTGCTTCTGCCATATGTGCTCCCAAGAGAAGCAATTCCACTCCAGGACATCGCAGAAAGGTTTCCTACTTCAAGCACCACATCTCCCTTCCACGTGATCAACAATGCCCTTCAATGCATATCCTCCACTTCCTGCACCTTCGCCTTTACATCAACCCTCCAACCACAAGAAGAATATAATCCACCGGTCCTCACTTGCCACCCCACTTATCACCAGATAAAGCGCCATTTCCGCTACCTACAGTCAGACCCCACCACCAGGAATATATTTCCCTCCCCAGCCCTTTCTATGTTCCGCAGAGACCATGGGAATTTTGGTGCTGATGTGCTGCCCTACGGATACCTCAATCACTCACCCTGCCAAATGGCCTAGTGATATTTTGGCTAAACGGATAATCCATACACCCAGATAAAGTTCTGGAGCTCTGGGTGTGAAGCCTGCTACGGCAGATGGTGGAATGTGAATTCGATAAAAATTTGGAAATAGGAATCTATGAAAGACCATGAATCCATTGTCGATTGTTGCGAAGAAAAACCCATCAGATTCACTAATATTCGTCAGGGAAGTAATCTGCCATCCTTACCAGGTCTGGCCTACGTGTGACTCCAGTCCCACAGCAATGTGACTGCCCTTTGGGCCCAGCCAGTGACACCCTCATCCTGTGAATGAATAAAAAAGGTCAAGTCTTGTATACAACCATACTATTCTTACAGATAAGTGATGTCTTTGTAAATTTGCTTCTCAATTCCCCGCTGACTATTGGGGAAGGGGTGAGGAGGGGTCAATAGTACAATCCCAGTAAGAAGATCATCCCTTTCTTATTTCTCAGTTCCACCTGTATAACTTGCCTCGATGTACTCCCAGGAATACCCTCTTGAAGCCCAGCTGTAATGTTATCCCTAATCAAAAATACCTCTTCCCCCGCTCTGTTGCCCCCTTTCTATCTTTGCTATAGCATCGATACACAGGATCCAGACTCACCATTCTCGGAGAATTCCCTCCCTCCTGCAAACACATACCTCCTTAAAGTTCCCCCTCCCATTTCCCTTACAATCACTTTCACATTGATCTCGTTAGGCCTGTGCTGCTGCGCTCACTGTTGCTGTGTGACCATGCCCAAGTCTTACCATCGGGACGTTCAAACCAGTTGATCCATTTCGATACCGCAGTTGTGAGCTCAATCCACATGGCGCAGCTTTTACTGACATGGACCAGCGATTATTGAAATAGGGAAGCATTGAGGACAATAAACTTTATTCAAAAAACACCAGTTTCTGTCGACTTTCGCATCATTTATTTCACTTGTTCATTCGGCTCTAGCGAGACTAATGTGTGTAGTTATGCAGGGGAGATTTGCCAGGATATTGTCTGGCTGAAGAAGAGAGATTGGACAAACTGGAGGTGTTTTTCTTAGAGAAGAGGAGATTGAGAGGGGCATGATTAAGATGTACAAAGTACTGAGGGATATGAATAGCGTAAACTGAAATATATGATTTGCTTTGATGGAGATTTCAATCACGGGAGGCCATCGATTTAAGGTAAGAGGCGGAAAAATGAGAATGAATGCGTGGAAAAACGTTTTCAAACAGTGGGTCGTTGAAATAGGGAACACAGTGTATGCAAGGGTCGGAGAGGCAGAAGTCCACATAACTTTCCGAAGTATTCAAATGTGAATTTATGATGCCAAGACATATGGGTCAAGTGATTTGAAAAGGAGTTAGGATGGTTAAGCAATTGTTATTGAGCAATTCAGATACTCCGTTCCAAGTACGGATTATTGATACCTGTCCTTCCATTCTCGAAGGGACAAGTCACAGGAAGAACTGTGCTGTCTGAATCAGCGTGGGGGAGTACTACTGCTTACAGGGAGACAGGGTCAGTGCAAACACGTAACTTCTCAATCTGTACCTGGTGCTGTTGTTGAAATGAAAATCATTTGATACTTTTGCTCTGTAGTGAGCTGTTTACTTATAGCAGGTAGCTCAGGAAGATATACATTCTACTGCCCTTTCCCCACTGGCCCACACCACTGAATACCGGCACTATTCAGGACAATTGCTCTCTGTACACCATCGTCCAATCCTCCTTGACCCCCAGCATTTCCCCACTTAGCACCATTACAAGAAACCCCAGAAGGTGTGATGCTGCTCGTTTACGATGTGTCCCCTACTGTGGAAGGTTCCACTGATTTATCTGCCCATCACTCAATTTAGCAAACTGCATTTCCTGCTCAGAATGTGGTCTAATCGAGACTGTGGTGAGAAAAACAAAGCGGGCGACAAACATGAGTGCACCTACGTTCTGTCGGCAAGCAAACTAAGACCCTGAGGTTCCAGGTTCTTGTCACTGCAACATCCCACTGTGTTCCCATGCCTCCATGTCAGTTTGGTGTGCTGCAGCGCTCCCGCATAGCACAGCGCGAGTTGGAAGAGCAGCACGTCATTTCCGACTGAGAGACCGTACAATCTTCAGTACCCAACATTGAGTTCAATCATTTTAGACCCTGCCCACCTACACATACCATTCGTTCCAAAGGCCGATCATTTGGCTCGAAAATCTCTCCTCAGATCCACTAGACCTGCTGATTTTGTTCAGTTATTTCTGCTTTTCTTTTGATACCTTTATTCTATTCTGATTGCCAGCCTTCAGGAAACGTGTGTTTGCACGGGAGGGTGGTCAGAGGAGATTTACCAAGGTGGTGTCTGAGCTCGACCATTCCCCCTGTGAAAGTAAGGGCTGCAGGTGCTGGAGCTCAGAGTCGAAAGTATATTGCTGGAAGAGCACAGCACGTCAGGCAGTATCTGAGGAGCAGGAGAATCGATGCTTCAGACTCAAGCCCCTGCCGTTCCATTATCAGCAAATGCCTGGAGGAAGAACGTCTCATATTCCACCTTAGGACCCTACAACACACGGAATAAATGTGTATTTCAACAGCTTCTTCATTTCACCTCCTCCCACATTCTCCCAGTCCAAAGCCTCCAACTCGGCACTGCTCTCTGGACCCGGCCATCATCCCCCTCTCAACTATCACCTTCTCCCTTACCTTCATCCACCTATCGCTTTCCCATCTACCTGACCACCAACCCCATTCTCCTCGCTCAAACCCCACACAAAAGTCTCATCCCTGACGAATGGCTTATGCCCGAAACATCGATTCTCCTGTTCCTCGGATGCTGCCTGACATTCTGTGCTTTTAAAGCACTACACTCTCGTCACTGCAAATATAGATGAGCTCGTTTGGGGCTCTTAATCTGACAGCGGAGAAATCTGAGAGAGGAATTGATTAACGTGCACAGAAAGGGGATAGATATGTGTGACAGGAATAAAATTCTAATGGGAAGGGTTAATAACCAGGGATATAGTTGAAATGCTAGAGAGAGGATTTTAAGAGAAGATTTCGGAAGAACGTTTGCATCCTGAGAGTGTTGTTTGTCTGGAACTCACTGTGTGAACGTGTGGTAAATCTAAGAGTCATCCAAACACTTCAGGAGTATTTAGCCGAACACTTGAGGAGCTAGAGCATGTACGGATAAGGACCAGGTACTGGAAAGTGGGGCGAGGATAAATAGATGTTTGATGAAAGACATGAACACCGTAACGTTGGGTGCAGTAAAATGTAGGCTATCTCACCTCTGTGGCACAATGAAAGTCGTGTTGGACTTCTACTGCATTGTTAAGATTGTGATTCAATGTATCTGGGTTTGAGTCCCAGCAGAATCGGATTTTAGTTCAGATTTCCGCTGAATCAATGGTTGTTCTGCTTATTCGTCGTCAGTTTCCATCGTCTGGAGTTCTCGTCCCCGCTACTGACCAGAGAAGATTCATCACAATATTTGTGGTGAGTTTTGAGGGAATCGCATTATTTGAAACATGATTAGTCCAGAATACGCTGCTCATTCACAAAACCAACTGCTGATGCCCACTGTCTCTAAACACATTTCCCTCCCACAGTTGCACAGTGTTTCGGTTTATTCAGTGTCTTTTCGCCTTTGGGCGACAGGTTGATGTGGATGGGCTGGGAAAAGACATTGACGTGTTCAGTCAGCCATGATGATATCAAATGGGGGTAGTGCTTACGGGTGAAATGGCCCCCTCCTATTCCTCTCTGTCTGTGCTGTTTCTGACAGAGGGTTTTAAACAATAACATGATGAGCACCCTGTGAATCTACACCACGGAATACCAAGGTACTCCCCTTTATCCCACCGCTCTCACAGCTGGAATACACAGCTCCTGTTGTAGCTTTAGATCAGACAGTGGAGGGTTCTCCCAGGCGCTCTGTCAGACTGCATGTTCCTTCACACAGGTTTCCAACTGGAGACATAGAGCGAAAGCCGTGTGGATATTGGGGATTCAGGGACAGATTTCCCCTTTGCCTGGCTAGAGTTCTGGTCACAGTAATAATCATGAATTTCGGGCATTCTGGATCTTACTCTGGATTTTTATCACTTTACAATTTAAACTGAAATTCAATTTACTCTTGCATGACATTCTGATATCTTCAGTATTCATGAAACCTTTGCAACATGTCCTTGGATGTAACCATGTTGAATATTGATGATGAGTGCAGTATATTTCATGTTGTCTGTAGGAACATGCAGAAGGAAGATAGTGAAGTGTCGTTGAATCGAATTCTGTGCCAAATTGAAGCCGACACAGAAGTCCTGTGACAGCGATAATATAACACTGTCTGTAAACAACACAGCGATCTATAGAAACCCAGTTTTCAATCAAGTCTATTTTGCACAACGTTTTTCTATGTCCCATCTCCCGAACCTGATGCTCGAAAAGTCACAGGTCCATATCAGTTCGTCCTCCTCTGCCTTAGCTTTAATTTCAGAACCAGAGCAAAAGTACAACAGGCGGGTCGAAGGTCCCAGTGGTACGATTAGGGCACGTTAATACGATTAGGCTTGCTGCCGGCGGCTCCAGTGGAGCAACTGATCAGCGCTTGGTACTTAACAGAATGTAAAAACGCCGCAGTTGTAATTCCAATCGTTATCTAAAGCTGCTTTTACTGACGTTAATCAGGAATTATTGGTGCATCAGACTGAAGGATAGTTGAAGAATAATGTCGAATAAAGCAGCATCTATTCTAAAACTCCAGTTTCTGATTTGGGAAAGGTATCAATTGCTAACCGTAAAACTGCACATATTCCCCAAGTAATTATCCATCTGTGGATCGAGAAACAGAGGTGATATTTTAGCTTGGTGACCTTTTTCAAATCTCTAACACTGCACTGGATTACATTCTTCAAAAGGCTCTTAAACTCGTTTCATATAATCCTGTTTGCTGCAACCTCACACAGCTCATTAAACCGTTCGCAAGGAATTAGATTTATTTCTTTAGGTAGATTGAATGTTGTCACCGAATCTGGTAAAGTCATGACAAATGGTTTTGATGCTGTGTGGAACAAAGTGTTCAAACAGGAATAAGGATGAGTCTTGTCGCTGGATTTTTCGGACGGAGATGAGTGAGTATTAAAAGGAATCAGTCCCGTTCTTGGTCATTGTGACCAAATGTTCAAGGCAACAGATGGCAAAGATAATGATGCTTGACATCGACAGGTCCATTCCTACTCACTGGAGTCACCATTGTATTACAGATCACGTGAGCGGAGGAGGTGACGATCCTTTTCGCAAACTGAGACAGTGCGACATTTAATCCCACGTTGTTAGTCTCACTCTATACCATAAACCAGTTATCCAGCGGACTGAGCTAACCGGATTCAATTTAATGCAAAGCTAAAGCAAACAGCTCAGCACATTAACAGTCTGTAGTAGTTCATGGAGAACCAGCTGCTACACCTTTCAACACCACCAGATCTTCTTACACTTAACATGTTCAGTTGCAGGTATTTAGCAATTTCTTTCCGATGAACGCTGAACAATTTGTGTGTGCGTCCATTTTGCCTCCCCATTCAGGCAGCTCAGAATCCCTGTCCCTGTTAAATTCGCTCCTTGTGTGTCTACACGTGGCCTTTCAAATATGCTGGAATCATCTTCTAACATGTTTTCTTCTGCTGAAAAATCATCTCCGATTTCAATAACTCTCAGAATAAAAAAGTACCTGATGTAAACTTTTTTCTCGTTCCTCACTGATATTGAAGCTCTAACTTTTAGTTATACATTCACCTGAACGAGGGAATTTCCCTTCTATTTATCCTTTCCAACCACACATCAGCTGGAAAAGCTCCATTCGAACACAAATCAGTCATTCCTGATTTGTGTCACGTGATTCGTCGTCTATTCCACCAACAAATTAAATCCCTTCTTTTCTTTTCTCGTGTCTTTATCTCCCAGTAAACCTCATTTCCCTCATCTCTAACGATTTTGTATCAAGGGAACTCTGGCCATATCCTTTTTAACTATATTCCACACCCCAACCCCCGTCTATTTCATCATCTCTTTATATCCCAGTAAATTTCGTCCTGAGAAATGATGCTGGGTCTAATTCAACTCATTAAAACTTACCACTATGCTATGCAGTCTCATTACTGGCACAGGAAAGGTGTGGGCTATTTTACTTGCAGCTGGATCGGTTGGCTGCAGCAACATTGGGTCAAATCGCAGTCACACAGGTGACTGTTGTTCTCATTTTTATTTCTTCTCAACGGGTGTTGAAGTAACACAGCGAGGAATCAATTAATATTGTAAGACATACATAACCAGGCGTGTTAAATCTAAGGTTATGAGAATAAGGCAGTTTTAATTAACATAGACCAGAGATTGTTCAAATCTCAGGCACATGAGATTGAAGAGAGCAATGTTGAGAAATAGACTGTCTTGACAAATGCCAGTGTTATGAAGTTGTGGGTATAATATACTTTTAATGGTGCTGAAATGTCTGGCTAGCACAAGGAGTGCAGAACAAGGTAACAACATAACATTAGGTCGAAACAATTAAGAGCTGTGTTATACGGATACAAAAAACAAATGCGAATTCGGCCAATCAGTTTCAATTACGCCCCAATCAAGTTTGAATGTGGTATTTTTACAATGTTAAAACCAATGAAACGATCCGACGTTTTGTGAGACAAATATCGGACATTTTGAACAGTTACCCAGAGCGGCAAGAACAGCAAAGAGAGCAGCTAAAAGACCATCAGATGGAGGGTGTTAGTAAAATCTCCAAGAGGTGCCTATCTGGAGAAATAGATTGCATAAAAAAGAAGCATCAACACCGACCTGGAGAAAAAAATCTACAGAGAAAGACACGAAGAGAATATTCGACAACAAGCTGGTTTGTAAATTGATTTTGTTTTGTAAATGTTAATGGGGTCGGGGTTGGGGAAGGTATTGTAGAGCACAAGGTTTAGAGAAATGAGTTGTAAGTAGTTATAAGTTGATTATTCTCTGTCAAATGTTAAAAAAACAATAAAGTTGTTATTTTTAACTTTAAATAGTGATTTTTGGAATAGTTCTTTGCCTCTTGAATTTTAACAGAATACAGTACGGGATGAATCCTTTCTGTTTTGTCGGTTCACATTTGCAGAGGGGTTTACCCCGTCACATAACACCAATTTCTGTGGTTGCTTTGTTGTTTCGCGCATTTGTGAATTTTACCGCATTAACGATTTTGAAGTTGTCCCCTCTGCAGAAAAGGTCCGTGCTTTTGCACCATTGTACAAAAGGTGCAGTGGGTCTAAGCGACAGGGCTCCCTACAATGACATCCGACGCTGTTTCAATCTACCTATCCTGATATCGACCCATGGAAACAGCACTGCGCATTCTACTCGAGTCTGGAAAACAATCCCTTCACAGATAATGTTACATCCCGCTCTCAAGCGGCTTTTCATTCCATCGCTTTCAATTCTGCACAGAATCCGTTTCAACAGAATTTGTCACTGAGTCATTTATTTGTGTTCACATCCTGTGAGCAGAGGGTCACAGTTGGAGAGTGCTGAGCCCATAACCCAGAGGTCAGACCATACTCTGTGAACTGTACTCTGCTGTTCATCATTTCACGAACAGCAGGTAGATGTGTCTATGATCTGCAAATTTTCACGCCTGTTTTAAGAAGCAAGATAAACATTTCCTGGTACCTGCTCTTGTTGTCACACAGGCAACAACAACAGCACTGGTCTAGATTGTCTGCACTCCGACATCCGTTTTCTTCCCAGGTGTGTAAAGATGATGGTCTGAAACGCTTTCTTCTGTTCCCTGTCGCTCTGGGATGATGTGAGCTGTGAAACTTATTCTCTGAGCTTGGGGTAACGTGATAAAGCTTATACATATCAGGTGCAGGGTTCCTGAGCGATAGGATATGCTGCAGTAACATCCCATGCTGATTCAGACAGCAGAGGCCTCGATGTGACTTCGAGGAGGACACAGACACATATACCGATGACTGGGAGAGACTCTCTCTTTCCCTGCAGTTCTGCTTCAGAATGTTTCATCTGTTTCAGATGGCGTTATTTGCACAAGGTTTCCAAAAGAAGATGGGTTCCTGTGTATGTGCAATCTCCCTTTTGTACAGCTTTCCAGAATTTGCATAGCTCCCACTCCTTCCAGCCGCCTCCCCGATCCCCAAACCCGTGTTTGATATGGAGTTGAAGAGCGCATTCACGTTTCTCTCCCACGACACTGATTGCCATGCCACACACCAGACGAAAAGCTGAAGACTGCGGGAAACTGCTGTGGTCAGCGCGAACAGAGCGGCCCAGCGGGAGCGTATTGGGCTCATAACCCCGAAATTAATGGATTGAAAACATCCTCTGATCGTTGACATTTCCAGGTTTCAGTGTGTGTACTGTCCCCTCGAGTGTACCTATATAACATAGCTCCATTCTACGTATTGCATGTTGTTTCACTTTCCGCTTCCTTTCACTCAATGTATCTGAAATGAATATTTCATACTGACAAACCCGCCAAATTTACACAGGTGAGGAAACACACTTGTGAAGTTCTGGAAGCTCTTTCCCTGTTCTCTGTCGGTCTGCTCTGATCTGATTCGCAAAATCATTTGCCAGAGCTGGGAATTAACTGGTGAAGGTGAGGTATATCAGTTGTAAGGTGCTCTATGCGCATGACGCCCTGCAGTTATTTCCTGTGCTGATTCGAACAGCAGTGAAATGAAAAGCCGTGAGTGGCAATTGGATCAATATGTTAGAGACTGCATTATGACACTGACACAGTTCAGCATTATTATAAAATAGATGGCCAATTATGAATAACCACAGAGATATACAAGCTACAGAGAGTCGCCATGGACTCGATGGGCTGAACAGCTTCTGTCGGCGAGAGAGTGACGCCACACGTTGATGCTGCCCCTCCTCCTGTCTCTGGGACAGAATGGCTGATGGTGAAACATTGTTTCATTTTAACCCTCCCTTCCGCGTTAGACTGTCTGCAGCCCCGCAGCTCCGGGCAGTGGGGATGACTCTCAGTGACTGAGGGTTTCATTCGCATTCTCGTCATCTGGGGCAGGTGTTAACTGCTGCCCGATTGCAGCATAGAAACCGATGTCACTGTTACAAAAGCCTTTCTGCAGGATTGCTGTGAAGATGGATTCTGAACAGCAAACAGGCTGCACAAAAATGCCCTCACATGAATTTACCTAGGGTAGAGAATCCGGAGTACATTCTGTCTTTCCCAACAGACAACTCTTAGATAAATGATATTTTCAGGAAGTTTCCAAACAAACTTGCGGATTTCCAGCACTTGATGGAACTGGCTGTGCCCATCAGAGCGAGCTTGAGAGCACATCCACGCTTGCCTCCCCTCACACTGCCAGCCATTGGAGGGAAATAGCTGAATACTCTGCCGCTGGAGTCCAAGCGGAAGGGATAAACAGCACTGTCCCGTGAACAAGGAGACGGAATAAGAAGGCGATATTCTTGAAATTCTTTGGATTTTTGAAATCCGAGAGCAAAGTGTAATGTAGTAAGATCTGAGCGACTTTGAGCTGGTTTGGTGTTGGAAACGTAAGAATGTCACTTGTCTAGGGGCATGATCGTCACTTAGTAGCTTGAGTTAATACTTGCTTGTGAGAATTTCTTACTTCAGGTCGCCATCGAGCATTGGTTGTTTGATTTCATTTTGCTCGGTCGCCCTATCAACTGTTTGATAAAACCAAGGTGTAAATCATGAAGTTGCACCCCTTGAAATAACGTTGATTTCAGGTGTAATAAGTGTCATGGTAGTGAGCATGGCACAGTACCACATGCGGTGAAAGTGAAACAAGTGTTTCAGGATGTTCACCCACACAATCCCACTCTGAATAATTCCACCATCTGGATGTTTGCACAGATCTGGGTTCGAACCTTTAGGAAGTGGGGACGGGAAAGGATTGGAAACAGCGCTGAACAGGTTGATGGGAATGGTCTGGTATATGAGGAATGTCAACAATAAAGGTCATTTGGAAAGTTGGGACAGTTTTCCTTGGAGAGCAGAAGGCCGAAAGCTGGCCTTGTTAAACCTTTCCAAGACATGAGTGGGATAGACAGAGGAAATAAGGAAGGGAGAATGCTCCCTTCGCCTGAAAGGATCGAGAACGATTTGGCAGATATTTAATGTCATTAGTAAAAGAAGAAAAATGTACATGAGGAGAAAAGTTTTCAAATAGGCAGTGGTTAGGGTCTGTAAACTACTGCCTGACATTGACAAAGACGCAGTTTCAATGGAGTTACTTAAAAACTGATTCGATGTTTTTGTTGAAAGTAAAAGTGTGGAGAATTACAGGGAGAAGGCAAGAGAATGATACCAAAAGAGAAACACATTTATCTCTGTGGAGAACCAGCACAGCTAAGGTGTTTTGTGACACATTTGTGATTCTGAGTGGAATCATAATTAGACCAACAGAATGTAGGGAGTTAAACAACGGTGATATTGGCAAAGCCTGGACACATCTGCACAACAGAATCTCAGCCAGCACGTACATGTCACAGGGAGGGTGGCGCTGCCTGATAATCCTGCAGGGTGTCCTGCGGATCAGACACAGCACCCTTCATTACTCAGAGAATGTCAGGGCTCTGTAGCGTGGCCAAGCAGCCTTAGCCTCAGTATTCAGGTTCCAATTTGGCAGGTGGTGGAGGTCGGAATTCCACTGCTACAATTTCCGTCGCATCAGCTGCAGCGTGTTAAAGTGCCATCGTCAAAGCACAACTGCGGGTCTGTCTCTTGGAGAGTAAACTGCAGTTTGGGAGAGTACAGATTTTCTCCAAGGGGTCAGTTTCCGTGCTGTCATGACGTGTTCGCCTTCGACAAGGTAAATCGCGGGCTCAAGCAGCTCTCCTGCTGCTGCTTCGTTTCAGGCAAGTTGAGTTTTCACTGGAACCGAAGACAGACTGTTGTTTCATCGCTGTTGTGAAACAAAGTCCTGCGGTGACTCTACTCGTTTTTATTTGGTTTCCTGGCGCAAGGGAAAATTATTCCAATGAATTGCGATGTCATATGTTCTTAAATTTCTTCTATTTCCTTCTTTTCTGTCCTGGAGACGGCGGAAGGGAAAGCTAATCTAATCGAGAAAGTGAGAGATGAAATTGACTTTCTATGGCCCATTCTTATTGTGTCATTTCTTTCTCTCTTTTCAGCACTTTCTGGATAGTGGTGGTGCACTAAGGCTCCAGTATGCTTGAAAGAACAATTTGGAATGGCCCTGCTGTTAGTTGTGAGATTAGTGTATGGCTCATGCCTTCGGACTGTCTCAAATTCTGCATTCATGCTTCGCTGTGTCTGAAAATGCATTTGGTTTGTCATTTTTGTTTGTGTTCCGTGTTAAATCGTGACTGTTTTGCCATTCGAGATAACACAGTTTGTGAGATAATTTCCAGCAGCAAAAACCCTCAAATGTGGATCCGGGAATATTTCACAAAGTATGGTCAGTCGGGACAAAAGTAAGGAAGTCATTCAGTTCTGCAGTTTTTCACAATGCTACCTTTCCGTTGAACAGTCGAATAGACTAAACTATTGCGCCACAGTGAGCGATGGCAAGCCCCGCTAATAGTAATCCTTTAAGGGGGGTGCAAGCAACACAACGTTATTGAAGTACACAGCATGGCAACAGACTCTTCGGTGTATCTCGTCCATGCTGACCACATCGCCAAAATTAAGCAAGTGCCATTTCCCAGCATTTTGCTTCCAGTGCAGCTTGTTTCTATAGTGTAGTGGTTGTCACATGCGCCTCACCCATGAAAGGTCCCCAATTCGAAACTGTGCAGAAACAGCCCTGGTGAAACGTTGTTAAGTGTTTCTCCAACCTGCTTCTGAACATACGCCATTCTGTTTAAGAGTGTAGTTCCCGCGTTCTAATCCTTCCACAAAAAACAGTAACACATTTGCATTCCTTGCAGAGATGGCCCATTTCAAAGCCAAGGAGAAAGCTGATGTGCTGGTGTCACGGTGATCCATGGATTCCTAATGTAGCCCCTCTGTCAAATGTACCCCCAAGTCCTCTCTGACAGGCCTCATTTGGAAGCTGTCTGCCGTTATTCAACGTGCGAGAATGAGCACCAGATGTCCTGAATCATGTTTTTGTACGTTAGCGGCTCATTCCGTCAGCAACAGCAATTAATGAATTTACACTCTCAGGGGAACCTCTGGGGACTTGTGCTTTCATAGCGTCGCTAGTATTAAAGTGCGCCCCGAGATCTAAGCCATGTTGGAAGTGGGAATTCGGAAATAACAGCCAGGCTACCGAATGCCATTGCATCCATTTGGTTTTCTTTAAATCATAGATGAGCAGAAAAATGTAAACGGGGAGGGGGAGGGGAGAGGGAGAAGCGGGATAACAAAGTGAGGCAGTTGCAGCTCTGGTAAAACTCTTTCTTTGTGATTCACTCAGCAACCAGAGACCTGAAGGTGACTCAGGCGTGAGAGCGCTTCACATCGAGAACAAAAAGCACCCAAGGGCAGTTAGCACCTCTTTGACATCTTGTGGGGTGGGGGTGGGTGGGATAATCTCTTTTTGACTTCTGTAAATATGTTCAGAAACTGCCTTTTGCATTGACGTGAACAGAAACTGCATCTCTAATAAGCATAAATTTTGTGAAATTGACTGAGTCGCTTCCCATCGATTCCCACACAGGTTTCCAACTCCGTTGGCAGCCATGTCGCTCATGTCCAGGTGGAGACATCTCTGCAGCAAGTTGCATGGTTAATGTAACAGACAAGAAAAGTGCCAACTCGTACTGGCACCGAGGTATGAGCATGCTGACATTGTGATCTGTCTTCTCGGATTGTACTGCTACCGCGACTTTTCAGAGAACATTCTTTGTGACGCTAATTCTGCAAAACAGACACAGTGACTGAAACTATCCTGCACGGTATGATGTGGAACACGGCCTGCTCAGCTTTGTGCATTTTCCCTGTACTACGGTGTGTTTCATGTTCTGTGTAAACGTGAAAGTTGATCTGTTTCGACCAATGGGCGACATCATTTACTAAAGCAAGAATCGACATTCCAGTAATGTCATGGTTATTTTATCAAATCATGACGGAACATACATTCTCACACTCGCATATACATTTGTAGCTGAAAAGAGTCTCAGAAGATAGATTCAACTTTCTATTGATTTTTGTGTGGATTGATGGGCTACCTTTATCTGTTGCGAAATTGATCTTGTAGTCGGGCATATCCCAGCTGCGATGCGGGCAGGACAGGGATCACGGAGCACAATTGAAAATGTATGAAAATAGATGACACGCTTTCGGGTGTTACCGTGGCCGAGCGGTCTAAGGCGGTGGAACCAGGTTCCAATCTCTAAGGGAGCGCGCTTCCAATCCCACCACTGCCATTTCTGTGGGCCAACAACAAAGCTGCAGCGTGTTTCAGTGCCGTGTTCAAAGCAAACAAAAAAAACCCAGAACTGGTGGGTTTGCTACTTGGAGAATTAACTGCGGTGTGGGAGAGTGCAGACTCTCTCAAAGGGATCAGTGTCTAATATCTGGAGTGCATTCTTTCCTATGGCCTCAGAGCACTGTCCATGGAGCAATTGGCTGTCATCGCCCAGATTCCCCTACCTGTCACAAACAGGCAGCTGCAAGTGTTTCTGTGGCTGGTAAACTACTGCAGGCCCTGGATTCCTCTCCATTGTGCTATTGATGCAACTCTGTGGGAGGCAGCTTCCCCTAAACAGCCAGCCAGAGTGAAGTGGACAACCGAAATGCAACGGGCATTCACTAACTGAAACAACAACTAATCTTCACTCCTGCTCTGGGAGTCCAAGATTACCCACAGCCCTTCTATCGTTATGTAACCAAGTCAGAAGGGTTCGCATCTGGCATTTTAACACAGCTTCATGGGGATCTCCGTCGCCAAGTTGCGTTTTATAATGCTTAGTTACCATCTGTTATGAGCAGAATGCCGGCATGTTTGTGCACGGTGGAAGCAGCCACAATAACAGCGGATAAGGCCACCTCCATTGTGCCAGATCACCCGTGTACTGTTTTGGTCCCACTGTCTCTCTCCCTGCTGCTTAATTCAGCAGCAATCCAACATTTTACTACAACTCAGAGAACTGGTCATGAAGTTGAATTGTGATCTCGACATACCTTTCCCTTCACCGCGCCCTAACTTTGAACCCCGCCACTCTAATTCCGCTCACCTAACATGATTCTGCAGACAACCACAACCTCTTGGACCTGGTTCAGTATTCCTGACAAAGGGATCCTACCAGAAACGTTCATTTTCCTGCTTCTCGGAAGCTGTCTTAACTGCTGTGTTTTTCAGCACCTTTCTCATCTTGACTCTAATCTCCGCCATCTGCAGTCCTCACTTTCGCCTGGTTCAGCAGGTGTCCTGACCAGTCTGAGAAAACCCGGACCAGATTGTTTTCACCAGCGGCTCTTCCTTCCGGCCATCAGACAAATACACAATAGTAGGCCAAGCCATTTGCACCCCATTACCACTCTCGAATCAGCTGCATTACCAGATGGGGAATCCACACAGGCGGCAGAGTTCTTTGCTCTCACTAGAGTCTGCCTCCTGGCACAGGGTAGCACAGCCAATATCTACACAGACTCCAGATGTGCCTTTGGAGTCGTTCAGGACTTTGGCACAATATGGAAACAGAGGATGTTTATCAGCTTTGCAGGGAGACCACTCCAACATGCTGCACTCATTGCCAACATCCAACAAGCAGGCCTGCTACCGGCCGCTGTCGCATTATAAAATGTGACGCCAATAACTCTGCCACCGATCCCGTCAGCCAAGCAAATGTCTCAGCTGATGCAGCCACCCGGGAATCTGCACTACTCATTGCCACTTATGTCCTGCAGAACCCCACGGTGGTGAAACCTCCAGAGTCCCCCTACTCTCTCGATGCAGACCCAACAGCACAGCAAACCGCCACGCCAGAAGAGAGGGCCGCATGGGCCCGCATTGGTGCCGTACAATCACTGTTCTTACAGGTTCTTACCCACCGCTGCATCATTTAACTGAAAGCCCGCCTGCACTTATTGGCCCTGGTGGTACACGTAATCGAACACACAGGTAAGATGCTGTCCACCATTCCTGGTATGCAGCAGGAGTCGCTGAAGCTGCCTGAGCTCTGCTGTCACAGTGCCTCATCTCTCTACTAAAAAATGCAGGGAAGCCGATGGGCAAACGTGACTACATTCCAGTTCCTGATGGTCCATTCACCCACCTTCTAATTGACCTTGCCCTCACGCCTCAGAAGGAGGAATAAAAAATTGACATAGTTATTGTCGACATGTTTTTCAAAATGGGTAGAGCTATTCCCCATCAAAAAAAAGACGCCAGAGCACTGATAAAGTGTATCCAGCAGGACGTTATTACAAGAGTTTTCTATCCCCGGGCGCATAGAAACATACGGGGGATGGTGCCAATTTCTCCGCGAAGCTCATTACTACAGACTGTGACACCCTCGGAATACCCAGGAGATACCACATTCTGTACCACCACCCCCGTCATCAGGAATATTGGAGAGAATGAACAGCACCCTCAAAACCACCTTCCCCCAAATCACTCGGGACACAGGATTGGCTTGGCCAGACGGCCGGCCACTGGTGCTTCACACAGGAAGTGGACAGGGAAACCGAGCGACGGAAATTACACTATTTGAAGTGCTAATGGAACGACCCATGCCCACAGCCTCCGGACCCCCAAAACTAACCAATGACACAGCGCTGCTCTTAACACAGGAAATTCTCTTTGATTACGTTCAAGCCATTAGTAGAAAGATCACTTTAAACCAAGATTTGCTAAAACCTGCGATGTACTTGGGTGCTTCTTATCTTCCTGCTGGTGGAAACGGAATAAAGATTCGTGCACCTTCAATCTTTCACTGTGTATCAAACCTGCACACACACAACATGGGTGCTGGGGAAAAAATAAGCACTACCGCAGTTAGACGATAGTGTGGGGGTACAACAAAAGAAAAGCAAACAAAAAAAAGCTGCCGTGTCCACCCCACGGCAGGAACGACTTCACCAGTTTAAACTGGGCACGATGTAAGGAGACAGTCCCTACCGAAAAATTCTCTCTCCCCGAGATGGAAAGGACCACTCTTGGTCTGCCTCACGACCACAACAGCAGTCAGTCTCCAAGTGAGACCAGAATGCGACTCAGTGAAAGACGGCTCCACCTCCACAGAAGGACAACCAAGCAGAACAGGATACAGCTCCAGACACCACAGAGGGATCCAGCTGCTCGCTGCAACCATCGGGATAATCACTCTTGGTCTGACCTGCACATCATCACTGATCGGTAACAGGGCACATAGAACAGAACACTTAATCCACCGTGAGCCGTGGGTAAGCATTTTCCTTGACATGACCCACATTTGTGCCCAAAGGTAAACCAGACCAGCTGCCGGGTCTGTGCCCGTATCCCTGGACATTCCCACAGCGGCAGTCCCCATGGCGCAGTCCATTTTAGGAGGAATGTGAAACATTGGTCCGAAACCCTAAAATTGCTCAGTTGTCTCACAGAGCAACGTGAGATATAACTTCACTCCGAGCTGGGGATTTGTCCACGTTTTAGACTCTCAAAACTTCCAGTATTGTCTCAGTCCCTAGATGAAACTGATCAAGAACCTCTCAGTGCGTCTTCCTGCATTCTATACAGATGTCTTCCCACAAGAGGACTGTTCGCCAGCTGAATGTGTAAGGTGATTCATCCAGTTATCCTATTTACAACTATACACAACTGTACTGTCACACTGGAGGGAACACATTCACGCATTGTAAGTGGAAAACGCTGTTTTCAGCCTTTGCGCCTATAAACTGTTTAGCTTTGATATCCAATGGCACATTGTTACAGTGAGAAAGCGTTTTCTATCTGAAACAAAAAAACTGTCACTTGATTACACCTCCTGCGTGGACTCCAATCCGTTCACATCTGACACGCGGGTTGCTTTTCTCTCTGCTGTTCATCACATCCAGGAGAGAACTGTGGCAGAAATGATTGCTGTCTTCATCGACCTAAGAAGTTCATGCCGATTGCTCACCTTGTATTCAGAACTACACGCAAGAGAACTTTTCAACAGGAACACAGTTCTGTCTTCTGTGCAGGGGATCATTGCACAAGCACAGTATCAATCTTCTACCAGGCCATGCACAGTCATTCTTCCTCGAACATTCACAGTATCCGACTCTAACCAGACCATAACCAGATGGTGCTGGAAAAACTCAGCATCTAAAAAAAGAAATCCGAGTTAACATTTCGATTCCAGTGGCCATTCCTCTGAACTGACGATAGCTTGGAAAATGTTGGTCTATCTGCAGAAGAAATAGTGGGGGTTGGGAGGGGGGGGTGGGAGGTGCAAGCGATAGGTAGGGATAGAGTTCAAATAGAGGGAAGAACAGTTGGACAAAGGAATGGATGATTATCTGACTGGCAAGGTGAATACCTGTTAATGGAGACTGTTAGTGGCGAACCATATGTAGAGGACTGTTACTGTAACAATGTGATATTGGGTATCAAAGCTAAACAGTTTATAGACGCAAAGGCTGAAAACAGTGTTTTCCAGTTAAAATGCGTGAATGTGTTATGAAAGGCCATGTGACAACAAGGCATGGCGTTTGGGATAGGGGGATAGGACAAGGGAGAGTTCAGGCTCTAAAAAATAAATTGATATGGGGCCTGGAAGGCTGCAGACTCCCCAAATAGAAACTGAGTTGGTGTGCTTCCAGCACACGCTGAGAGTCGCTGTAACTCTTCGTGAAGACAGAACTTAGATGTTCTGCAGTGTGGTGACCCAGTCCAAACTCCGTTTCCCAAAATAGTGGAAACCACATTGCTAGCAGTGATTGCAATAGAGTGAAATGCGTAAAGTGCAGTTCAGG